>NC_038050.1:3802899-4108859 GCF_002211085.1 Panicum hallii | reverse complement strand
TGTGGCTTCTGCACAATTTCTGTCCCAACATGACAAAATCCACTACTGTGTTTCTTGTTCCCCCAAAATATCATTTCTGTTTTTTTTTATCATGCGTTTGATGTTGGTAATGTATAGGTTGATGTGAAGAAAGCAGAGAAGAAACAAGGAACCCGATCCGCGCCGACTCAGAGCAGTTCATATAAACGGGATGCTGATCCAAAGAAGATCTTTGTGGGTGGGTTAGGTGACAGGATCACCAGAGATGACCTGTCAGGTTACTTTGAGAAGTTTGGGACAATAACTGATGCTGTTGTGTGTCATGATAAACTAACAAGAAAGGCAAGGGGCTTTGGATTTGTGACATTTGATTCCCAGGAAGCTGCGGACAAGGTTTTGGAGAACCGGTTTCACCACTTGAAGGGAACAAAGGTGGAAACAACTCATGCTAAACCAAGAAGTTCAATGGACGGTGGGGGCTGGGGTCACAGGAGCCCTGCTAATGACTATGGTGGAATGTACTCACCCCACAACGGACCATTTGTCCCTTGCAATGGCCCTTATCTGGTTCCATATCCATATCCATACCTCTACGCATCACCTGGAATGATGAATTATGGGTACGTGATGAATCAAATAGGCACCTCAAATGATACTGGTATGATAGTAATGCGGCCCCCTCCCACGATGTATGCACATTATGGAAGTTCATATGGACATGATGCTGCCAATTTGAAACTTCAAAGTGATAGCGGAGTGATGGGAAATCAGCCTTCCGCTGGCTTGAAATCAGATCCAGCGAAGCCAGATTCCAACTTACCGGTAATTGCTCCTTGATCAACTGCTGATTAAGCCTTCCGTTTAATGCATATCCTTTTCCATGCATATGGCTTGTGTACCCTCACGTGGCAACACTCGTTGATTTTGCTCCTCGTGTGCAGTAAGGATGCTAATGTCACAACACCGGTGACGCTTCACCACAACATTTTGTCCGGGAACTCTAGGCAGCTGTGAAGACTGGAGCTCTGACGTCTCACCGTGAATCGTTTTACTTGCCCGTATTCTTTGTTCGCACCATGTACATTGAGCCCAAGCAAACGGGGGGAAATCAACCTCTGTGCCACCTATCGCATATTCACCATGCTCGAATTCTGTTACCGTTGCCATGACAGTTTACTTTGGATTAATACATTCATGTTTGCTTATTCGTTTGGTACTGAAACATCACTGATCCGAGCAAGGTTTTTTTGGTGGTTGTGGTCAAATCTGATGCTGCTTGCTTGTCGAGTCTGGCTATTACATGCCGTTTCTGCAGTCCTGCCGGCTGGACACTACCGAGCGGTGTTTGGATCCAGTGCTAAACTTTAACGCATGCCGTATCGACTATTTGATTACTAATTAATTATTAAATATAGATTAATTATAAAACTAATTATATAGATAGAGGCTATTTTGTGAGACAAATCTAATAAGTCTAATTAGTGCATCATTAGCGTATGTTTACTGTAACACCACATTATCCAATCATGAACTAATTAGGCTTAATAATAGATTCATCTCATAAATTAATGTGCAATTAGTTTTATAATTAATGTATATTTAATATACGTAATTAGTAATAAATATTTGATGTGATATGGGCTAAAGCTCAACCTGCAGCTCCTGCAACTCTGCACAAGAGCAGCTGCAGCGATCTTCAATCTTATTCAGTGGCGAGAGACAAATATACTGTTAACTCCAAAATTGTCCTGGTAGGATTCCTGCCATGCCAATCACACTCCTAATCTGGAGAGACAGGTGGCCGGAATTCTTGCTCGGCCCAAATCTCTGTATTGTTTGGCGTGCAGAGCGGGGGCCGGGCTGGGTGCTGTGCCCTGTTCTAGTGTTCGTCGTCGTCCTGGCCGTGGCCGGGCCTGTTTGCTCCTCTCTTCTTCTTTTTTGAAAGCATATTTGCTCGTCGCTTTGCTTGGCGTGCAATGCAGGGAGCCGTGAGCGAGGTGACCGCGTGACGAGATACTGGCAGAAGTGGAAGTCAAGCAGCAAGCAAGCAGTGGTGGTACCCGGAACCGGGCGGCCATGTGAAGGCCCACAGAAGCTCACGAAAGATGCTGGGGCTGGGAGCCAAGAGCAAGGCGATCCATGGTTGAGCGCTAGGCGAGTCCACCTAGGTCTATAGGCTGGAGCTGAGTGAGATAGAGAGAGAGTGACCGACCTGTGACCCCTCCGGTCAATCCTTGTCTCCCCCCGGCCCAGCTGCATGCACGCAAGGAACAAGAAGAGAGTTGCAGAAGGGGACGAAGGGTCCCGTCTCGTCTCGTCTCTCATTCAGTCGTCGTCGCCTCTCCTCTCGTGGTCATCGGGCCGCTGCGCATCGTCTCCTTTCACATGCTCTTATTACGCCCCCGAAATTGATGGTGCGGAAGGTTGGTGGGGTAGAGGACGCGACGGGGGATAGACGAGATGGGCGGCGTACGTGATGGATGGGCGACGGCCGCGGGCGCGTGGGTGACGCGGATGGAATGGAAGTGCCGGTTTGGTGGGGACTGGGACTGGGGAGGGAGCCGAGCGGCGGGGCGTCCGGACTCCGGCCGGCCGGGGCAGGCGGGCGACGCGACGGGACCCGAGCCCGACGCGACGGCGTGCTATCGAGTGCCGGCGCCGCGCGGGGGACGCGGGGTGCGACCGCCCCCCGGCAGTTTCTGATTGATTTGAGGCGCGCCTCTGCTCGCCGGTCAGGATGCTGCCTCCGCGCCTGGCGCTCCGCCGCGAATCGGGCTTCCCTGGCGAAGGGAGCCACCGCGGTTGGACGGAGCCGGGCATGACGATGGACGGCACGGGGCCGTACGGATTTGTATGGGTTGGGCTGGCTTCTGCAAAAGCTTCAGCGAGCAAGCCAACCCGTTGATTTGAACGAGCTCTATTGCTCCTATTCCATAGTGAGGCTGTGAATTTCACAATCCGGATCTTACAATCCTGAGCAGAAACTATTTTGATCGCACCATTTATTTTAGATTCATGTTTACACAGATTAAAATTTATCAAAATCAATAGAACCGGCTTCGAATTTCATTTCATTTTATTTTTCATATAGAATATATGCATTTTTAGAACCTCATATGAGGAGTCCAGTTCCAAAAGTTTTCACTGGTTCCTAAACAAAGACGAGTCAGAGACGAACACTGCACTCCGGGCAAAATTATGTGTCGAAGCAGGAGCATTCAGCGACGCCTCCCTTATCTCAGGCAACAGCATCATGGAACAGTATTTGTACAGTCTTATCCTCGACTTGGAGTTAATTAGAAAATGTACTAGGCACCGTGTGATCCTGAAGCTTCAGACTAGGTTTAAAGCTGACAAAAAAAATGGCCGATTTATAATACCTATTTCATTTTATTTCTACCCTTCTCATGAGGAATGTCCTCTCGGCTCTTGTACAGTTGTACTGTACCACGGTTTTTCAAAAAAATATATTTCTGAGAAAACAAACATTTTGCTTTCTTGTTTACGTACAAGAGGATCAATGCTGAAATTGGGCGGTGCAGAGTGCAGAGCGGGCAGACAGGTTTGAATGGTTGACTGTGCAGCAGGTCTGCATGGGCGCATACCCAAGGCGGTGGACAGAATGAAACTGCCATCAAATCAGCTTTGGAATCTTTGATGCAAAGCCATGAGGCGTTAACAAGCCAGGGTTTAGTGGTTGCTTGGCAGAACCCGAGACCCAGTGGCGTCGCAACTGCCAACTGGTGGTACTAGCGTAGTAGATCCTAGCAGGGTCCCCCTCTCCCTTCGCTTTCTATCCAATCTTGTTCTCGGCTCAGGATAGGCCATCATCCGGCGCAGAGCTAGCGTGCTAAAATCCAAGGGAGATGGTGAGGTAAAGCAAGGATGCGAGGTGAAGGAGAGACAGGTAAAACCTGTGCAAGCAAAGCAAAAGTAGGAGCAGGGCCTTGCATGCACAATGGCAAGCTCGGCAAAGCAGGCGGCCTAGCTAGCTGCTCGCAGCCTTGGGCGCTGTGGTTACCGAGCAGGGAGCCATGGCAGACCAGGGCCCTAAAGACCCGAGCACTTTTGCATTCAAGGCTGCATTGCCTCTGCCCCTTCCTCTCTCTCTCTCTCATGCCGTCACGACGTTGCCATCTGCTGGTGCTGGGAGAGAAAGAGCATCAGAGCAGGAAGAGAGTGAGGGGGTAGCTTTAATCGGGCATGGCTGATGGGGCTGCCAGGACAGGGGTGGGGAATGTGGAGGCATGCCTGCACAGTCCTGCTGTGTCGCGCCTTTGGGGGAGGCGGAGGCGGACCGGAGGGCCGGCACGGCCCACACGCACGACGCGACACCAACCCATGCCGTTTTGCTCAGCCGCCGCGCTCGTTAGGGCTCGCACGGCCCCTCCATCTTAGGTAATGCACATTTCGGTGCAACCTCCATTGATTCCTCCCTGCCGAGCCCTGTTTGACCTTCCTCTTCAAGCATGGCCGCGCTGCTGCTGGTGATGGTGCTCCAATTCACACCGGCCATGCCATGCCAATGCCAAGGTAGCCTGAGACATGCATGGTTGGAAAAATTCGTAAAAATATACAGGGAGAGGAGGAAACAGTGTAGCAACCGTACGTGCACTTCCCTGCTCATCTCGCCTTGTTGGTGAGGATGGATTTTGGTAGACTCGATCGATTTGAATGAAGCATCTATCTGCTGGCCGGGAGCTGCTGATGAGATGAAAACACACTACACAATGATGGTCCCAATCGGTGAGTTTACTTGCTGCTCCTGCCACCCGTGCGATCAGATCAGCGTATCAGCAGACAGCCTACGTTTGGTACTCTCTCGATCTAGGCTGTGGCCGTAGCTGAGCCTGATCAGTTGACGCCAGTGCGATCAGACAGTGGCGTTGTACAGCTACGTACTTGCGCCGTATAGCACCGCATCCAGCTGACCCTGCAAATCTCTACTGTTCCCTCAGTAACTGCACCCGTGCATGTACTTGTGTTCTACTATTTTGCTTTCCGCTCTTGCTTGTTCTCACACAATTTCTTGTAAGATTCGACTAGACAATATGGAGTACTAGCTTGCTCTAGCTAATTTTCTAACAAGCAGAGCTCATCTAATCGGTGTTTGACTATTCTGAATGGAAATCTTAGTCGAATTGAGTTTATTTATTGGCTAAAACATGCGTTAAACCACCTGCATCCATTGCAAGATGAAAACGGAAAGAAAAACTGAAACGCGCGCACAGAAAAACCTGGGCCTATCTATTTGTGTGGCCTACATGGACCACCAACATGCCTGTCTACCAGTGGCCAGCAGGAGCACAGAGACGATCAAACGATCAGCTAGCTAGAGTACTGAAATAAAAAAAGGGAGCATAAAATAGATGTGAGAGGAGAGGAGGCCAAAGCACACGGGCACAGGCACAGCTGACTGAAGCTTGAACTTTTGCATGCTGAATTGCTGATTAAAAACAAAGGGTAGATAAGGACGGGTGCGCGCAGCTGCAGTGGCATCGACGAGATGAACCCTAATTTGTTTGATTAGCTGGGCGTATCTGCCGCCTCCTGCGTGTCTGAAACTCTGAATGAATCCTGCGAGGCTGGGATCAATCGGATGGGGCGAGCAGAGAGCAGGAGCAGGCAGGCAGAGCTCTTGCGCATGAGGACACTGCAAGCAGTAGGCGCCCCAAGAGACGGCGACCCCTCGTGCAGGCGCGCAGAGTAGAGGACGGTGCTGGACGGGGTTAGAGACGGGACGGTGCTGTTCTGATGCGATCGTGATTAGCACGTCAACAGGACTTGCACGCATGAAATGAGTGTGTTTCGGCAGGCAGCCGGGGCAGAAGGGAGGTAAGCTGCCTTTAATGAAACACTTCAATGTGTTGCACTGTACCAACGACTGATGGCGTTGGCCACACCTGCAGGTTCAGGCAGGTAAGAGAGGTTCAGTGAGAGAGCCAAGCTCTCTCTCTCTCCCCCCCCCCCCCCCCCCCACACACTCTTTATATGCCGGGCCCTAAAAGACTTTGCGCAACTGATGACTTTGCGCAAGAATTTACATGTTTGTAGCAATCACGGAGCTAGTGTTTTCTTCTCCTCCTAGTAGCACCGGCAACGGCAAACTTGAGATTGAGAATGCGCAAGGGAAAGCTAGCAAGGATGAGGACGACTTGGCGCCGCCTGTTCAAACATGGAGTGGTCCTTGTTCAAACTTGACAACAACTTGTGCTGCTGCTCGGCGTGCATGCACCAACAAGGACAGCGCAAACTGCAAAGCGAGAGGAGGGTGGGAAAGAGAGAGAAATTCCAGCAGCTGTTTCGCAGTCATGCATGGCCGATGGCTCCTACCGGCCGGCCCCACGCCTCAGTACTTCTCTTTGGCCATCCATGCAGCCCGTACCCGACGCCCTGCTTTCTGGTTCCACACAGGGTGCTCTGAGCCCCCTCGGGCTTTCTCTCTCTAACGCAATACAAATCTACCTTAGATTTTGTTTGGACCTTGCGCGGCCGTCCACTCGTGAAGGGACAATGGAAAACCACGGCCTCAGAGCGCAACAGCCAGCGACCTTAAATGCGAGCAGCTCAGGCCTCAGCTGCTGCTGGTGCGTAGCTACTCGTAGCATGCAGTGCAGGTGCAGCACTGTGCTCGGCAGCGGCAGGCGGCAGGCAGGCCAGCAGCAGCCCTCGGCCGTGCAGCAGGTCTACCTCTCACCAGCTACTCCTACTACCGCTGCTCAGGAGCAGCCAGCCATGCATTCCTACATGCTCCTTCCTCGCATACAATGGATGGATATGCAAGGAGCGTTGATCAGTGCCACGTCACGATTATCCTGCCGCAATTTCTTTTCTCTAAACTAATAGAGTAAAATACTATGTCATGTACACCAGTTTTGAAATGCACGTATCCATTTCCTGTAATAAAATATGAGTAAAGAGGATTTGGGTCATGCAATAACAGCTCCAGCACCCACAAGTTCATCTGAAGTAAGCTTAGCAATGAACCAAAGGACTGAGAGCCACTCCCACTAAACTGTCCATCTTTGTACTGCAACCACTTTTCCATTTGAAAAAGAAAGATCTTTGTACTGCTACATTAGCCAATGGATTTGTTGGGATCACAGCTGCAAGCCTGCACCTGCCATCCTCTCAGTCGCATTGCCTGGTCGACCGTTTTGTTGGTTTGCGCAGGTCAATTTTGCCCGTTCCGCGCCGTGTCAGGCCATATATGGGAAACGCGTGGCGGCGCAGGCGCCGCTGCATACTGAGCGCGCGCAACCGACGATCCGGAAAGGATCAAAAGGACACGGGCGCAAACGACACCGCGCGCACGCGGCACGGCGGCTGCTCGCGCTCGCCTCCACCATGCACGCGCGCATGCATGCCGTGCACGGACCGCAGCGACGGGCTCGCCGGCCGGCTCGCATCGTCTCAGACCAGATCGCAGGCCGTAGACGAACCCTCCTGCTCGCCTTTGTTTTTGCCCTTCCGAGCTTTGTCTCCTGTACCTGCACGCCCCTCTCGCTCATTCTGAGCCTGAGGTGAGCTGAATGCAATAGACCTTGCCAGCCGGCGTGCCTCTGACCACCCAGCTACGGCTACGGTGTAGGCTAGCTGCTGGACTACTACTACTGTACTAGCTAGCTATCAGCCAGCTGCTGCTGCTCACTCGCCAAGTCGCCAGTGCCATGCTGCCATGCATGCATGCGGCCATGGCTTTGCTCCTTTGCCTGTGTTCTTCTATCCACTCTCGTGAACGATCTGCGATCCCTTTACGATTCTAGCGTTTGTCACCTCCGATCCATCCGTCGACAATCTTCCTTCCTTGATTCCTTCAGCCCAGAGCTTGCTTGTGGCACCTGTTTTGCCACTTCCATGCTCTACTCTTGTGTAAGCGAGAGAGTAAATTCTGACTGATGCAGGGGTGTGTGTGTGTGTCGCGGTCACACAAGTACCATAGACAGCTACCGAGCAGCTTCTGAGCTTCCTTGTCGATGCTTTCTGATCTTGAGGAGGAAAAGGCAACGGTTCAAGTTCCAAATCGGTGAAAGATTTGACGGCGATAGCACTGACATGACCCCGATCGATTGCGTGTTGAAGCTGGGCGAGCGGCGAGCTTGACCCCTGCCGCCGACTCGTTTGGACGCACTGGTAATTAAGCGGCAGCTAGCCTGCTAGCTAGCTGACCCAGGCGCCGGCCGGCCGGCCGGCCGGCCGGCCGGCGAGCGTGCATGTGTTGTATGCATGCACCGCCGCCCGAGAGGTAAAGGAAGGAAGAAAGCCGGTGAACGGGTCGCCGCACCGCACGCTTATCTGACTCGCCGGGCCGGAGGAGAAAGACGGCGAAGGCAGCGCAGGTGCTCTGCAAAAGCGAGACAGGATAAGGTTCAAACGAAAGAACGATCAACAAGCCAGATCCTTCATCCTAATCTCACGACAGTTCAATAGCACTGACTTGATGTGGTCGATTAGCGCAGTCAGTAGTGAAACCACAAAGAGAGATGGGTCCCTGTTATAACACATGATGTTTTCCATGTGGGTGAAACCATATATTTACTGTTCTTAAAAATAAATACTACTAGTGCACGGGAAGCAGCTAGCTATTTAGGATCGAAAATAAGAAATTTCTTGCGTACTGGTCCTAGGAGACAAAATTCTAGGATTGTGCGTTAGTGAATCTAAGGCCATAATTAATTGATCCAAACGTGTGAACTAAAATATAGACTAAAATTAGTTCCATTCAAACTAAAGTTTAGTCCATTAGCCCACAACCAATGAACTGAGAAAAGACTAAATTATACCCACAATGTTCATGCTTGTACATGAGCTTTAAAATTCATCTATATATGTGTCATATTTAAAGTTTAGTATTGTATTGGATCCAAATGAATTTAGTCACCTGCTCTCTCCGTCACGCAGGACAGTCTAGTATTTTTATGACAGATTAAGGAGATACAGAATTAACACGTATATCTTTATTTAATGTCTTGTTTGATTATCATTTTGCTGACTTCATAGCCGGTTGGAAATAATTACTTTTCAGAATATCCTAGCATGTCTTATATTTGGTATAAATTTTAAGCCCTTCGGTGCCTTATATTTTAGGATGGAGGGAGTAAAGTTTAGTCTAAATTGAAGTTTAGTCGTAGATGATCCAAATAGGATCTGCGCCTCTTTCGATCTAATTTTTCTAGAATTTTATAGAGCTCTCTGTCTTGTTTCCCGTAGACATTCCTAGATTATGGCAACCATTTTATATGTATTTGCCATGAATTATGGATAGCTTTGAAGTTAAAGATGCGTAACTATTAGAATCTGAAGGATATTTTTCCAAAGAAAAAGTAAAAATAGTGTTCCGATTCAACAAAATAATCTTATATGAAATCTCAAAATCTTAAATTTCGCGAAGGAACAGCAAATACCACCATAGAAATTTCTTCAAGGTTGGCCAGGCCCATCATGGAATATGAACTTTAGGCGTTGATACCTTCTCGATGAATTGTCTAATCGTGTGGAATTGACCGTGGGCCCAAAATGCCTCGTGCATGGCGAACTCAGGGTGTGTTCGTTTCCTGCACTTTAAACTTTAGACCCGTCATATCAAAAAGAATCTTGTCATTTAGAAATATTAAATAAAGTCTAATTACAAAACTTTTTGCACAGATGGGTGCTAATTCACGAGACAAATTTAATGAGCCTAATTAATCCATAATTTGCCACAGTGATGTTACAGTAATCATCCGCTAATCATGGTCTAATATACCTCATTAGATTCGTCTCGCGAATTAGTCCTGAGATTCTGCAATTAGTTTTATAATTAGATTTTATTTAATACTTCTAAATGATAACATTCTTTTTGATGTGACGGGTCTAAACTTTAGACTAGAAAATGAACACACCTTCAGTTAACGTGCTTTATAATATTTATTTACATGTAGCAGCTACACTAGCTATTAGTGTTGGCTACGCACCCACGTCCCAGCTACGGCATGCACAATGCTAGGGCATCAGGCTGCGAGCTGGCTACCCTATTCCTATCCCACGTGTCACCACCCTTCTTCATCAAGTCAGGTCGTCGTCTTCAATGGGAGAATGTTTTGGGGAAGCGATGCACAGCAAAACACTGCCAAAAATAATGGTGCCCCATCCTTGAATGGCTCTGCTAAAATAATTCTTGGATCAGACAAACTGTGCACACGAACGTGTAATCTGGACTGCGAGCATGGGCCATCTGATCGGATGCACAATAACTTCTCACAGTGAGAGGTCATGACAGATCGGGGAAAAAGTTCTAAGACCTGCAAAGCAAAGCAATATATAAATGCAACGGAAGAAAAATTCATCTCCATATCAGCCTGCAAAGTTTCTTTAAGACCGGTCGGGCCGGGCCGGGCCCCCAACCTCCTTGCATGAAAGGGACGGGAGCATGGAGCAATCCGGCAGAAGGTGTTAGTAGATCTTCATCCCTTCGTTTCTTTTAAAAAAAAATGGAATGGGCACTGTCCTACTTGGCTAGTTGCCTTTTGGTTTGGAGCTGAATGTGGTGCGTGCTAAGATTACCAGCTTTGCCCAAGGTGGCCCTGGCCGTAGCATGCAAAAGACCAAAAGTGCTTGCATGGGTTGTAGCTGCTGGCACTTGCCATCATTCCCTTAATCAAAGTTGGGTATGGGCAACAGGGAGGAAAGAGAAGGGGGAGGATCCCCCGTTTCAAACATCCCTTTGCGGCTTGTCTTGGTAGCTAGTGCTATTGTTAGACGCGCGCGTGAGGGCCGTCCGATCAGGATCCAACCGCTGTGAACTCGTCGTCGACCTCCCGCTGCTTAAGTATTCTCCATTAGTCTGGCTGAATAAATAAATTTCGCCTATATCCACTAGATTAAACACAAGAGTCTATGCTAGGTTGCCGAAGCAACTATATGTAGTCTTCGCCGAAGAAATGCTGAGAACGGCCTCTCCGATATTTGACGCCAAACTAAGCGAGATTGGCAGAGTTCGCTAAGGATAGGCT
This sequence comes from Panicum hallii, assembly GCF_002211085.1. NCBI lineage: Eukaryota > Viridiplantae > Streptophyta > Magnoliopsida > Poales > Poaceae > Panicum > Panicum hallii. Next base: position 4,097,889 of record NC_038050.1, on the reverse strand, counting down.
GCGCTGCGTGGCAAGGACGGGAGCTGCTCCAAACAGTTCCAATCCGTGCCCCTCTCATCCGATCCTGTTGACCCGACACCTATTTCCTTTTGGTCCACACACGCGCCTTTGCCACTGTAGATCATTCACAAAAAGGAAAACCAACCGATTTTAATCCCTCCAGCTCTGGATGCCCACACATCACTGCTGCGATCTATCTCTACGCGCCCCGATCGAACCCAGGCCAGGCCCCCACACCTTCTTCCTTCCCTCGCGAGGGCCTTTCAACCAACCCCTTCCTCCCATATCGCATTACAATACGCACACTACTCCTCTCTCTCTAGGGCTCGCATTCACGCCGCGCTACAATGTCAATGCGCTTGCTGTGGCACTGCTGCTTCTGTAGCAAAGTAGCGTACGCAGACGCCATGCCATGCCGCCCCCCGAGTTTAATAGACATGCCACGAAAGGTTCCTTCTGCTGCGTGCCGTGGCATAAAGTCTGTCCCTGGCTGCCTGCATGCACTACCGCTGTAGTAAACTGACGGGCGACTCGTTCAAGCGGTGGTAAACGGGGATGCAGAGATCGTTTCCGGATCGAGAAACACGATGGCGATGCAAGTTAGGGCACGCATGCATACGAACGGGCGGCCGTGCATCGCCGTTGTATTGCCGCGTGAGAGGACGGGGACAGGTAGAAAGTTCCAAACTGTACGTTGCGTGTCGTTGCGCCTGCAAGTAAAGGGGGGTGGATCGACGCATGACTGTCAAGAGATGGATGCTACCGTTTCAACGTCGTGTTCGTATATTTATATATATATGTATGTAAGTTGGGAGGCGGTAGTGTACATTGAAGTGACCTTGGTATTTATACCTGCACGCCACGCTCTACGACCTTTGCGATGAGATATCAACGTCAGGGAATAGTTACACTTATTATATATATATATATATGTATATATAAATGTATTCTTCATTCCTTTCCCTCATGCATCTCTCTCTCTCTAGAGTCTAGCAAGCTGTCTCCATCAATCACCACCCTCTCTCTCTCTCTCATCTTCTCGCTTTATTTCCATTCCTCGAGCTATTATTTCTGCTGCGGGGAGAGTGAAGGCAAGGAGCGTGGTGCGGTAATGCACGAGCAGCAGACCGGCAGTAGTGTGAATTTCATACGAGGGACAGAGGTTTTAAATCTCAGAGGCATCGGTCGGTCAGTTGGGCGTTGTAGGCGCTACAGGCACAGAGGGCTAGCTACTGCTGTTCGGAAGTGACAAGTTGTGCAGTTCTCTCTCCTCTCCTGTCCTCCTCTCTCCTCGATCGACCGAGAGAGATCATCCGATGACAGTACAAGAAAAGCAGGCGTAGGGGCATACAGGCATATACACATCCGCGCCAGGGCTTTGCCGCGGCCGGGCCGGGGGGTGTACTGTATATTCGAGGCCAGGAGAGAATTTCTAGGACAGGCCTGCGGAGTATTATTTTGTTATATTACGCGCAGCTGGTACGCGCCGAAAACACGCAGAGCGTCGGTGGTATTTGGTTCATAATTTTCTGCGAATCTTTTCCTCTCTGCTTGAACGTTGATGATACATGCAAGCATGATTACTTGTTGCTCCGTACGTTCTGAAATGTTGGTCATTTTATATTTTCTAGGGTTCATAATTCTTTTATACAACTAGACATATGTTATATTTAAATACATAGCAAACACTATGAATTTAGAAAAATCAAATCGATCGAATATTTGTTATGAGAGGATGGGGCACACTCTAATTGAAAGTAGATTATCGAAGTTTGAATATCGTGAAAATTTATTAGAAATTCCAACACGTTATCAGAAGATCTAATCCTTGACTGTTCCATGCACAAAATAATAGTGTTGCGGTTATCTTACTATTACTAATTGGATAAAGCCTCCACGTGAAGCCACCTATGATCCTAGGTGGTACTTTAAGAAAAATAAAAAAATAAGAGAAGTTCTTACAAAAGTTAAAAATACTCGACCATCAATCGAACAACTCTAATCATAATAGTCACTAGATTTGTTATCTAATCTAATAAATTATCTATCTCTATCATTATAAAAATAGATTAAAGTAACATCTAAACATGTACTACCTCTGTCATAGTTATTTTTAAATTTTCTCCAAATCAAACCTTTTTTTACTGTAGATGGTAAAAAAAATCATAAAGATTGATAATATAAAAATGATATTAGTTTATCCATAATGAAATCAACTATTATGTAACTTTTTCTATCTAAAAATAATTATTTTGAGATATTATTGGTCAAATATGAATATATTTGACTTTTACCACGTCAAAAAGTTATTATATTTTGGGACAGAGGTAGTATCCAAATTACCCATCTCTACCATTATAAAAAACTTCTAAAGTAAACCCATAATCTTCATGTAAATTATCCACCTTTACCATTATAAAAATAATATAATTAACGCTCTAAATTTGCATATAAATTATCCAATTATTCATTATTAAAAGTTAAAATAACCCATAGATCTGAATCTAAATTATATAATTATATTACAATGCACCTATATAAAATTCTAAATTAATATTTCTATCATTATTAATATATTATATGTGTTATGATATGTGTCACCATGTATTAAGAATACTATTCACAGACAAATGGTTCAATTAAATATATATCAAACACACATGGATGTGTGATGCAAAATAAATATATCGCAACTAGATAATGATAAATATATATTTTAGAATATGTTTAAAATATTTAATAGATGAAAAAGAACGTGAGATAGATTTTTTATAATTATTAGCTTATCTTTATATTAATTTTAATTAGCTCGTGCGGGAGCACGAGTTGATAAATTAATATGCGCTGGAATATTCCCTCACCATGCGGAACACATCAGGATCTCCACACCTTCGGAACGCCCATCTTAACTTAAAACTTGTCTCAAACTTAGTTAAACATTGTCTTCATCTCCAGGCCTCGTATCCATGCTCTTTATAAGCACAGGGTATATCACCCATCACCTCGATCAGGCACCAAGCTTGATGTTCGTCCTTCACTTCTCTTGGTGTGGCCCAGGAATCTACCTTGTCCTTCACCTCTCAACGTTGATCACCAATCTATCAGCGGCATATTATACGTTAGAATAACAACAAAGCACAAGTCAGAGCCCCTTTAGGATTGGGAGGGCTCCGGCTCCATTCGTAGAGGGCGGAGCCGGAGCTGGAGCAGCCAGTGCTAGTTTTTCTAGCTCCGCCTGCTCCACCATCCCGTAGATAAAGCTGCTGAAGGAGCCGGAGCCGGAGCTCTTCTAAAAATGCTTTCAATTGATCGCCCAAAGAGAACAGACCCATGTCTCTGGGAAACAAACTTTTAAGTGAAAGAAAGCTCTTGACAATATTCATGACTTTGTATGATGGTTTTTTCTTCTGCGAAGTTACTCGTATGCTCAAATATATCTTGCAATGTTTTAGTGTAATTTGTGTTAAATCAGGTAATTAGCTATTCTCCACTTATATGAGGGAATACATTGTACGGCTGGATGGTAAGGTAATTTCGAACTCAACGTAAGGGCGCATGCCTTAAGTAAGCATGGTTCATGGTTGCAAATCATAAGCTAAGAACCAAATCCCCATTCATACCATTTTCAGTGCTAAATTTTATTTTCACCGTTTCTAATGCTCCCATGTCATATAGCATTGGATGAAACCTTAAATGAAACCACCTCTAAAATGCACAAATTCATTATTTGTTATTTTCTAGGATACATGGAAGACAGTCTATCTTGGAAACAATGTACACACAGAGTTACATTCTTCCTACGAAACTTAATTTATCCCTCTTCATTAATTTTTTTATCGCATCATCAAAATTACTGACGTGACACTATATGTAATGATGCTTAGACGGCACGTGGCGCCTCCAAAATCAGACGAACCCAGATCCCCCAGCTCTTCCGACCAATATTTTCTTCCGTGTGGGTCAAATGCGATAGCAAACTCATTCCTTTTGCACGCTTTAAAGCTACCCCCACACACATTCTCCTCTCCTCATCGATCACTCTTCTTCCTCCGTCCCCGCGCACATGCCACCAGAGCTTAGCTCAGCTTAGCTTACATCTCACCCCCTCCCACGGAGGCACACACACAAACCGAAGCCCTCCCCACCCCCCTCCAAACGCGCGCGCGCAGGCTGTGCTAGCCATGGAGAGTGGCGGCATCATTGCGGCATGTACTCCCCAATGATTGATCTCTCATCGTCTCTTCTTCCAACCACCTCCTCGTCGTCCTCCTCCCTCCCTGCTGCCCGCCCTGTCTCCCCAAAATGACCAGCAACAGCAGCCAGAACCTCAGCAGCTGCAGCACCGGCGGGAGCGACGCGGCGGTCGGCGGCAGCTGGCTGGGCTTCTCGCTGTCGCCTCACATGGCGGCCACCATGGACGGCGCGGACGGCTCCAATGCCGTGCAGGTGCAGCAGCACCACGGGTGCCTCTTCTACCCTCCCGTCGTCAGCTCCTCCCCCGCGGGCTTCTGCTACGCGCTCGGCGGCGGCCAAGATGGTGTCGCCACGGCGGGCGCCAATGGTGGCGGGGGATTCTACCCCGGGATCTCCTCCATGCCGCTCAAGTCCGACGGGTCCCTCTGCATCATGGAGGCCCTCCATAGAAGCGAGCAAGAGCATCACGGTAAGCTAGTTCCATTAATGGCATTGTTTCCAAGTTAGTAGCAAGTGAGATCTTTTAGAGTACTAGCTCGATCGTACTTGCTACAGTTGTGTTGTTTGTCTGTTTGATTTGTTTCTATTCTAGCTACGCATGTTTCTTGATTGGTTTTGAGAACTGTTTTCTCGTGACCGATCAGGTGTGGTGGTGTCGTCGGCATCACCGAAGCTGGAGGATTTCTTGGGCGCGGGCCCCGCGATGGCGCTGAGCTTGGACAACTCCAGCTTCTACTACGCTGGCGGCCACGGCCACGGCCAGGATCAAGGCGCCTACCTCCAGCCGCTGCACTGCGCGGTGATCCCCGGGTCGGGCGCGCACGGGCACGACGTGTACGGCGGCCACGCGCAGCTGGTGGACGAGCAGTCCGCTGCGGCGATGGCGGCGAGCTGGTTCTCCGCACGCGGCGGGGGCGGCTACGACGTCAACGGCGCCGGCGCCATCCTGCCGGCGCAGGGCCACCCGCACCCGCTCGCCCTGTCCATGAGCTCCGGCACCGGCTCCCAGTCCAGCTGCGTCACCATGCAGGTCGGCGCCCACCCGCACGCCCACGCCGACGCCGTCGCCGAGTACATCGCCATGGACGGGAGCAAGAAGCGCGGCGGCTCCGGGGCGCTGCAGAAGCAGCCCACCGTCCACCGCAAGTCCATCGACACCTTCGGCCAGCGCACGTCCCAGTACCGCGGCGTCACCAGGTACACCCGCCCACAACCCGACCGTCCGTACGCCGTCGCCCCCGCAACCGGCCGGCAGGCGCCTGCCCCCACCCCCCCCCCCCCCCCGGCCCCCCCGGCGGCACGAGTCGCTCACTAGCCGCGTGGTTTCCACCGTGTAAAAGCAGGCATAGGTGGACGGGGAGGTATGAGGCGCATCTCTGGGACAACAGCTGCAAGAAGGAAGGCCAGACCCGGAAAGGCCGGCAAGGTATGCGCCCTCCCACACTGCCGCCATGGCAGCCTACGCCGTTAATCTCACCCAGTCCCCTACTACTAACCCACCGATCAGCTAGAGTCTAATGATCTGCACCTCCATGTTTCTCTCTGAACCTTCAACTTCACCCCTGGGGATCGTGCTGCTGCCTCTGCAGTTTATCTGGGTAAGTGCCTGTACTTTTCATCCTTAATCGCTCTGATGGCTAGGATCAGTAATCGCGTGTAGACTACGGAGTAGGCACATGGTTCAGGTGTTGCTGGGATTTAAGAGGTCTCAGGTCGTGTCTCCTCGTGTTCTCTGGTTGGCTGTAGGCGGGTATGACATGGAGGAGAAGGCCGCGAGGGCGTATGACCTGGCGGCGCTCAAGTACTGGGGGACGTCCACGCACATTAACTTCCCGGTGATTTGCCTGAACACGATCAATGCCTGAAATGTGTTTGTGATTGTGCCATGGCATCACGTGCTGATGTTCTTGCTGTTTCCACCGTTGGAACGGATGCAGATCGAGGACTACGGGGAGGAGCTCGAGGAGATGAAGAACATGACCCGGCAGGAGTACGTGGCTCACCTCAGAAGGTAACCGACCTCGCCTGAACCCATTTCTGATGCTTGGGATCCTTGGCTATTCAATTGTGATGGAAATCCAGATGTGCCTTTAGGCTCACATCGATCGCCATTTGTTGCAGGAAAAGCAGCGGGTTCTCGCGCGGCGCTTCGATTTACCGGGGAGTGACCAGGTTTGTGCACACTACTGCTAGATCACTGTGAAATCCACACGCAAGAAATGCTTGCGAGAAGTTTACTGAAACGAACGCTAGTATCTGCCGCAGGCATCACCAGCACGGGCGGTGGCAGGCGCGCATCGGCCGCGTCTCCGGCAACAAGGACCTCTACCTGGGAACATTCAGTACGTGTTCTTCCCTCGTGACCCTTCTTCACATCCCCATCCTTCCAGGTCGTAACAAAGTGTCGATTCCCTTATCATGATCGCCAACGCGACCTGCTTGCTGCCGGTGCTAGCCGTTGCCCGCAGAGGCTGTCACGGTTTAAGGACGCAGGGTGTCCAGTCACAATGATCGGAGCCCGAGCGGGAGCCCAATGATGCCATGCCCCTGCTCTGCGACGCCGCTGGCCCCCTCCTCCCCAAAGAATGTTTGCTCATCCTCTGCTGCCGGCGCGTGCTTTTTCCCCTTGGCTCGCGCGTGCGTCGCCTCGCCGGTCCCAGCCCTCGCGTATTCATGCGCTCGCCCGGCCTCCTTTTCCTAAGGCTGGCGTCGAGCGCAGTCGGGGTCGGGGCCGGATGGGATTGGATTCGAGCGGCCGCACTCGCACGCTCTCGATCGCGTCGCTTTCGCGCTTTGCCTGTTTGACCGGCCGCCGCCTGCTGAAAGCGCATTTCGACTGCCGCGCAGATTGCTGACATTGTGGTTAAGCGGCTGCTAATGGTGAAGGCGTTTGTGCGTGTGTTGCAGGCACGCAGGAGGAGGCGGCGGAGGCGTACGACGTGGCGGCCATCAAGTTCCGGGGCCTGAACGCGGTGACCAACTTCGACATCACGCGCTACGACGTGGACAAGATCATGGAGAGCAACACGCTGCTCCCAGGCGAGCAGGTCCGGCGCAGGAAGGACGGCGAAGGCGGGGGCGCGGCCGCGGAGGGCGACGCCGTCGCCAGCGCCGCGGCGGCGCTCGTGCAGGCCGGCAACTGCGCCGCCGCCGACACCTGGAGGATCCAGGCGGCGCCGGCCGTCACGCGGGCCGACGGGCTGCACGGGCAGGTGCAGCAGCAGCAGCAGCACCAGGGCCTCCTGTCGAGCGAGGCGTTCTCGCTGCTGCACGACATCGTGTCCGTGGACGCGGCTGGCCAGGGCGGCGGCAGCGCCAGCGCGCACATGTCGAACGCGTCGTCGCTGGCCCCGAGCGTGAGCAACTCCCGGGAGCAGAGCCCGGACCGGGGTGGCGGCGGGCTCGCCATGCTCTTCACCAAGCCCGCGGAGGCGGCTTCCAAGCTGGCCTGCCCGCTGCCGCTGGGCTCCTGGGTCTCCCCCTCGCCGGTGTCCGCGCGGCCCGCCGTGTCCATCGCGCACCTGCCCATGTTCGCCGCGTGGACCGACGCGTGAACATCCTCAACAGACTTAGCACAAGCTGCACGTCCATGGCGGTAGATGGGGGTTAGAAGTGGACACTCACAAGTCAAAAACACTTTGTTCGCTTGGTTGCACTAGGGCGTGCGTGGTTAGTGTCAGGATTAGCTGGGTAAGGGTTAGTGGTAGCAGCAGTAACCGTGGTCTAATTTGCAGGTGGAGCCATGCTTGGATTTTGCTTGGCCTCTTGTGAATCCTCTCCTTCATTTGGGTTGCGAGTGGCTTGGATTTTGCTTCGCCTCTTGTGAATCCTCTCCTCCATTTGGGTTGCGAGGGGAGGTTTCTTTTTGTAATGTCGAGGCCGGCGACAGCACCAGCAATCCTCCCATAGCCAACGCTAATTTGGAGTAGGATGGTTTAGTGTTGATCTCCTAACTTCAACATGGAAAAAATATGCCAAGTTTAGCTTGCCGAAACATGCTAGCTTATCTATATGGCTGTGCGTTCTTCCGGAGTGTCCCATGTGCTTGAATTCACTCGCATGCCCTGAGCTAGATAGATGATCGTGCGAGCGCTACCTCTAGGGCTCTCGGCTCTACCTTACCGTCTCCGGCGGCGCAGGCTTTTTTTGATCTGTTCTCAGATGACTCGCTTCAGTGTTCATGTGGTAATCGTGGTACTCGGCTAGGGTAGACAGACTGTTGCAAGGGAGTAGAGAACTAGAGACGGCAGATCGCACACTGTTCCCGTGGGTGGCCCTCGGCGGCGCATGTCGTCGTCTTCGCGACACCTGGAGAGGTAGGTCCCCCGCTCCGTCCACACGTCTTTTCCGTTTTTTCTTTGTGTCTCGGTGAGGTAGGTCGCGGCCGGCTCTAGACGCCGCCAGCAAAAGAAAGCCGGGATCCGCTCCGCCGCCTCGCGCCTACGCCCGGGGCCCGGCCCCCGACGCGCGCGCTCTCCGGCTCTCCGTCCGTCGTCTCGACGAGGGGACGCGCGTGGGCGTGGCAGTGGCAGACCCCGCCGGATGAGCCGCAGAGTTCGCGCTGCAGGGACGCGCGGTCTGCGGTGGGTGCCTGCCCGTTCCACGCATGTGGCGCGACGAGCTCGCCGGCGCCCGCACGTCTCTCGCCTCCCGTTTACGCGTCTGCCGCGCTCGACGGCACCGGCGGCTTACCCAACCGCCGAGCGAGCATGCCGGAGCAACGGGCCTGAGGGGTATGGGCCTGTCCTGTTGTCTAGAGGGAGAGAGAGAGAGAGGAGGCGAGGCCTGTTGAGCCATCTGGGCTTTGGCCAGTTGTCTAGGAAGGCCGGTCGTAGCCCGTGGGCATTTATCGGATCCGGGTGATGCTTTAGGTTGGCCCTCTGTTGCGTATTGTATCCATAGCTGGACTGGGCTGCTAGCCATTTCATGCCTTGGATCGTGCAGTAGAAATCAATTGTCTGACCGTAGAGGATGAGCCTCTCTACACATCGCATCCGCGACCCGGCTTTTGCACGGCTGCTGTGTTACCCCGCGTCTTCTACGTAGCGTGTGCTTTTCTTTTCCCCCACCGTCCCGCGTGCCAGTCTCCGCACGCGGTGTTGGTGCTGTAAATACACGCTCTGTGATATTTGCAGTACGTCAAGAGGAAAAGAAATCTCCACTCCACACATTCCATTACTCCCTACGGCCACCCAAACTGGACTACTACTAGAGCCACGAGCCGGCTCCAAGACGCCCCACCAGGTGGCCCCTGGGCGGCTGGGCCCCCTGGCCCTGCAAATGATGCATGGCGTCACCATCATTTGAGCAAATTGGGCCATCGGCACCATCATTAAGCTACGGCTCCCACTCTACCACGAGACTGCCCATGATTCGCCATGATCGCAAAGGGTCAATCAAGCCCACGTACCGCAGACCCACCAGGGGCAAAGGCAATCCCCCCGCCCCTTGGCCTTGGCTTATACTGCACGACGACGGAGAGAGACGGAGGCTGGCTACCGAACGCCGCCGGCCAGAGACAAAGATGGCACTCGATCGCCCGCCAATTATTGTTGCGCTCGGAACACCCCCAGCACCCTTTTTTTGGAGACTGAATACCCCAAGCACTCGCAACCACCGCGCGCGACGCTCGCCTGGTCGCTTGCTCCCCCCTGGACCAGGAGGAGGGAGATGCCCACGGCAAATGGCACGGCACAGCTGTCCCGCAGCCACGGCGACGTGCGGGCGGGCGGGCGGCGGAGGTAAAGGTGGAGGCCTGGAGGGCTCGAGCCTCGGTTCGTCACAGCTCAGCTCCAGTGACTAGCCGAGACGAGGGACGGAGAGCGAGCTTGGATCGGGGGCCTCTCTCTTTCGCTGCCACCTGAGGATGCGCGCGCCACCGGATAAGAGTTTTTAATCGCTCCGCGCTTGACACCTCGCGGCCGCGGACAAACGTTCCATTTTATCCGAGTCCGGACGACGTTCATTTTAATGGCCATGAGACCAGTTCTGTTCTACAGGTGTACCAACTGCCAAGCACGCAGTTTCAAAAAAGGAAGGAAAAAAACTGCCAAGCACACTGTGACCTTGTTGCCGGTGAAACGTCAGTGTTACACAAGTTCCTTTCTTTCTGTTTGACACTGGCTTTGAAAAAAAAAGTCCCTGTGAATTTACATGTGCGATCAGAAAGAAAAAAAATGCACTCCTACGGTCTCACACGGCAGAACGAGCCAGTTTGACCGGCTGCTGGAGCCTTGATCCGCAATAATTCGGGTCGTATGGGTGGAGAAGACACAGATCTTCCTACCATGTGACGCCGCTCTCGACAACCCTCGACTTTCCCCGGCGCCAGGCGGGGACAGGTCCAACAAACACACATGGACAAGCTCACGGTGATCCGGATCTGAAAGAGGCAGGGATCTAACGATCTGCTCACGAGTAGGGCACGAGACCAGCGTGCAGTGCGGCTACATCTAATCCGGACGGCTCCAGGCTTCTGATCCAGTGGCATTTCTGTGTTGCTTCATCAACCGTACAGGCCAACAGGTGTCTCGTTGCGTCCTTTGTTACAAAAGAATGGAGGGGGCGCCGGAGGAGCCACGACGCAGATTTACAGGCCGGGGAGACTGCATCTACACCTCCGATCCGAGGGAGGTTCTCTTCACAAGTGGGAGGAGAGGAGCCTGTGGATCATGCCGTGCGTGCGGTCAGGACAGAAATCCCGGAAGGCACAACCGCGCACACAGCGCATGTTTCGAGTCTCAGCCAGGGGCTGCTTGCCATGACAGTAACACATCCCTTGCAGCAATCCCCACTGCTTTTCACATCTATCAATTGCTGTTTACACGGTTTACTCGACCTGCTCACCTATGAGGTCAAGGCCTACTAACAAGAAGGAGATGCCCTGGAACAGGAGGAAGTAGAAGTGTATACCCTGCTTCGACAGCAAGCTCCGGGCCGCGGCCGTTAGCAGGAGCATCGACAGCGCCAGCTCCTTCTTGTATATCCGGTTGTGCTTCTTCTTAGCGTCCTTTTTCGAAGCAAGCTGCTCCTTTGCAACCGTGTCGAGGTTAGGTGCCGACCCCGTCTTTTGGTGTTTCAGCTCCTTGGGCGGCGCCAGGGAAATGAGATCGCCCTCCGATGAGCGGCCTGATTTCTTGGTCACCACCCACTCATATGCGCTTCCAAGCTGGAACAGGCCTGAGATCATGGCGTTGAACTTTGTCACCGACATGGTGTTCTCGAAGAGCAGGTACGGGATGATGAAAGGGAATGACTTCGGAGAAGGGAGGATGTTGAGCAAGGACATCAGGGCTGGAATGTAGCACACAACCCAATCAGGAAGCTCAGCTTCAGGCACAAACATTGTCATCGGGAGGATGATGCAGAAGAGCGTGAAGGAGTAGAAAGGTAATATGAGCTTTCGTAGCAGGAAGAAAAGGAAGATCAGGTTGGCTTTCTTCCAAAACGCAATCTGCAACAAAGCAAATAAACAATAAATTAGGAGTCTGGAAGGCAAATAATATTGATGACAATGACAAAAACATAACCTAGGAGCAAGTTGTTAAGAGTAGCCTATTTAAATTGCAGCATGTCTATATTAGCCTACAAGTAGGCCAAGGAAAAAAAAATCGAGCTAGAGTTCTATATTGTAGTGTGTGGAAGGCAAATGATGACAAAGCATCTTAAAAGTGTATCAGCCTAAGAAGCACTAAGGAAAGGTATTGCAGAGTATAGGTTCCAAGCAATGAATTGGATGGCTCCGGACATTCAGATCATAAGACATCTAGCTTTTCACTCATTAGCATGTTAATATCATTCAAGAACAATCAGGAAGGACAGACATGTCCTGTATCCAAAGAAAAGAAAGCATTACAAGAATTTATTCCATCAGCATATGCAATCTTTAGCTGCTCATGTTAATCGAACAGGATATGCTCAGCATGCTATTTGAAGTTGAGACTTGAGAGTTACATAGAATTGTTAAAAGTAAAATGACGCAGCAAAATTCAAGATATACAGCGAAGCAACAAAACATAAACCCGGATTGCATGACAATGAAAGTTTCTTTTTACCATTACTACTACGGCAAATATCAAACAAATAGTCACAAATAGAACCGAAGGGTGCATCAAAGCACAAAAAGCTTAAATTTGTGGCGACAATTATAGTTCTCTTGAATCATAACTATAACAGAAATTTGCTTATTAACAGTATAAATTGGTTATTCAGTAGTGGCTAAGAGATATGCATTACGGTACCTTGCATTTGATGATGTCCGGTAAACAGAGCCTGAATAGCTGCATTGGACCAGAATGCCACCGATGCTGTTGCTTCCTATAAGCCTCATAAGACTCAGGCAATTCGCACTGGCACTGTCCACAGTAAGAAAAAGAATCAGCTCAATCGATAACTTGATAAGAACAGCAAACATGAACGGACAACCAATTTACAATTTAGAAGATTTTCATATCCAATCCCAATGGCCTAGTACCTCAACATCATTCAGGAATATAAACTTCCAGCCATGTAGGTGTGCCCTAACAGCAATGTCCATATCCTCCACTGTTGTCCGTTCCATCCATCCACCAGAGTCCTCCAATGCCTTGATTCTCCAAACCCCAGCGGTGCCGTTGAACCCAAAGAAGTTTAAGAAGACCCCATTTACCTGCTGTTCCACCTCAAAGTGGAAGCAGAGATTAATATATTGCAATCGAGTCAACAGATTCTCATCCCTATTCACAAAGGACCATCTTGCTTGGACTAGCCCAAGTTCATCATTATCCTGCAAAGGTCCAATGGATGAATTCGAATTAGAATCCTAAACAGAAGATGGCAAACAGAATTGAAAGTAATTTCCCACAATTCACCTTGAAATGTGGCACGGTGCGCTTCAGGAAGTCTGGATTTGGTTGGAAGTCGGCATCAAAGATAGCAACAAACTCATAATCCTTGACATAGCTGCAGCTCATGGCTGACTTGAGGTTTCCAGCCTTGTAACCATCCCTCAACACTCGGTGCCGGTACACAATCCGGGCACCTTGCTGTTGCCACTTCGCCACCTCCTCTCTGATCAGAGTCTGTGTTAGCGGGTCGTCAGAGTCATCCAACACCTGAACCAAGAAGTTGGATTTTGGCCAGTCAAGGTTGCACACGGCCGCAATTGATTGCTGATACACCTGAAGGAAACCAACAGCAAACAAATCGTCAAAAGACTGCACGTTAGGTGGCTAGAATTGCGTATTTGGAGAGACAGACAACACCAACCTCCTTCTCGTTGCACATTGGTATCTGCACAAGTACCATGGGGTAGTACCCAGCATCAGGATCCTCCGCATCCGGCAATGCAGGGGACTTGGGCTTGGGCTTGATGCGCTTGAGGTGGATGTAGAAGCAGCCAAGGCACTGGATGAGGCGGTCGGCGCTCTGGATGAGGAAGAGCACGACGCAGGCGTCGGTGAGGAACTGTATCCCCGGCGCAACGTAGGCCGCGCGGAAGCGCAACCAAGAGGCGTACAGCGACTCGAGGCCGATGACGGGGAGGGCCAGGGCGGAGTCGGCAAGGTCCCAACCGTTGAGGTAGGCGGCGACCTCAACGGCGAGGAGCAGCAGGGAGACGACGAGGAAGCCCTTGATGAAGGCGTAGAATCTGGAGCGCACGACGGGGCTCTCGCCCGTGGCGGCCACCACGCCGGCCTCGGCGTCGGTCCTCCCAGCGGCGACCCTTCGCCTGGCGGCGCCGCCCAGCGCGACGGCGGCGGAGGCGAGCGAGGCTAGGCACCCGGCGGCGCGGTGCGCCTTGAGCAGCAGCACCCACCTGATCTGCTTGGCGTTCTTGGAGCGGCCCCCCTTGCGGCGGCCGCCGGCGGCCAAGATGTCCTCGTCGTCATCCTCCGGCGAGGAGATCTCGGAGATGGACCAGTTGGGGTTCTCCATCTTGACCACCACCGGCGTGCCCCGGTAGGCGTCGCCGCCGGCCTTGCCGCCCCACAAGCCGCTCCACGGCGCCATCAATGGCCGGTCCAAGAAGCCGCCGCCTCCCCCGGCCAAGGCCACGCCTCTCGTCCTCCCCCACCTCCCAAAATAGCCACCCAATCCGCCACACGCTAATCCTGGGGCTCCTTTTTCCTTTGGCGCACCCAGCTATCCCTCCCCTTCACACGAAATCCCAATGCTTGCTACTTCTAGACTTCTACTACCACTCTGCAGCTGGCTCCGCTCCACTTCCGTTTTGTGAGCGAGCTTATGAAGAAGAGGAGGGAGGAACGGATAGAGGGGGAAGGGAAGCTGCAGATGCTGCTGAGCTGAAGCAAGGGGACGGAGGACTGGGAGCCAGCTCAACACGTCTGGGTGGGGGGAGAGAGGGAGAGGAGAGAGACCGGGTGGAAGGGGAAGCCGCGGTATTTTATTTTTGCGATGTTGCTCTCTTGTCTTTCCGCATGTCTGTGGGTCTTTCGCCGCAGTAGGTTTGGTTGAGTATTCTACTTCTGACCTTTGGTTTGGTAAGGCTTTTATTTGGGCGTTAATTACGCGTCTTCTGTGGTTTAAACATGGGAGGAGGATGTGAAGGGCAAAAGGGGGAAACATCGTGATAACCCTGTCAGATTTTTAATTTTTTTCTCACTGGCAGCACTTGCCTTGCCTGCTTGTGACCGTTTAAAGCAACTTTTTTTTTGTTGCAACGTTCGTGTGTTTGAAACAGCTCAAAATAACAAGGATGTGGCAAAATAAAATACCGCGTTTACCAAAAATGCACACGTGAGAATCCTAGACGTTTCCTTCGAGAAAGCAAATCGAGGGAACCTTTCCATTTCTGCTCAAAATGTCTACTTGCTGTTCATCTCCAATTACCCGTGGATCGGTATTTTCCTTTTCAAAGGTGCCGAGTAATTATGCGCTTACGCGAGGTCCCCCCTGCAAAAGCGAGCCAGCGAGCCGTAACTCTTGACTGACCTGCCCCCGTGAATAGGGGCACCAGCTAAACCCGAGCTGGCCCAACCGGCGGCCCAGATCGCCACCGACGCGGCTCTTTCAAACGGAGCCGTCCGATCGCCCTGGCCCCACGTCGCGGCGTAACTCCTCCCCCCGCCGTCGAGAAAGCGACGCGGAGGGGCGGGGAGAAGGGTAAAGCGAAGCGGAGGAGGGAGGTGTCGGGCGCGGGCCCCACCCACGGCGACGCAGGGGCAGAGACGGGGCCCGCGGGCCCAGCTGGGGCGCGGCACGGTCGGGTGGTCCCCGCGCGGGGCACGTTCCCGAATCGCCCGTGCTGCCGTGCCGTGCGCCCCTCGGCCGCTATTCAATTCCGCTGCTCCACCGCGGCTGGCTATCTCCAGGCTCCAGCTAGCCCGGTCAGCTCGGCGCCGTACCTGGCGCGTGCCCAGGCCTCCCCGTCCCCGTGCCAGTCCGTCCGGTGCCCGACTGCCCGCCGCCGATGAGATCGCTTGCTCGGTCGGCTATTCTAGCCCGGAGTAGGCAGGGCCGCAGCCTGCAGGGGTGGTGGATTGCTGGGTTGCACCCGCGCGCCATGCTCGTGGCGACGTGGAGAGCTCGGCCGAGTTGGCCTCGGCTGGGCTGGGCTGGGCTGGCAGCCTGGCACGTCCGTGCGCCCGCGCCGGCGCTCCGCGGTGCGGTTCCACCGGCGCCAGGCGTGAGGAGTACGCCGACGAGTCAGGAACACGTGGGCGCGTGAACGTGGGCACGTGCCGTAGCTGCGGCGGTAATAATACCGCATGTACGCCGCAGTAACTCAGTAAAGGCGGCGAGCTAGCGGGTGGGGCGACAAAAGCAAGCAGCTAGAGGCGGAAGCATGCATGCGTGTACGCTCTCTCGCTCTTACCAGGGGTAAGTACACTGTACACGTGGTCCGCGTAGCACGGCCGCAACGTGCCGCCATGGCCCGCGGGCGGTACGTAGCTGTCGGTCGGTGCATGGCACGCCTCCCTTCTTCAAAGGCGCATGGACGATCAGGCTGGCCTCGGGTCGCAGCAAGCTGAAGCCTGAAGGAAGGAGCACCCCAAAACTACTGTTTGACTGCGCGCAAATGTCAAGAACGCGAGGGCTCAGGACCACGAAGGTGGTCGCGGCGAGGAATATTCGGTTGTTTCTATAGGGTCGGAAACGTCAACGGCAGAGATCTCCTTTCGCATCGAGGAGCGGGCACCCGATGCTGTTCCCTTGTCGACTTGTGATGCTAGTCAACTGGAGTCGTAGTATTCTCCAGCCGGATTCCCCAAAAAGAGTACTCCGCACTCTCTCCTCTTCTCGATCCCCATGCAGCCGTGCCTAGCTTCTGGGTGCTAGCATCTGCATTGTTTTATCCTTTTTCGAGGCCGCGTGTGATTTGTGTGTGTGTGAATTCTGATCCATCCAGGACCGAACAATGAACCATGCATGCACAGCCTGCTCGTCGTGCCCTTCCTCTGCCGGCCGAAACTGGCGGCGTGAAGCAAACAATGAACAATGGCTCGAGACGCATCCTGGTGGTGGTGGGCGCGGACATTGTCACATTGAATAAGCTTCCGGACTCGACACGCCTCCGGGCTTGAACCAAAGACGGATCGGTCCTGTCGTGTCAAATTAAAGCACATCATAAAAGCGGATCGGAGGAGGAAAAACGGGGGGGAAGGGCGCCGTCAAGCCCGTAATTAGCGAGACGTACGGGATCGCCGGAGAAGTGGAGCCGCACGGGACGGCGCGTTTTTATGGCTCACCGGGATCATCGGCTACGGCCGGCTGGCCGTGGTATGGGCGACGAACAAGTTGAGGTCTTGAGAGAAGACCGACCAGGTAGGGCCCCTCGATCGTGCTGACAATCTTTTTTTTTTTCAAGTGTTCTGGCTTTGCGTCGCGTCGTCGGGAAACTGCGTCGCATGTGGCAAGCGTGCTTTTCTTTTCTTTTCTTTTTATTACTGTGCTTTTATGCATGTATTCAGTCACGTAGCCCCTTGGTGCAGTGCCATGACTGTACATTGAGTTTGTGCGGTGCAGCGATCGCCTGACGCAGGCCCGTTTGTTTTGCATCGACAGATCCCGCCACCGCCGGCGTCACGGCGGAGTGATGGTCCAACATGCGAGACCGGACAGGACAAGGAAGAGAAGAGATGACGAGAAAGACGAAAGACGTGTCGGTGCCGTGCCCGGGGTCATCAGAGAGCAAACAAAACATCGAAGTGTCACTCTCGGATGTTGAACACCGTGTCATCAGGCCAGCGTCGTCGTCCTTACATACACCACGCTAGGAATCGAGACGTGCGAACCGAATCGGCTACAACCTAAGTACAAACACACACACAGAGGAGCTGACACAGCTTATTTTCGGTTGCACACTCACCATCTCGATCGAGCACCACACGACGCGAACGGCCAAGCCCAGACTTCACGTCTCGATCGACAGTACTAGTGTACCTCCCGTTCATGCGAGCACACATGCGCGCACGCGCGCACACTTGCTCCTGCAGGCAGGCGCCGGGATTTTTTTTTTCTCTCGGGAACCCGGCGCTATATCAGGCAAAAAGCGGCGTCGCCGTCGGCCCGTCGCGGCCGTCGGGGAGCCGGCCGGCAGGCGACGCGGCGATTGAGGGCACTGACGGTGACTGGCGGGAGAGAGACTGAGAGAGAGTGCGAGTGGAAACAGTAAGCAGCACGTGCTTTGGCCCCGCGCTCCCCGTCTCGGTAGGCTCCAGCGCGCGACGCACGCACATGCCGGCCCCAAGTCCCGGGACAGCCGCCGCATGCATGTGATGCGCGAGAGCGGGGTGGCCTACGACGTTTGCCGCTCCGCGCTCTCTGTCGCCGGACCGTCTCCGGCCGGCGTTTTGGCACGCAGCACGCAGCGGTTTATGGCGACAATGGCAGCGCCGACGCCGGTGGTAACTCGCCAATGGAACCAGGTGAGGTGACCATGGCTCGCTCATCCTTCCCGGTGGCACACAGCATGCATGCGCCCCATCCTATTTGCCGTTCCGGTTCGCCATGGACACCCATGACGAGCGCAGATGCCGCGCCCGCGAGACCATGCCGCACGCTGGACGCTTGTTTTAAGAGGCGACAGGGGAACCGCGCGCCAGGGGAAAGTGCGCGCACCGCTTGCCTGTCACGTACTACCACATGCCAAATCGGCAATTAACAGCTGGCCCCACCCTGCCCAGATAAGGCTGGGTTGCCCGGCCGGGCCCATGCGGCCGTGCCCCTCGCCGCTGCCACTGCCAGTGCCAGACTGCCAGGCCAGCAGCCAACCTCCGCCGCCGCCGACGCGGGCTCACGCCCTCACCGGCCCCGCCGTGCCTGCACGGTTCCCAGCGGCGGCCGGCCGAGCTCCCACGACAAAATCCCTAACCCAGTTCTCAGAGCATAAGATAAGCTTAACAAATCTTCGACGATGAGGTGCCAATCCTTGACGCGCTCCCCTCGTCCTAACCTGTGTTCGCTTCTGCACTTTGTGTTTACTGCTCGTACTCTTCCGTTTTGTTAATGGAGAAGCGTACGAGCCGCTAGGTTTTTCCTCTGCCTGCCGGTGGTTGCCCGTTGAACGCACGCATTTCTTTACTGCGCACTCTGCCCGTCTGCCTGCCTCCGGAGGCCGGCGTTCTTGGAATGTCTCGGGGGGTCAAGCAGCAAAGCAACGGCTCCCGTCGCCGGCCTAACCACCCGTCCACCACCGCCCGACCCCGTCGCGCTCGCCTGGTTTGTGAATGCGGGTGTTGACGCCTAACGGCATCCCGCGAGCCCCATGTGCCTGTCTCGCCCAAAGACGGCGACGCCGACGGCCGCCACAGGTGATCCGATATTCCGATCCGATCCTCCCACGCGCGAACTGACGCGGTCAGAAACGTGCCGCGCCGGAACGCGGGCCGCAGCGGGACAAGGCTTCTGTCCGGCCCGTTTGGGAGTACACGCGAGGCCAGCAGAAGGTTCGTGCCGCTACGGTCTAGAGCAAGCAGCGAGTCGCTGTGACCGATCGAGACTGCATGCCTTATTTTTGGCTTGCAAAAGGCTAGCAACAAATAGTAACGAACAGAGACGAGGCAAATGAAAAATCTTGGCCGGGCTACGTGCAAACGAGCGGTGTGCCACCAGGAGTACCAGCTATCAAGCTACAGTACTGACGCGATAACAACGACAGTTAAGACAGTAAGACCCCGTCGCCGGTCAGGAACCCGGCACCGAGTAATGGCGTGTCGAGACGTACGTACGTACCCAGGCGTGCAGGGCAACCCCCAAGGCCCAACCCAAGTCACCACGCTGCGCGCGCACGAGAGGCGCGGTGCCTTTGCGTCGCTCCTCATCCCTGAGCAAGCTAAGCGAGGCGCCAAGCAGCACGGCAGCGTCGGGCCTTTATTACCAGCAGTGAATCCGGGATCCGTGGCACTGTTCACCGATCGCCATGGCAGCTTGGCCAGCAGGGGCGGGCATGGCAGCATTGATCAGAGGCGCCGGGGACGGGGCCAGCCCAGGCCCAGCCGTGGATGGATTAATTCACGGCGGAGATGACGAGACAGCCGTATTCGCGATGTATCTGCTCCGTGCGATGTACTCCGTGCTGCACAAGCAGTGGTCCATAGCGTCCGTGCCGGGCTTGGGCGCCGGGCTGGAGAGCAACGGTGAGGGACCAAGAAAGCTGGTAGCGGTTTCGGATTGGTTGGGCGGCAGCGCGTCAGTAATTCCCTCGTGACAACCCTCTGAGCTGGAAATTTTACAGATTCAGATTCAGACCAACGGAAATGGGACGCAGCCCGAAACAAGATAGCGCGATGAAATGGCTCAAGTCCACGGATAGATTAAAACGCCTCATGGGCTGGGCCTCCTTTCCCCAGTTTAACTTACAGGTTACAGAAAGAATCGATTCCCGAACAGGGTTACAGAAAGAATATTGTGGTGGGGTACACAGCAGTGGAAATTCACCACAAAAGGTTGCAGAAAGAACTGCTCACATCCTTCCTGCTGTGAACTGTTAACGAAAACTAATCCGAAGTGGTAAATACAACTCATTGTTGGAGCAGACAATAAACCTTTGTCACACTTTCCCCATTTCCTCCATGATCGATCGCCACTCGCTCAAGCAGCAGCTGCTTGGAGTCTTGATGGCTTCACTGAAGTCTTCCTACCATTTCCAATCTGAGTAGGCGCCATGAGACCACTGAACAAACAAGAAGTGAAATGTTGTGTCAGGGGGTAACGCAGTAGGCAGCAGCACAACGACTACTACTACTGACACTACCAGATTTTTTCCCAAACCTTGCTGTCTTGGCTGTTCTTGATGTTGATGCAACCTTAGCGGCTCTCTGTGGTTTATCAACAACTTTGCCTTTCGTCACTGCAGGCCTAGTGTTATTGCACCGGATGCTGTTGAAGGCCGGCTTGGCCTCACCCATAGCGTTCTGTATACTTTGTTTCTTCTGAACGTATATAGTATGCACAGATCAGCATGAGGGTTGCTAATTGAGCTGGAGTTGGAAATATTTGGCAGCATCAATGCTCACCTGTTTGTCGCCATAGAACGGCTTGTCTCGTCCCTTTCCTTTGGTGTATTTGTCCGTTGGCTGCATTGTAAGTCAGCAGTGAGTGACACAGGGTTCTTGGATCTTGAAAATGTTTGGGAATCTGAAAGCTGATGAAGTGACAGCTTACCATCACTCCTCTATTTGCATCCTTGAGTACTACCATGGAGTTTTTCTCGGCAAAGGGCTGCCTTTTTTCTGGTTTTGCTTCTTTCTGAACTCCTCTTTCCTATAAAGTAAAAGGATGTTAGTAAATAAACAATGAGAGTAAAAGGATGTTAGTAACTTAGTGAAATCCTGCAGAATAATGAGGCCGAAGTAACTCACATCAGTCCTCAGCCTGAATGGCCTAGGATTAGTAGTAGTTTTCTTGAGTTTTGCTGCTTGCTGTGGATGCACTTTGTTCTGCATTTTAGCCACCTTCATTTGACCCACAAAACAAGTCAAGTTCGTTGCATCCTGACTACTGATAAAAGCTGCGTTCTTCGGTACCATCAGTTCACGTACCTTCAGAGGAACATTCTCGTTGTTCTCCAACGGTCTGTTTTCATCTTCAGAATATGAATTGCTCGAGGCTTCTTCAACCGCCTGGTGAGCATTTGACACATTCTCCTTGTTGTCATCGTCAGCACGCGATGGATCTGCCTCAATTCTCAATTCCTGCAGCACCCCCTTCCGTTGCTCATTGGAGCTTGCAGTTTCTGTACGTGAGTTCTCATCGGCAACAGTGTTAGCACAACCATTTCTATTCTCTTCATCAGCTTCAGCATTAGCACACTTCACCGAGCGTCCTAAAATTTTCTTCTTGACATTCTTCCTGGATTCTTGCCCCCTCTTTGCGATCTTCGCCGCCACGGTTTCTTCAGCCTTCTTGGCAGCCTTCGGATTCGTCAGCTGACACATGTACCTGCTCGGCACCTCCCTGCACGCCAAGTTCAGCTTCCTCAGCTTGGAACAGACCTTGGACACCGCCTCCTTGCTCTTGCTCTTGTCTGCGGCCGGCGTCCGGGCAGTCTCCTTCTTTGGCGTGCTCATGAACAGAGCCTTGACGACCGTTCCCTTTCTCGCCGTCCCATCGACCGGCCCCTTTTGGTGCTTCACGCTGAGGAAGGGCTCCTGCCTCGGCCGGACAGTCTTGCTCCGCGGCGTCGTCAGTGCCTTCTTCCTCGCGCTGGGAGCTTCGACCCTCGCGGCCTTGGTCCGGGTCGGGGACGCTCGCAGGGCGCACATCCGCTGGACCCTTGGCTTTGGCTTCGCCGCTGCCTTGTCGGCGGCCTCCGTCCCCGCGCTCAGCCTCGCGAACCGGGCTCTCGGAGGCTTCGGCGGCGCGGAATGAGGGCATTTCAGCATCGAGCTGCACAAATTGAAAAAAGGGAATTGTAAATCCGAAACGAAGAATTCGAAGAATCACCAAATCAGTGAGATAGTGAGGATATGAAGAGGTGCCATTTCGGTTCGCACCTCTGATTTGTCCTGCTGATCGCTTTCTGCAGCCGCACGTTGGGGCTTCTGGCCGCCATGACCTGCCGAAGTGCCAATACGAATTACACCCTCGATCAAATTGAATTCGCTTGGTATTCCACGGGGTGATGCTTACGGAGGTACAGGAGAGAAAAGGGGACGTACCCGCATGAAGAAGCTCCGGTCCAGGGCCTCCGGGTCGACCTGCTCATGGCTCTGGTCACAACCTGCGTACCACGACACGGATCAGGAGTTCAGGACCCTTCGACACCGCAGAACCTGCAGAGTGCAGACGCTAGGAAGAATAAAGAAGGGCTTGCGAGAACCACTTACCGACGCGGAGGCAGAACCAGGCGGGGTCGTCGTCGGGGCGGCCGGCGTCGGGCGCGGTGAGGTCCACGAACTTGGGCGCCTGGATGTCCTCGTAGAACACGGCGTCGTCGTACTCCTCCAGCTCCTCGTGGTCCGGGTGCCGCGACGGGATCCCCATGCTGTTCTGGATCGTCGACGGGGCGTCGGCCGGCGGGCGATCGAGCTGGCAGCTGAGCTCGCGGGCGCGGCGGCGGCGGCGGCGAGGGGGGAAGCTGAGGTGGTGCTCGGCTGTGATGGTGCCTGGTGGCGCGTTGGGGGGCTTGGCGACGGATGAATTTGAGATCGGGGAGGGGAGTGCGAGCGGGTGGAGGGTCGGCCGGTTGGGGGAAACTAGCCGTTGGAGGGCGGCGTCGATGGATTGGAGGGGGATATTTTTTTTTAATGGTGGGTCTCGGCACATGGCAGCTCCACGGCTCGAGAGACGTTGGCAACGGTTGCAACTCGAACTAAATAATTGAACAGGATCAGTGGATTACCGGGGGATTGAAGCCAATGAGCTGCTTCCGATCCGCAGAATGAACTGGGTTACGGGAGTGGCAAAATAAGTAGAACCTGGAGATGACCTACTCGCAGTGGACTGGCATGTGTTCAGCGTGGCTCGCTGCATACTCCAACCTTGGTGAGCTGTCGTCAGGATCGGAAGCCAGTTTTAGGTTCACAGATTATCTGCGAACTTACTGTGCTACTAAGAAAATAACGAACTTTTAGACAATGTAGCCAGTACTCACGGCCATTTCAGTACTGTTGGGATTGAGATCATGATCATGAGATCATCTGACTTCAGATGGTTTCAGATATGAAATGGACGATCAGATATATATCGCTACAGTATCCAATGAGGCAATGAACGATGCACGCATACTATAGCATATACAGTTAGAGTAACCCAGCAAAGCTCCAACTCCAGCTCCTACTTACAAACTAGAGATAAACTAAACTAGGGACCGAGGCAAAAGAAAATCCACTCCAACAGGGTTCATACTCGGATCCAGAGTAGGGAGGCACCCAAATCCCATCCTCCAGCCCTATCTCCCATGGGTGCTTAACGGAGGCTCCCTTCTCGACGGTTTTTCTCGTTTTCCCCTCCCGCGTCCCCGTCTTCCTCCTCCCGAGCGCCGCTCTGAGCCAAGGTTCGCCATTTTTCCGGCCAAGCTCGACTGCATACGAGGAGTCGATGAGGTAGAGCAAGACTGGAAAGAGAGGTGGGGGACGGTGGGAACACGGCGCGCCGCCCAATGGGAACACGACGCATGCCGCTGTCGGCCAATGGGGACATGGCACCATGAGCTGCCGCTAGCCAAATCGAGCCGCACCGTAGAGCCGAATCCGCCGGCCGCCGGGGGAGCTCGAGTGCCGCCGCCTGGATCCATCGGGGGACCTCGATTCGCTGCACCTCGAGCTCGATTCGTCGCGCCGCCCCCCTCCTCCCCCTCCCCCCGGCGCCGGCCCGAGATGCGGCGGCGCGCTAAGCTGCAGCTTGCTCACCGTCGGCTCGAGATGCGACGCCCGCACCGCCGGCCCCAAGCTCCAGCCTGCTCGCTGCTGACTCAAGATGCCACGACTGCACTGCCAGCCTCGAGCTCCAACCTGCTCGCCGCCGCCCCGAGCTCGTGCATGAACGCCGCTCCAGAGCTTGAGCATGCGCGTGCTGTCCCTAGCCCGGATGACGTTGGTCCAGTGCCTCAACCACCCCTTGCGCCCAAATCCGCCATGGAGAGCTGACGCTTTGCTAGGATTCGTCGTAGGAAGGTGGGCGGACGGCCCGAGCTCGGGGGAGAGAAGTGCTGGGAGGGAGGGAGGGAGGCAGGGAGAGAGAGTACGAGAGAGAGAAGAGTACGGGGGAGGGAGAAGAGTGCGAGAGAGAAGGGTGAGCGAAGGGAGTAGAAAAAAGAAAAAAAGAATTGAACCACTAACGTGTGGGTCCCACATATCATGTGAAAGTAGGAGGTGTGAAATAGGAGTTATTGCTGGAGCTGTGGGTTAAATCTTCACTACAAAAAACTGGGCTAGTAGGTACCCTGCAGCAGGGACTATTGTTGGAGATGCTCTCAGGTGCCGTTTGGATTTCTTCATTTTAAGTAATTGGAATCTTAATAGAGTAGGCTATTTGTCTTGAAATATGGCGTTGCATAACTTTCCAACAATAATATACAAATATATTACACATACAATATATCAGCTTAATTAATTTATATTTAAATTATAGTTATTAGAATAAAATTTAATTCTAAGCATCCAAACGGAATCTTACCAACTTAGCATCACTTTCACTATAGCGCCGATTGTATTTCACAGTAGCATAAGGCATGCTGTATTTTTGCGTTTGATTTCAAGGGTTTCAAAAGTCAGAGAATTTGTGTCCATGCGGTATAGTATAGTGCCATATAAAACTTAGAATCTGTTTGGAGAAATTAAAGTTAAATGCTAAATATTAACACATATTAGCACTTATATACATGCTGGGGCGAAGCTGCATTATATATATGGGATGCCGATGCACCCACAGAAATAAGCTTAAATTTTTCAATATATATATGCACCCCACAGTTTAACTCTATGCATTCACAACACAAGTGCACCTCCTGCAATTTGCTCTATCTTCGTTACTATATACATGCTAAAGTTTTCGAGTAAGTGTAATCCATCCTATTAGCATTTCTATTCGGATGAGCTAGTGTTAAATTAACACTTTCAGTACTTGGATCCAAACTTACTCTTAAACCGATGAATAAGCGCTGCCGCTAATGCTAGTTTTTTGGCATGCTATGCAACAAGTCGTATCGCATAAGGCATCCTGCGTAGAGATGTCAACAGGTATAATACCCACGGATTTTGCCAACCTATACCCATACCCATCAGGGCGAATATGTACCCATACCCATCCCCGTACCCGCCCGCAGGTAGGAGTTCATCCCATACCCATACCCGCGGATTTTGCATTCAAAAGATTAAAATTTAGCATTAAACAGAGATTAAAATTCAGCATTCAACAGAGATTCAAAATATCAACATTCGTACAGCTGGGAAGGAGTTGAGGTGCTCGGTTAGGGTTTACTTCTTAATGGATTTCTTGGGCTTGCTTCTTAATGGGCTATTTGTTGTGAGATTCCTGCCCTTAATCGAATATGGGGGTAAACGGGGATGGGTTCTTAGTTACCATACCCATACCCGTTGTACCCGATGGGTATGAGTTTTTCCCCATTTGCATACCCATAAGTACAAAATCTTACCCAAACCTGGCCCCTAATAGGGTTTTTACCGGTCGGGTTTCAGATACCCATTGACATCTTTAATCCGGCGGCCCTCTCTGTTGTGTTCCAGACCTTTATATTTCTTGAGTCATGACCCATCACGTGTTTCGTGGCTCGCTTGCTTTTCTGTTACTTGGTGGCATGTGAGTACGCTTCCTGACATGTGCCAAAAAAAGTTCTGGTTGGTTTAGGCGGATGAAAATATTCCTCCGTTTCAAATCTACTAATTCAAACTTTTGTCTTAAAACCAGCGACCTATTTTTAAATCCATTTAAACGTTCGTGCTGTTCATAATAAAAAAAACTCAACATCGACATTTTCATATCTTTCGAAATGCCGATTCATTTGTTTTGAAGATATATTTTTATCGTGAAGTTAGAACATTTTACTGCTGAGTTTGGAACAATTTGATGACGAAGCTAGAACAACTTTCGCACAAAGTTTTACATTTTTTCCAATGAGGTTAGAAACTATTTTCCATTCAATTACACCATATGTGAGTAACTGCTAATGAATCGTTTCCAACAATTCACCGAGCACACTCATTACAAGATTTCTATTATTTTCCAACTGTTTTTCTATAAGTGGCTGATGGTTTTTAGTACATTTATGGTGAACGAGATTTTCGGAAATTATATTTTTATTGATATGATAAAATTTTGTAAAAGGTGTATATTATAATAGAATTTTTTTTATTACTCGAAAAAATAATACAAAGAACTAAAACTGCTGGCCAGAAAGACAGCATATCTTTTGGTGTCACGGCCCAAGTACCTGCAAGCCCAGCGGGTGTGATGCAAAGTATCATCATCAGTTTAGCCGAACCCACCGACTGGTTACCTGGCCCAATTCCTGATTTCTGCACAGACCATCATCACCCATCCCGCCGCCGCAGGCCAAGAGGAAATTCCACCCAAACAGGCCCGCAAAGCCCATGCCATCCTTCCCCAACGCGGTTTCCGAGTTCCGACGCTGCGCTCTCGCTGGCCACCTCGCCGTGCCGCCAAAATTTTCGCCGCCTCGTCTCGATCGGGCAATCGAGTGGACCGCGGGCACGGCGACGGGGTGCTCGAAGAGGCGGGGGGCGGGGCGAATCTATCTCCAGGGCTCATCGGATTATCCTCGCTCGTGCTGACTGCCGTCCAGCCGAATTCCGCTGCTTATCGGTTCATCCCAGGTACCGAAAATTCCCTCCGATTCGTCCCCCTAGTTAGCCTGGTTCGCGTGATTCCTCGCAATATCTGGGTTCGTGAGCTCGATACGGTATGCGGAGAGAATGGATAGCTCTTGTTTGCGAGTCGATCGATGATTGAATTACACTAATGCCGGGAGGTACGGTGTGGCTGGAACCTCTTGAGATATTAAGACACATCAGGGTGCTTGGGGTCGATGCTTCTGCGGTATTAGACTGTCTCTAGCAGCGTTCTGTAAAACGTTCTGTACTCTATATATAGAGGAAGATTCCGTTCTCTATTGCTCCAGCAGCGTTCTCTAAATGGTCCTCTAAAATAGAGAACGCTACAGGTTTCCTCTATATATAGAGATTCTCTCTCCTCTTCTCTATTTTTTCTTTACGTTTCAAACACTGAATTAAATAAAAATAAAATATGTCCATAGCGTTTGAGGTATGATAAATACGTACGTACAAAAATTTGAAACAAAATACGTTTCTAATATAGGGTTTAATGTATAGAGAACGAGATTTAGAGAACGTTGTTGGAGAGAAATGAGATATAGAGGAGAGAATCTTATAGAGAATTCTGTAAATGAAGGATGTAGAGGATGGGATTTGGAGGATATCGCTGGAGACAGCCTTATGCCCCTAGGTCCAGTGAAATGTGATGCTGAAGAAACTCTATGTGTGGCCATTAGGTTTTCAGTTTTCAAAAAAAAGTAATTAGGTTTTCATCTTAATTGAACTACATTCAACAGAATCTACGCATACTTACATAGTCTTAGTGGCTATTTACATAATTATGTTTTGATATAAAAATGGTTGTTTGCTATATAAAAATTATATGGTTCTATGATAAATTGATAATCACGCAAAACATGTGTAGCCTCACAGAGTAAACTAATTCCAGGATGCACTTCGGTACTTCTGGAGTGTGTACTGTGTAGTCAGTCCACTGTGAGAGGAGTCACGTCGTGGTGTAAATGAAACTTTGTACAATATGTCCCGATTAAGCACTCCACTTTTTATTTTTATGCTAAGTATTCATATAAACCTTGAAGTCATAACATGAACAGGAGATGGCAATCTGTCCTTTTTTGCCTGACAACCTTCTGGAAGTTCAGTTGATTTGGCCATGGATAGAGGAATAGATCCATGAAATTGGACTAAAGAAACTCAGCTGTTAGGATTAAACTGTGTGTACAAGGACCCAATAATTTAGTATTAGAACAATGACTTGTTGAGGTCACACTATGGTGAATAAGATTATTTGGAGCGAAAGTCTGGTCAATAAGGTTTGATAGTTTGTATTGTGTACATATTGTCAGTTACTCGGATCTATTACTTGTATAATCTGCATCCTGTTATATGATATCTTTTTCATCTACCTATCACTTGTATTTCAATGAACATAGCAACACTATACCAATCTAGTTGACTAAACATTTTTATCCTCCATTTTTCAAGTGACCGCTGATTTATATAGGTTGGTCTAATTTCCTACACATCTAGTTTTGTTTTCTAGACTGATTTAAATAGAGGGCACGTGTTTCTTTGCTATGCCGTTCCTTTACATGTTCAACTTTTATTTAACATTTATACATGGAAGTTCCATGAAAGGCAAATACCTTTCTGATCCATTCAGTAATATACAAGCTTGCATACTCATTATCTATAGGATCAGTAGCTTATACTCTTGGAATAATGGATATGTTGTTTCTGACTGAAACTACATGACAAGTTTTTCCACATATCACATCGATATAAATGGGCTGTATCATAGCGATCATATTGCAAGGATCTGTTCTATTCCCTTGAACGAAATATTGACGAAGCACAGTTACCGAGTAAAAGGGGCCATCATTTCCCCCTTCCTTTTCTCTTTTAACAAGTGGGCCCTATCTAATTGTCCTGGATCATGAAAGGAGGCTCTAATCTCGTGCCGAAAGAGCAAGTTATAGATCCTAGTTCTATGGTAGCATGTACTCAAATGTACAATGTTTTTTTAAAGATGAAATCAATTACTGTGGTTGAGTGTAGGACAGTTACTTCGGCTTCCCTTTTACTGGCACAGATAACTTTAATGGCTCAGTGTTTGAGAGAGGAAAAAAAACTTAATTGACTCGGATGCATCTTTGACCCCTAGTTAGGGCAGTTACTTCTGATTCACCCATCAGAAGCTAGATATGACCAACATGGTTTTATATAAACTAGTGAGCTTGTAGCACAACAGCAGCAGCAACAAAGTCTTTTAGTTCCAAGCAAGTTGGGGTAGGCTACAGCTGAAACCCAACATGAGCCACCGACAGAAAGGCAACAGAAGAGAAAAAAAAGAAAAAACATATGTTGAGTGATAGGAAAAAACGCCACACTATTTTGAATAACAAAAAAGTCTTTTCGAACAAAAATTGGATAACAAAAAACGTTCTGTGCTTTGGAGAGGCATTTTAGATATCTAGTTCTGTTACATTTATGCATATTTTCTTTCATTCAATTTGGTGCTATAGGCTATAGCTATACCGCTTTATCTGCAGCAGTATGGAAGATATAAATGTATTGAATCAGAATCAGCAACTTACTCTCATTCAACTGATAAACAAGACAAAATTTCTTTCCAATTACTTACATCACATGAACCCTGCTTGCACAATTTAGAAATACAGCAATTACAGCAAGAACCCTTTAATTGACATCTGCAGTTGTAAGACATTCATCGTGGATCCCCTCATGAACTTGTGACAGCTGCAAAGGTTGTGCCTTTTATTATGTGAATAAGATCATATAACTTGAAGTTTAATGCATCCTTCCTGGTCGTTTCATATGCTGTGGCATGTTGCATCTTTCCTTTTTCTTCCTCATTTCATTATTTTTATTTTTTATATGACATGATGGTTCAGCAACAATCTTACGATTTTTTTAATTCCTATCATCAGAGGTAACTGCATTTTTTTTCTAAGGCAACAAACCTGCCGGAGTTCAATTGGATCAAATATCAAATATAATAGAAACAAATACAGGACGAAATTATTGAGGATGGAGCCATACAGAAGAGGATAGCCAGTGAGGTTAGTAGTTTATTATGATTATTCCTCTATCCTTCCTTAGACAACATAATCAGAGCCATATCGTCACCTTCCTGTTGTAAATGGAACAATCAACAAGTTAATAAATAGCTACCCTATGACAAATCACTTATTAACTACGACCTGTGTTGGTGCAATAGAGTATTGGGGGGGGGGGGGGGGGTGGGGAGGCTGCTAGATTAAGCACTTTCGTGTTAGCTTCAGAAAAGCTAAGCAACATCGCAATCGATCCTAGTGACGGTCCCTGTCATGCAATAAACAATGGGCCCTTTCTCAGATTTCTTGAGTACTTTAACATCATGGTGTTGGTTATCTAGCCCTTGTCTCAGGTGCAGGTAATACTTGTCTACAAAATAAACTAACTCAGCTGTGTTGATGGCATGTGCATCAAGTTGTGAATGTTTGACGTTTTGCAAGGCGCTCTATCCAGCAGAAACCTAGTTGGGCAGGGATATTCTCACCACTTTACAGCTATAGTCATGGTTTTTATATGAAATTTGTGTAGATCGCGTGTTCTTTTTGGTGTGCGTGTAGAGCTTATCTTGTTGTACATTCTTGTCTGTGGGGGGTTCTTGTAATAAGTTTCAGGACCCTACAGGACATCCTTGTGTTCATAAAAAGCCTGCCTGCTGCGTCTTTTCCTAATTGATTGTATTTTTGATACATGTTCTTACAATTAATTACTGATTACAATATTGCTATTTCATGTTGCTGATCCACTGAAGTTTGGTTGCAGTAAGCAACCACTGCCTAACAGTCTATGCCCAAGAGTTTATCCGTCCCTACAAGCAACATGCATTGGCCCCTAGTTTTAGCAATCTAGTAAAGAAAAGATATATAGGCATTAGCTGTTCCCTTTATGCTGTAAAATTCAACCATCCCTACGAATACTATATATGTGAGAGATTGCAGGAAAACAAGGAAGTTTGACACTCAAACCAAAGAAGTCCATTAAACAAACCAACTTTCTATTCTAAAAAAGTTTTCATTAGTGATGCCATTTTTACTTCACTTGTACTAGATGTAAAACTTCTGTAAAACAAGGTATGCTTGCTGTCTGCAGTGCCATCCTTTACGTGCTGACTCTGCAGAAGGTGACCACCATAGTTCTAGCATTCAGTTCACAATTCTCTGCTGATGTATCAGAGTGCTTGATTAAAAAGTGTTTTCCACGTAAGGATTTCATGTACATATCTATAGGAGATCTCTTACCCTATCCGTTCTTCTATTGTAATCTGTGACAGTAGCCGCACAGGACTATTCTATTTTGTGACAGCGTCAGTCTATTCAAATTTTGTCACGGATTGATCTCACTGTTAACAGGTGTTCCTTTTTGTTTCTCTTGTTTCTAATTTATGACAAGAGCCTTATAACAGAATATGCTATTAACACTTGGTTACTTCTGAAAATAGAGCTAACTGTCCATTCACGCAGGTGTTAGGTGTTGCCGTATTGGACTTCAGTTGAAACTGAGCTTTTACAGGAAGGTACAAGATATATGCCTCCAAATACTGTATCCGTACTATTCATCAAGTTAACAAGTTACTAATCATTGATCCCATTTTACAGGATGTCTGTCTATGAGGTGAGTGTGATCAGTTTACATATTGCGATCACTTATTCCCTCCTGTTTTTAAGGTACTGAAGCACGGATAGTGCGGTCATTTTCCTATCTCTTGGTTTGATAACCTTAGGAATCCTTGTGTCCATCAAAATATACACCTTATAAGCCTAAAGAAAATACAGAATGGATCTAGTAAACAACTGTACTTGGACCATAAGAATTCGTAGAAATGTCAAACTGGTGGCTGGTATGGATTGACTCACTCACTCCATGAAATTTATATCACACGCCAACTGTTGGTGACAGATGAGATGACCTTCGTCCCATCAAGTCATGATTATAAACGAGCCTATAACTCACCTACGCAGAGGTTAGGTAACCAAAGAAGCATTGACTTCTTAGTATATACACACAAGTTACTTTATGGTTTGGACTGTGAAATTACCACCTTGACTATTCTCAGACATGCACTACTATACCGTTCCTTTCTAACTATTAGTTGACTTACTTGTCCTTTATGCATCCTAATCATTATACAGACTTGGAGTGTTTCTTTCTTGAACATATGAATTTATTTTAGTAAAAAATCCACATACATTGGTCATGTGCAATTAACTCTTGTAATTGATAAGATTATCTGGCTCTTCCTGAACTTCAGCAATATGTGATTCACATACAACAAGCAGAAATTACCATGGAATAAATCAATGTCACTCAAATAGAAGAAATCTCCTTGGAGTCTGAAACTTTTCTTGCTTTTAGGAGCGCCTCCTATGCTTTACTACCTCTTGATAAGCTTTGAGATTATTAATGTGCGCATGTACATCCCTTGTCTCAAGTGCAGGGTTTTATCTCATGGCGCATCCAGTGGTGCAGACTATATGGTCAAGCACTCCGGGGTGAGAAAATCCATGTCCATCTCCGTGGCAGGTTTGGAGAATTGCTACTTTTGTTTTACTTGGAATAAATATTTTCAGAATTTATTTTACAAAACATACCAAATACCATTATAATATTTCAACCATCATAGGAGTTAGTACCCCAAAACTTCTATGACCTTTCTTACATCATAGTTCACATGTTAGGACAAATGGTATGCTATTATCATTTATGCAAGCATACATAAGGGAACTAATACGCACATATTAATTAATAAAACTGTTGACGCTAGAACAACGTGTGGTGCCAGTGACGGGAAAGTCTGTTTTGTCTGTTGAGCTGATATTTTCCTTGGTAGTAGGAAAAATGCATAAGTAATTACAGTTTATATAGTACCTGAAGTCAGAGAGATGGAAAATTGTTTCAATGGTGGCTAATCATTATGGCAGAAGTCAAGCCGTGACTATAATTTTTCTCGGTGATAACTTAAGCATGTACTTAATTGGCTAGTGGCAAGTGACAGTACGCCATTTCCAGTCTGAACTCTGGAAGCGCAATAAAGCAACCTTTTGATCATTTCTTTTGGCGGCCATTGAAATGAAGTGCACATTTCTTCATTTCACTCTAATTTTAATCATAATTGTCAACACAAAGAAGTACAGACACTACTTGAGTAGCTTTACGGTAATGAATATCATCAGATGGATCTTGTGCCAATCTGATGGACAATTCATCATTGCCAAAATTGCTAGAAGATTTAGTACAGAATATAGAGAATTCTGAAAAAAAAGGTCTAAGTGATTTCTGAACATATTTATCATGCACACAAAAACCTTGTAAATCTAAGACTGCAGCCTCTAATTAGCGACTTCCTCTTAACTTGGCATTTGAAAAAAAAACTTGGTATAGAAGGATTCGATTTGTCTACGTGCCCTATTACTTCATATCACATGAAGTGCAGATCTTGTAGATTCTAGTGATGCGCAGGCCATGTCTTCTATACCAAAATAAGGCAAACCTTGTAGATTGTGTAAATAAACTTTATCTGTGGCGTTAGTGACTGACTCTAAGTTCTAGCCTCTAGGTCAGTGTCAGCACTCGGTAGAAATACTGGATTCAAACCAGATAAATTAACAGAACAATGCAATCGGTACAAATAAAACTGTAAATAAAATTGTAAATATTTCTGTAAGGCAGTAAGTCGAGTAGAGGAAACTGCCATATCAAGAAACTCAAAAGACACCTGAAAATCAGGCATCTCTCTCATTTAGGAGTGGTGAGAGACCCTATTGCTATTAATTCAAAGAAACTCTCATCTTTGCCATTCCCAATGAATGCTAGTACAAATTTAATTTACACCACAATCATGCATGTACATGAAGACATAAACCAGTGGCTACTTCATCCCAAGGTTCACCGTTTCGTCAACATGACAGTACTGCTGCATCCCTTGGGAGCTGGAAGCCACAGTATTATTAGGGCAAACCAATGGGCTCATCTCAGTCCACCTCATGCTCTGATCAGTACCCATGCCAAAGAAACAATCTAGACTATCCAGCTTAACCTGATTAAAGTGGAAGCTCTGGTCCAGTTCCAGCGCCGGCAGTGCGCTGGAACCTTGCATGCCCCCTTCTTTAAGAGAGGTGGTGTCTACCGTGCATGATGGCGGCATGAGGCTTGGACTTCCCTCGTACATTGGAGGAACGCACTGCGGAACCTGAAGAGTTGCAAAAGGGCTTGCACCTCCTAATTTGTAAAGGAGCTTCTGAATCGACTCATCTACCTCGTCTCCTATGCGATGGCCTTCCATCATCATACCTGGCACTGGCCCAACAATGGCTTGCTGGTGCCAGTTGTAAGTGACCGCCGGCAGGCCGCTGCTTCCGTTCACATCCCCGGTCGCTGCTTCTTGCTTCATCCCATCACTTGCCGTCGCCTGGCGCAGGAGTTGCTGCTGCTGCTGCTGCTGCAGCTGTCTCTGATCCTTGCGGGACTGCTTGCCAAAGAGCTTCTTCTTGAGCCTCGTGTTCCAGTAGTTCTTTATGTCATTATCTGTCCTTCCCGGCAGCTGCGCCGCTATTATCGACCACCTACGACCGCAGCATGCATGGTCTGGTCAGATCATAGATTCTACCGTACCCATGTGCTTGCCTACCAGATTGGAGCTAATTCTACAGTCAATTTGATCAAAGAAGACACTAGGCCGGTTAGACCTATAATGAATTTGTACCTGCTGCCGATGCTGATGTAGAGGCTAAGGATTATCCTGTCCTCCTCCTCTGAGAATCCTCCGTGCTTGATGTTTGGCCGGAGGTAGTTCAGCCACCGGAGGCGGCAGCTCTTGCCGCACCTCTTCAGCCCTGCACAAGCCCCAGGCACACAAGCACGCGCAATTGATTAGCCTTCTCTTCTACTGCTGCTGACTAGCATGACAATCGTCTTGGGCACATACCTATCTTCTGCGGCAGGGCTATCCAGTTGCCGCCGGTGCCGTTCTGCTCGATGTAGGACTTGAGCTTGGCGTCCTCCTCCGGCGACCATGGGCCCTTCTTCACACTAGCTTTGTCACAGCATGGAGCCCTCCCCATGGTGGCTTCTTTCTCCTCCCCTCTTTGAGTTCTGGAGCTCTCTTGTGAGGGGCAGAAGAAGTGTTGATTAGGGCCTAAACTTGGTTAGTCATGATGACGGTCTGGGCGGTGTGTTTATGTGCTGAAAAGGGAGGACTGGGAGG
Organism: Panicum hallii; assembly: GCF_002211085.1. Classification (NCBI taxonomy): domain Eukaryota; kingdom Viridiplantae; phylum Streptophyta; class Magnoliopsida; order Poales; family Poaceae; genus Panicum; species Panicum hallii. Next base: position 4,062,705 of record NC_038050.1, on the reverse strand, counting down.
AGGTGTATTATTGGTATGGAAAAGGTGACTGCTGTGATGGTAATAAAATACTGTTTAATCGGTGGTGGTGTGATCTGGGTTGCTCTCTTTCTAATTGTTGTTTCTCTTGGATTAGAATCTCCATCATGCAGCCATCAGCAGTCGCTGCAAAAGCTTTTCCTGAACCTGGTCTTTGTGCACCCTAGACAGTGTAGTTTGTTTATCTGATCTGATCTACCTAGATGACTAAACACAATATTCTAGGATCTCATTGGATATATTGCACCTGTTTATTCTATTGTTTGAGCTGTTTGCTAATCTTGTGCATACGTAGACATTAGCCAGTGATTGTCTGTAAAGACCACATTGTACTTTTTTTTTATCTCAAACGCGCAGTCCTCCTGCAAGCAACAATACTAAGATAATCGAGAAAACAATTGGGTGCAAAACACACAATGCATGCCGCAATGAAAGAACAAAGCTACATTACAGAAAAGACATGCCCAAGAAAGATTTACATACTGATTGGACATGGAAAGATTTAAATATGAACGCAACATAATTTGCATTGTGGAAAAAATAAAGTAAACATACATTTTATTTGTGGTTAGCAAGATAGCCTTTATTAAGTTATTATGGTGCAGATCTGCAATATCGATGTTATTATCTTCGCAACATAGCAACTGATTTGATGATTGGACCTTCAGATTGCAGCTTCTGAAACTCCTGGATCATGTCGGTTCATACTTGCTCAGTTCAGGTTGCTCAGTTCATACTTGCTCTTTGGAAAGCTGATGGACTATATTTATTGGAGACATTTGATTCCTAATAATCTTTCCAGGGATGCTGACCAACCCTGTAAGCATCACTCATTCTGCTTCTTTTATGTGCCTCAATTGAGCTCTACTTTTGGAGAACGTAAGTCAAAAGAATTTGCTTGATTTCCAAGTATTTTGAAATATACTTGCAGAATAAGCAAGTGATTGCCATTTTGACCCTTTAGCCATTATTCATGGTGTGGTGATGCAGGCTCATTTTTATCATGGTGATCTTTTGGGGGCTATATTATAAAATTTAGGCATGAGCTGTCCACCTTTGGCATTTCATTTTTTTTTTCATTTTTTGCTTCTCTTTATGATCTGTAACTGCAATGTCACAAAATGGTAGGGTGTTATGGTAAGTCCTAAAATGGTTGAGTGAAATTCATTTGAAAATCTTAATGAGATTCTTATGTCTTCTTTTTTTTCTCAAACACGTAGAATCAAGATATGAAAAATGGATCTTATGGTATGTCGTGCTGCCCTTTTCCTCTTTCCCATCAGGCTGGTTATGCACGTCTCTGCTTTCAAGACATCATTTTATCTTAATGTAATTTCCTAATATGTCCATTCTCGTTGCTGCGATGTGAGGTTAGACGTGGAAAGCTAGTATATTATGTCATTATTATTCTTAGCATAATGAAAATTAAGCCTGGTATATGGCGTGGGCATTTTAATACAATTAGCTCCTTTTTTTTGAGGATTTGCATGCATTAGCTCTTACTAGCTTATATAACAGCATGCCGGTGAACTGGTACACTTTTTCCTTCATTTACTGTCAGAAAAACTGAACGTTTTCATATATTCAGTTTTCTGTTCAAACTTGGGTGAGAAAAATATATTCTGGTAGGTTTTTGTTGTTGAAACTCAAGGGTGTCGTGAACACGTGTCTGGTGAAAAGATGGTTCGATTTGTGATCAAAGTAATTCGGGCACGAGACTATGACATTGGATCAAAAGAGAGTACATGCCAGAAGCAATGACAAAAAAAAGTATGTATATATTTGCCATCACTCGCATTCTCAATAATCTTTGCGAAAGTAACTTGTCATGGAGCTAGCGCTACCTACTGTGCTGGTTTGCTTCGTCTTAAAAAAACAAAAGCTCTACTGGTTGGCTGGTAAAATTGGTTTGTCTGCAACAGGGAAATGGCCATGGTGATAGAACACTTCACTAGCCACATAGATACTTCAGCCAATTCAGCCTCCATGAAAAATGGTAATTTATCTGGGTTGAGGTCAAAGTGGTTCATTGTTTATGTGGACTGGGGTCAAGGTGGCCCATAATTTAACTGGGCGGAGGTGAACGTGGCCCATATGGGTCCGAAGCATGTCTAGATTTTTGCTCGGTTTATCTGTGCTCTACTCTGCCTTTCCAGGTTTATTGCAAGGCCCAATTGCTACTTCATTCCAGGTTATGTTTCTCCTTCTCTCACCGGACAAATGGAGTTTTCTGTATTTCTAGTGTTGGAATACGGAGTTTCTGGTCACATTGCATTATTCTTCTGTGCAAGCAGAGTTAGGGCATGCTGCAACTAGATGACCCATCCATTAAATCAGGGTAACATTGAGAACCAGACAACGAATATTTTTTCTAGTAGGACTTGCTTACTGTTCTTGAACGGCCATTGCACGTCAGGTAAAGGATTACCAACTGGTTGATAGCTTCAAGTGCCCTTGCCTTCTTAGGACTTGGAAGTGCTCCTTGCTGGCTTAGGACTTGAAAAGGCCAAGTGGGTAACTGCTGTGGGACTTGCTGGCTTGCTGCCAATAATTGAGTTCTTGCCATGCACAGGCGCGTGGGATCCTGTCAGTCGGCTAGGAGCAAGCAAGAGCAACGCAGGCAAGCGAAATGATCGAACCATGGAGGGATTCCTGATTCATCAGAGATTTGACGAGACCAGACTGGCGGAGTGGCGTGGGAGTCGTCGGCGGGCCAGCAAATGCCGGCGAGGAGCCGAGCCATGACCTGGACGGGTGCATGGGCGCCCTGCTGCGCTAGCTGCACGCGCCCTGCCCTCGGTCTGGGGCTGGCCGCCGCCGCGCCCATGCGCCAGCTCGTTCGACCCCCCGCGATTCGCGCCGGGCTCCGACCAGATACAGAGGGTCAGTATTGGTCAGTGCTCCTACCCGTTTCCCGGCATGCATGCGTATGTTTGTTGTTTTACCGTTACCATGTTGGGTTGCTTGCGTTCGTCTCTTGCACACCCTCGGCCTGCAGATGCACTACACTACTATTAGCTTTCATTGTATTTCTTTTAAGCCTGGCAAGCTTTTACTGTATTTCTTTAGTCCTGGCGTCGTCAGTCCTCCCAAAACTAAAGATGCTAGGTAACGACAACATGCTGTTAATCTTCTCACGTGAAATCCATGAAATGAACATTGAAATTGCTGTAGCTCGTTAACGACCTAAATGCATGAACTGCTGAAGTGAGCCAGATGGACTCGGTTTAATTTGCAGCTCCAAGGCAAGATGCTAAATAACGTAGTTTGCTCAGATCTGTTGGGTTTAGCTTCCAACTCAGACACACATCAGCAGTAGTGTGAATACACGAGAATACCTACAACAAGACAGACGAGGCCACGTAGCATCAACCATAGTGTCTAGCTGGGGGGTACACGAGAGGACGTGATAAGGTGACAAGGCCTTAAGTCCCATCCAATACTGTGTTCGACGAGATTCTTTGACCATTATATCCTTTGGTTTATATTTCAGATGAAACATGCGCGATCGTGACACTACGAGGCCTGCATATAAAGAATGCTACACCACCATCCACAGGCGTTCGCGAACAACTCGACTGTACTACCCGCATATATAAATAGCTCCCTGAGTGGTTAGCCAAATTAAAAACTGTTAGGTGGTTAACAGCGACCTCTGATGACTCGTCACGGTACTTTTATTTCGTGTGTCTTCAGTTTCAGTTTCTATGACACGATCTCTCTTTCTGTTTACTCGTTATGTTCTTCTCTGGAGGCTGGAGCCCAGCAAGGATAGGTCAAGCTAGTATATAGGCGCTGCAAGGCATTGCCAACTGGGACGGGATGGAGTGGAGGATCATGTGCCTGAGGCCCTGGCTGCACAGCAAAAACTGAGCTTTACTCGCAGTAGCCCATCTTTCGACAGAGATGTGACAGGACGAGCAGAAAACACGGGCCCCGGTTGGCGGTGGGAGAGATAGCTGCTCGTTGCCTCGTTGAGTCCATCGCACTGCTGTGTGGGCCGTAGTCAGCTTATTATTCGCGAGGCAATCTTTTCTCGACTTTACGGCGTTTGCTCAAATTTTCTTGGTTGGTATTTTGGATAAGTTTTCCGTTCCTTGTTTGTTAGCGACCCAATTCTAGTTTAGAGTCTACTTTTACACTAGAGGATGCTATCAGACATAAAACTTTACACCTTGATTAGACATCTTTCAAATCATGATGTTTCCCGCTGTCAGTCTGCCATTTGTCACGAGATTAACGGCGTGTTTGGATCTGACGTCGAGTATTAAATATAGACTAATTATAAAACTAATTGCATGGAGACTGATTCATTAAATATAATTAATTCATCATTAGCATATATTTACTGTAGCACGGCATTGCTAAATCATGCAATAATTAGGCTACATGGATTTGTCTGGTGAATTAGTCTCCATTTATACAATTAGTTTTATAATTAGCCTATATTTAATACTTCTAATTGGTGTCCAAACATCCGATGTGACAGTGACTAAAGTTTACTCGCGGTATCCAAATTAAGCACCCCTAAAATGATCGGAGGAGGGAGAACTTGGTTAGCTGTTATCGCCATTGAATGCCTGCTTATCGGTTATAACAACTGGTCTAACGCTGGGATCTTAATCAGGAGTCGTGGATTAGATTTCCCAAAACCATTTTGTCGAATTTGGTACATTCTTTTTTTTTGCGAGAAAATTTGGTACATTCAATTTGTCGGACATCCTGAAATGTTGATCCAGCTGTTGGACAATAATAGTATTGTGGTAAGTTCCGTATGTATGTTTCTGTCATTGAAATTTTTATATAATGTATCTGGTAGGAAAGTAGCGAGCATGTTTTAAAAGAAGAAAATATATACTGTGGAAACAACATGCAATGCCCATGGATCAAGGCAAGTGTGTAGTGTGTGGATCAGGCTAGATTGAGCCACACCACTAGTCCACTAAACTATAACTGTACCTAAACTGACCCATAACCTAATATGACCCTACTAGCTAATCCTTTGCGAGTTTCTTATCTTGAAGGGTACCGTTACCACTAGCCTTTGAGGATTGGAACTTGATGATTGGAACCAGGTGATTGGGATGCTAGCTCTTCGCCAAATATCATCAGATTCCACGAGTCGATCGAGATTGTTTGATGTTGAGTGTTCTTATATATACATGTATTCTGTCGCTACCATCAAACATAACTTTCTTTGATTTATCTCCAGACAATCTTGACCTGGAAAGATTAGAGGGGGAGAAACAGGAGCTGGAGAGAAGAGCCAACTGCCAAGGGCATGAACGTATATTAGTAGCATGTTACTTCTCCAAGAATCTTTCCATCTTGGTGAAAAGGACGGGTAAAGCTAAACACATGGAAAGCTTGACGGAGAGAGACGACATGCCGGGGAACACCGCAGCTGTTGCCTGTAACTTCATTCTACAGTTCCAGCTATGTGACGCTTGCTACTGCTTGTAGATGAAACAACTCACTGTCCTGACTGCTCCTGCGGCAGGGCCGTCGACACCCGAAACCTCAAAAAATCCGTCCAGCTCCAGGAGACGTCCCCAAGCAAGGACTGATGAAGAATTCGGAAAAGATCACGCATCTGCATGTGATATGTATGATGCAGACGCAACTGTGGTACGGATCTTCTCCCCCTCGCATCGGTTAGTCTCTGTCTATTCGAGCTGAGTATTCCCTCGCAGGCAGCTGTCCTGTGCCTGTAACAGCGGCAGCTACCAACAGCAACACACACACACAGCTTCCTCTTTACTCTGACTTGACATGGGAACAAAGCCAGCCACCAGCCACACAAGCATGTCATTTACCCCCTGTACCTTTCCTCCTCTCTTCATCCCATCTTCTGCTGATCTTCCATCCCAAATATCTCTCAAGCATCTGTCTGAGTTCTCCTCCTCCTTCCCGTCCATTGCTAGCTAGGGTTTCTTGAGTCTTGGTCTTGGCATCAGTTCGTCTTCTTTCTCTTTTGATTGACACACAAAGAAAGGGCTATGGATAGCTTCAAGGATCTTGGCGGAGGCGGGAGCAGTGCTTCCAAGGCATCCTTCTTGCAGCTTCCGCTGCCGGCGTCGTCGTCGGCTCAGGGTTTTCCATCGCCAGACGGGCATCACCACAGCTCACGGCTCCCGCTGCAGCAGTTACTTGCCGACCCGTCGGGGGCGCAGCGCAACCACCAGATGGACGGAGCAGTTGTGCAAAGAGAGATTTCGCCGGTAGATGCCGAGATCATCAAGGCCAAGATCATGTCGCACCCCCAATACTCGGCTCTCGTCGCCGCCTACTTGGACTGCCAAAAGGTTAGTACAAGAAGCCATGCACAGGTCTAGTTTAATCTTGTCAGGAGATATATAAAATAAAATTATATATCATGGGTTCGTCGATCGCAGGTCGGCGCGCCGCCGGATGTGTCGGATAGGCTCTCGGCCATGGCGGCGAAGCTGGACGCACAGCCGGGGCCAAGCCGGCGGCGGCGCGAGCCGGCGCGCGCTGACCCGGAGCTCGACCAGTTCATGGTCCGTCATGCTTTGACAGATCGATTCAATTCGTCGCATGCGATGCTTCTGCAATGGTGTTGCTCTCAAATAATCGGCTGGGCCTGCTTGCCGCTGCAGGAGGCGTACTGCAACATGCTGGTGAAGTACCAGGAGGAGCTGGCGCGGCCGATCCAGGAAGCCGCCGAGTTCTTCAAGAGCATGGAGCGGCAGCTCGATTCGATCACCGGTAAATACTTGTTTTAATTTGTATGGTTCTTTGGAGACAGGTAGCTTACCACATCGGGAAATGGTGTACGGTTTATGCGATGGAACTGAGCCAGCTTTCCCCCCTCTTTGGATTCTTGCCGTTAGTTTTGTTGCTTTGTTTATTCGGGGAGGGGATAAGGTTTGCATGCATTAGTCCACGCTCGTTTGATGGTTGGAGCATAATAGAGCATCCATCAGTAGTATAGTGAGCATCACGAGGCCACAGTTAGCTCCAGGTTTCATGGCTCTCCACCTCTCATTTATTAGCTTTATTTGCTCAGCATTGTATATTCAATAATATTGGAGAGCTGATGCGCCATGGGATATAATGCTGGAGCACAATATGGGTCTTCAGTTACATGCATGGTGTGTTACTGAGGAGAGACATCAGGGTTTTCAGTCACTGATTCTTGTTTACTGCACATGATATTTTCTTTCCTTTGCCTGTGGCATTATTGTGAGTAGCTAGTTAGAAAGATATACTCGGGTAACGTCCAAATCGTCAATGTTTTCTCAACAGAATATTGGTCTTCTTCTTACCTTGGTATTACTGTCTGCTAACAACTAATCAAAGCATCTGAAGCTCGATTAGTGAGCATGTACAGTTAGCCGTTGGAACGCACGTGTGGCGATGGATGAGCGGTGCTACCTGTTGTTATTGTGTCTCCGCTAGTATTATGGCCTGCCAGATAAATAGCGACACTGTTTGAGATGGATATGTGCTGTTACTGCACTGTTTTCTTTGTCTCTTGATCTATTCTACTACAGTAGAGGTAGAGATCCAGCTATATGACACACTTGACATGGTTGCATGCGTCCTTTCTTTAATTTGTTCTATGTAGTACCGCTGTTTCTTGACGTGTCAATAACCATCTGCTTCATGTATATATATAGTAATATATACATAAGTAGGTAACACGACTCCAACCAGGTAACACACGGACATAAGTAGGTAATGATGACTTGATTTATCTTGAAAAAAATATGTTGATACATATGTCACGCTAGAAATTAATTGTCGAATTCATCCAAAATGACACTTTTTGTAAGTTGTGACCATAAGGTTTACATCGAACAATGTTACCATTAAGCATGAAAAAATATATCTCATCCGAATTCTTCGGTTCTACATGCCTATGTATTTAAGAGAATATTGTTCGTAATTGTCCACACTGTGATATGTTAGTGTCATTGTTGAGGAGACAATTTTTTCTATACTATTGGATAATTTCTTAGAAACATATGGTGCTAACTTTTGAAATTTTTGTAGTATCATGCATGTTTCTGGATCATCATTCAAACTTTTATTAGTCCGTTAGGCTAGATCTATTATTAGTTTTTGTGTAGCAATTGATCTTGCAGGGTAAAACAGTAAATGATTGAATAACCATGGTCTTTTTGCCAAATAAATTGAACGCTGTACAGTCTCATGTTCCCTACAATGTTGCAACAAATCTCAATTTTCAGTTGCTTGTACGGATGAAATATGGAACCGTGTCTATATTATCTTTCCATTAAAAAAGCCATATGATCATTTTTTCCATGCTTGTCAAATGTGAATAGCAATAGGGCCATGCATGGCAGCATGACATATACCAAACAGGCGTCAGAACATATGGTCATCCAACTCAGTAGCATTGCCTTCCTGCTGATCTTTGTTATCTTTGAAGTTTAGCCTACTTCTGCAGAATTTTAGTAAAACAAATGCTTTGTCAAACTTCAATTGTGTTGCTGGACCTTCTCCGTTTGCTCATTTTCATTACTACATAAAAATACAATTTCCATTTGTGGTTTTGTTAACTCAAATACTGAATGGTCAGGTTAAATCTCTGTAAGAGTTTTAGCAGCATCCATCATCTTCTAAATGTTTACATAAAGATCCCAGTTTTACTCCAGCACATCATCTGGCTATGTGATATACACTTTATCCTTTTATATGCTATCTCGTAATACATAGATGCATTTTAGCATTCGACTCGATATTTGTAGGTAAGTAGAAAATTTGAAATTCAGGTGTTGATTTGCCATGTGGTTAAGATAGGACATATTTAGCGAAATGGGATAGTTTGTCAAACTGTTATCTCGTATATGATTGTTAGGCCCACAATGAATGGCTAGTAAGTATTAAAAAAATGGCTAGTAAGAGAAAACACCTGGAACCAATGAAATCCTTTTTTACAAGGATAGCACCTAATGACTCTACCTAAGGGTGTGCACTTGTTTTGTATAAATACACACGATGGCACGAACTGATAATGATATATACCTTTGGGGTGAAAAGGAGCATGTAATGTTATCTGTTACCATTCCTGAATGCCCCAGCAGCTAGATAGGCCTCTGGCTTATCCATATTCACTAAGAATTGTTAACTAGCTAACTAGTGAAGTTATGTATGAAGCAGCCTTAACAGGCATTTTATTCAAAAACTAGAATGATTATTCAGTATTTTGGTTCTTGTATTTGGTGTCTATTTGAAATTTTAGTAGAACTTCAAGATTTTAAATCCATCAAACTTAGCCATTCTTGTGTGAAACATGATTGGCCGGTAGAAACCACAATTTTTATCATCACGTATGCAAGACGTCATCATCCTCCCAGATTTTTTTTATAAGGGACATTCTTGTAATGTTCTCTTCCCTGTAAATGAAAAAAGTACATGTTCAAAGTTAATAAACCCGTTGTCATGGGTGTTAGAGCTGCAACAATCCTAGTAGCATTATTTTGTGTGGTGTGGCCTAGGCTCCGATCTGCTGTAGCTGCATGGCTAGCATCAGCAGTATTTGTTCAGAGCTCGACTGTTCATTCGTACCAACTCACCTAGCTAAACAGAAGAATTAATTGGGGAGCTTTTTTGGGTTGTAGATCTCTTCATAATTCGGTAGCCCTTTCTTACCAAAACTTTGTCAGAAGTGGTCGAATATGATCTTCTGTTTAACAAAAGTGACCAACCTTTTGTTCTGTTGATGATCTCTACACTTACAGACAGTAACTACTGTGAAGGCGCCGGCTCGTCCGAGGATGACCAGGACGGGAGCTGTCCTGAAGAGATCGATCCCTTCGCCGAGGACAAGGAGCTGAAGCACCAGCTCCTGAGGAAGTACGGCGGCTACCTGGGCGGCCTCCGGCAGGAGTTCTCCAAGAGGAAGAAGAAAGGGAAGCTCCCAAAGGAGGCCAGGCAGAAGCTGCTGCACTGGTGGGAGCTGCACTACAAGTGGCCCTACCCTTCTGTATGCATGACCCCTAGTATCTCTCTATGCATCGAGCAGCTGTGTTGTTGCACGAATTGAGAATTTTCCAATGTTTCGGCGGGTGCGCGCGTATGCAGGAGACGGAGAAGCTGGCGCTGGCGGAGACGACGGGGCTGGACCAGAAGCAGATCAACAACTGGTTCATCAACCAGCGGAAGCGGCACTGGAAGCCGACGTCGGAGGACATGCCGTTCGCGATGATGGAGGCGGCGGGCGGGTTCCATGCCCCGCAGGGCGCCGCGGCGGCGCTGTACGTGGCGAGCAGGACGCCGTTCATGGCGGACGGCGGCATGCACCGGCTGGGGTCGTGACGGCCGGGCTCGTGTCGATCGCTCCTACTACACGTAACATGCATGTTCGGATCGGACGTGCCAATCGATGGTGTTGGGGATTTGCTGTGGAATGGGGAATCCATGCATGGCGGTGGCAAGGTAAAAAGCCTGAAGCTGCTCGTGGCACGTGTTGCTTGATCCGGAGCAAGTAATTCTGCAACGTTCCTAGGCGTCATGTTTCTTGTACATTTTACTGAAGACGACTGAGTTCAAACATCAGTATATTCTCAGCGCGTGGGCTTTTGCCCAGCACAGTGCGGCGGCGGCACAGCTGCAGCCTGCAGTCACCACCAGGGCGGCTTCGGCTGGAACTTGCTACCTGTCTCGCCACGGAACCAGCCAGCTCACACCTGCATGGCTGCATCACCATGATTCCCCAACAACCGCGTCCAGCGTCCTCCCCATGGGGCGTTATGCCCGCCGCGACCGACCGACCGACCGGCGGCGATCGGCGAACACGGCCGCGCTGTAAATCCACGCTGCATGCTGCCGGCCGGGGCGATGGACAGCCTGCAGGTGGCTGCGGGCTGTAGACGCGCGGCAGGCCGGACGCCCCTGTGACAACAATGTAGGAGCTGCAGCATTAACTGCGCCCCGGCCGGCGCTGCGTCCTGGCCTCCTACCAATACCATGGGCGTGCCCCACGCCCACAGGGAGCGTACGCGCTGGTTGTCCGTTCCATGAGCGCGGCTGGATGGGGCGGATGGCCTGCGCCCTGCGGCAGGTGCCTACCTAACCTACCTGCCCAGTCGGCGACCTGCTGTGGATCGGTGAAGTGACTCCGGCCCATGATTTTCTGGCCCAGCACTTGTGGCGAGCTAAGCAGCCCCCTGACCGGACCGACGACGAGGAGAACGAGCGGAATAGCCCAAACCGGTCTAGAGTACTCAGCGAGCGGCCCAGATTTCGATACCGGGGGTATCTGGGCCTAGGGTAAACATCGACTATATCCAGTCACATAGACGTCGTTTTATGTAACTGGGCCGGTAGGGAGAGACCCAGCGACAACTGGACGCGGCACCCGGTCCACCCAAGTCCTCCACAGACCACAGCAGAGGACAGTGCTAGTCTGCCAGAGGAGTACACGAGTCTGAACTCTGAACCAACGACGAGCGCGACCGATCGGGTTCGCCGGGCGATCGTCTTCAATTCGGGTGTGTTTGGTTGGGAAGTGAATTGGAACGGAACCGCTCCGCTGCTTTTTTCTGCGTGTTTGGTTATGATCGAGAAAGAACAGAGTGGCTTCGGGAGAAAAATATGCGGAACCAGACAGCTCGTCCGAACCGACCGGATGCGAGCGCTCCCGTTTCTCCCCGCACGCTCCCCCCGGCCCCCGCACCGCCGGACCCAGGTGACCCGCCCCTCCCCCCCCCTCCGCCCCGCCCCGCCCCGCCGCCGGATCCAGGATGCCCCCCCCCCAGCCCGCCCGCCCCGCCGGTGGATCTCAGGCCGCCGGACCGCCCCCCCCCCCCACCCCACACCATGACGGGGCACCGACCCTATCTTTAATTTGTTGATCTGTTCATTCTTTGATTTCTTGTTTTGATCTTGGCAGTTCGCAGGAAGAAGAAACTTGGCTCTCCAACCAAACATAGAAATTGGAGCAGCTCCGTTCCGCTTACCAAACGTAGAACGGAGCGGCTCTATTCTCAGAAATTGGAATAGAGTCATTCCATTTAAGTTGATTGTATCTAAGTTGGCTCCCCAACGGCATCCTTACCTCCCGTCGTTGATCGTTCCAGATCATCGCCGCCCATCGGTCTCACTCCAGCCGCGATTACCATCTATCCGCCGGCCCGCCCGCCACGGCATAGCCGCCGTCCCATCCCATCCAGCAGCGCCGGCCACAGGCCGGCACAGTGACACGCCCAGGTAACTCTCACGGCCGCGCTCATGTCGCCCTGGATAACATTTCCACATGTATACAACTCGCGTGCCGCCGTGACGAACGGCATCTAGAAAAGAACACCCCGGTCGCCGCCGGTGGCCACGATTCGCCGGCCGTCTCCGTCGACGGCGCCACGCGCCCCCCGGGCCGTTCACAGGCGTCCACGTCGCCGCGACGCGAGGGTGAAAACGGACGCCGCCTAAACAACGCGCGTGGGGAGAAGCTTCCGTGCTGGACCACCCCCGACCAGCGAGAGTCCAAGGCCAGTGAGGATGGCCTGTTCCCATCCGATCAGACTGGATCGGCAGACTGGGGCGCCCGCGATCTCGAGAGGAGGAGGAAGAAGACCACGACGACCCCAACCACCAAGTCATCCGTGCTCATCTAGATTCCAATAAAATTCAGTAGCTAAGACTGGCCACCACCACTTGCTCTGAGCTAACTGGCTTGAGATTATAAAAACGGCTGCCGGTAGAGCGCGACTGCACTGCAAGCGCGGATCTCAAGTAGCAGCCGCAGCTCGGCTGATGCGTATTGCCAGTAGCTGCTGCCATCATGGTTGACTTGAGGCGCGCGCGCGCTCTTCTCGCCGCCGGCGTCCTCCTCGCCGGCTTGGTCGGCGTCGCCTTGCTCTGCGCCGGGGACGAGCAGTTCGTGTACACCGGCTTCGCCGGCGCGCCGCTGATCCTGGACGGCACGGCCGTCATCACGCGGACGGGGCTGCTGGAGCTGACCAACGGCACGGCGCAGCTCCAGGGCCACGCGGTGCACCCGACGCCGATGCCGTTCCGGCGGTCCCCCGGCGGGCCCGTGCGCTCCTTCTCGGCGTCGTTCGTCTTCGGCATCATCCCGCCCTACGCCGAACTCAGCGGCCACGGCATCGTCTTCTTCGCCGGCAACAACAGCTTCGCCACCGCGCTGCCCAGCCAGTACCTCGGCTTCCTCAACTCCTCCAACAACGGCAACGCCAGCAACCACATCTTCGGCGTCGAGCTCGACACCATCCGGAGCACCGAGTTCAAGGACCCCAACGACAACCACGTCGGCATCGACATCAACAGCCTCACGTCCGCCAACGTGAGCGACGCCGGCTACTACGACGACGGCACCGGTGCGTTCCACAGCCTGTCCCTCATCAGCGCCAAGGCCATGCAAGTCTGGGTGGACTACGACGGCGCGACCACGCAGATCAACGTGTTCCTGGCTCCCCTGAAGATGGCCAAGCCTTCCAAGCCTCTGGTGTCGGCCACGCAGAACCTCTCGGATGTGCTCGTGGAGCCGGTGTACGTGGGCTTCTCGTCCGCGACGGGCACGGTCAGGTCGCTCCACTACGTGCTCGGCTGGAGCTTCGCCATGGACGGCCCTGCTCCGGCCATCAACATCGCCGGCCTGCCCAAGCTGCCAAGGTTCGGCCCCAAGCCACGGTCCAAGGTCCTGGACATCGTGTTGCCGATCGCCTCCGCGGCGTTCGTCCTCGGCGTGGTCGCCGTTGTCGTCGTCCTCGTCCGGAGGCGCCTCAAGTACTCCGAGCTGCGAGAAGACTGGGAGGTCGAGTTCGGGCCGCACCGGTTCACGTACAAGGACCTCTTCCGCGCAACAGAGGGATTCAAGAGCAAGAAGCTGCTCGGGATCGGGGGATTCGGGAGAGTGTACAAAGGAGTGCTCCCGAAATCAAAATTGGAGGTCGCCGTGAAACGTGTATCGCACGAATCAAGACAGGGCATAAAGGAGTTCGTCGCCGAGGTCGTCAGCATTGGCCGTCTCCGGCACCGCAACCTCGTGCAGCTGCTCGGCTACTGCCGGCGCAAAGGTGAACTTCTCCTGGTCTACGACTACATGCCCAATGGCAGCCTTGACAAATACCTGTACGGCAAGGAGGAGAAGGCCACGTTGGATTGGGCTCAGAGGTTCAGGATCATCAAGGGCGTGGCATCAGGGTTGCTCTACATCCACGAAGATTGGGAGCAGGTCGTCATCCACCGGGACATCAAGGCGAGCAATGTGCTTCTCGACAGCGAGATGAACGGACGGCTTGGAGACTTTGGTCTCGCGAGGTTGTACGACCACGGAGCTGACCCCCAGACGACCCATGTCGTCGGCACGATGGGGTACCTTGCCCCGGAGCTGGCGCGGTCAGGGAAAGCGTCCCCTCTCACCGACGTGTTCGCCTTCGGCGCGTTCATCCTCGAGGTCGTCTGCGGCCGGAGGCCCGTCGAGCTGAGCATGACGGACAACCGGCTGATGCTGGTGGACTGGGTGCTCGACCACTGGCAGGAGGAGTCGCTCGCCGAGGTCATCGACGCGAGGCTAGAGGGGAAGTACGACGCCGACGAGGCGACGCTGGCGCTCAAGCTCGGGCTGCTGTGCTCGCACCCGCTGCCAGGCGCGAGGCCGAGCATGCGGCAGGTGATGCAGTACCTTGACGGCCACATGCCCTTCCCCGAGCTGACGCCGGCGCACCTGAGCTTCAGCATGCTGGCCCTGATGCGGAGCGAAGGGTTCGACTCGTTCGTCATGTCGGCGTCGCATGCGTCGACGACGGCGATGAGCATCGGGACGATGACCGGCCTCTCCGGAGGGAGATGACATGTGCCTTCGTTCTGCTGTTAGAGCATGCGTGAGGATGTACATCGGATGGCACCAGTACATTAGCCAGTACTAGTCGTCTGTCTCCTGTAAGTTGCCTGATTGTTTCTTTCAGAAAAAAAAAGATTTGTACAAGAGTAACCAATGATCCTTGATCAGACAGTGTAACTGGAAAGTTCAGGTCCACGAATGAGGATTTGTACAAGAAATCAAATGCCAACTACGTCTGGTCAGTAGGAATCGGAACGCATGAGGTGAACAGAGTTGCAGGATGCTTGGAAAAATCTGCGCACAGAGTGAGAGAGACTTGTCCCATGCCAAGTCCAAAATCATGGCGGGAGAAAGATGCCATCGGCCTCACTTCAGCCTCTGTCAGGCGTGTGGATGGAATACTTGTATCGCAGCTTTGTTTGCGACTGTTTTGGATGCTTGCTTAGAAGAAGATCACATTATCTGACTAGACCTGCCCTGAACTATTGACCACCAGAAAATAATGAGAAATGTCGCGTTTGAATGTACTGTGGATTGTGGAATGCAGGCTGTCTGAATCTGACTACTGCAACAGGTTCAGTTTCTGAAGAACAAAACATGGCGGGGGAAACTACAAACCTCAACATGACTTAATTTGGAGGTGTGAGAAATTTAAGGCCTAAAGCATTCCTACCGTACCGTCATATGTGGAAAAACAAATGCCCCTGAAGTTAATAATCTTCCCATGGCAAGCTTTCCAGGATAGACTCCAAACCGGAGGCGCGCTGAAAAAAATGATGTGGAAAGGGAGATAATAGATGTGTTCTGCGTGGCAAAATTGAAAATGTTGACCACATTTTCTTCTAATGTGTGATTGCCAGATTTGTTTGGAGTTGTTTAAAAGAAGCTAATGGGTGGAAGAACGCCGGCTAACTTAGGCGGTTTCCTGAGAGGGTGGCTACCGCTGAATTGCCAGGATTTCAACATGAAACTCTTTACTTTTGCTACTATTTCCTGGGTGCTATGGACTAACAGAAACAAGATGGCTATGGAACTCAAGTTCCCTTCTTCGCCGCTAACTGTGATGCATAAAATTGCCTTTCTGTTACAGAAGTTGGGGGGGGGGGGGTGGGGGGGGGGGGGGGGCTGCTACGGGCTAAAGATAGAGAAGCTGGAAGGAGCCGGGCGTCACTTGGAAAGCTGGATGAAGCATTTCGCCGAGATCGGGCGAGACTCAGGACCGGATGAGAGCCCTTTTTAGTTGTCTTTTAGTAGCTGGTATTGTGTTGGGTGCTTTTTGATGTTGTTTCTGCGCTGCTCTTGTAAGCTGGTCTCCCCAGCAGAGTCTGTACCAAACATTTATCGCTCTCTACAAAAGCAGGAATGATTCTGGTTCAGAAAAAAAAGAAAAATTAAAAAGCTACGAAACAAGCAAGGCTTATTGCTTCTCTGCATCTAGAGATAAGAAAAGAGAACAGTCCAAGTCGGTGCACGAGCCAATCTGTCACCGAACCACTTGGAGTAATGCTTGAATGACTTGCAGACAGCTACTTATTATTTTAGTTGGTTGGATGGCAGAAACTTGGGTAGGTCTAAAAACACTTAGCACTCACGTGAAGATTTCGCAATCTGCAATTTGGACACTCCGCTAATATATCTTGGATTATCACTCTGGCCCACGTGTAACATGCTCTCACATGGACCCACATTTGAACCCCGGTACAAAGTATGAAGCCCACGGCCCAAAACGAGCCCACACCTTGAAGCCCACTTAAACCAGCGGATCGGATTAAAGAAGGGGTGGGGGGCACGGCACAAACCAGGTCAGCCACGCTCACCGGAACGACGCAACCCATTCTCCACCCGTTCCCCAAGCACCAGCGGCGCGACCACACCACCCATGGCTCTGGCGGCGGCGAGATCCGGCCTCCGGTCGCTGGCGGCGCGCGCCGCCCCGGCGAGGCGCCTCATGTCCTCCTCCGTCCACGACGACGCCTGTGCGTACATCTCCCCGCCCTCGCCCTGACCCCCTTTCCGCTCCTCCCTATTTCCTCGCGAGTCCCGATCGGTTCCTAATTTGGGTCTCTCGGGCGTTGTGTTTTCCGCGTTCGCAGATGAGACGGCGAAGTGGGAGAAGATCACGTACGCCGGCATCGTGACCTGCACCCTCCTGGCGGCGTACAACCTCTCCAAGGGCCACCCCCACTTCGACGAACCGCCGGTCAGATCTCGCTCTCGAGTTATTGGAATCTCTGATTAGATATGGTCTGAGTCTGATGCGTCGTTGTTGTTCTCTGATTCTGTTGTTGCAGGCGTACCCCTATCTCCACATCCGCAACAAGGAGTTCCCCTGGGGTATGGATTGTCCACCTCTTTATCATTCGATCTGGTTACTAATTGACGTTCTTTGATTTGTTTCACCCCGATATGGTTTGATTCAAATGCGCTAGGGACTAATACTTGATTTGGTAACGTGCCACCGGGATTAAGGTGTAATATATTGCACGCCAGGGACCTCTAACAGCATTACAACCTAGCGTTTATTTGACAGATTTCTTCATTTCAAAATAGGACTATCAACTTGGTTAACTAATTGGATGCATCTGTCTGGTAGCTTGACTAGCTTCATGAATAATATTCAGGAGGGACATTGATATCATTTCTTTCATCGCAATCATTGATTGTTTTGTTTTAGACTAACGTTACACTTAGAGCTCAAAACACTATGTGGTTGTGTTATGGGATTCTAGCCAGGAACTCTCTAGGGAATAAGTAGGCTGGATGAATGATATCAGTAGTTTCTCCCATATGACACTGGAACAGGCTGTCCTCCAGTCATGTGTGAATATAAACTAAAATAGATTTGGCTCATCTCAAGAAAGCAGTGACTTTGCTGGAAATCTTGAATGTTTGCAAGCTGTTATGGTACAATTAAATGCTATTCAATAATTTTACAATTCAAATATGAAGTGTCCTCTGATCATGTTTCACCACAAACTACTGTGCTTTGGGATATAACATATAGGTTGAACTTGAGCACATCATGTCCTAAATGTTCATAAGTCATGCATACTTATGCTATATACCCTTTACCCCAGTTCTATTGGGATCCGTATTGTACACATTTTGGAAATTCATAGTTCAATCTTGTACTGTATGCTGGTTTTTTTTTTGCAAGGTTCAGTAATTATTTGATTTATCATCTTTGATCTGCTCATTTGAGTTGCCATTATACTGAACACAGTAGGAAAGAAAACAGCTGAGCTAATCGCTTTCCTGTTTGGTTCTATTTTATTTGTTCTATTCATGTCTAGCATGGTTCATGAGTATAAACATTCTACCTCGGGCGGTCCAGTGCTCTCCCATAAGAGTAAAGAATTCAGGCACTTGAACATGTATTTTCAAGTGTAGCACCCAGTACTTTTGCAGTAATTTGTTCCAAACATTGTATGCAACAGATGCCATTCACTACATACAAAATGTTCTGTTATTATTTGAAGCATTGCAGCTGTCTTGTATATTGATAGAAAAGAGTTCTTTAACTTGCAACTTAGCTGCTAACAGTAAATGTAATTATGATTTTGGGCAAGTGTTGGAGTCAGACACTTCATGTTATTGATTATGAAATATGTTTTTCAATTTCTGATGCATCATGTAATTCTGTAATGCAGGACCTGATGGCCTGTTTGAGATCAAGGACCACCACTGAGCACTGAATAGCAGCACACCGTCAGGAGTCGTGCATGTTTTAAATATAATCTGGTTGTTCCAGTTTTTTTTCTTTTCCATTGAAACCTATTTGCTGCAACAAGAAATAAGAATGACGAAACTCTTGTGTTGACAGTCAGGCCTGTTTTCTTTTCTTTCCAGTCCGCATCGAAGATCACATGCAAGTTCGTCTTGCCCAGTTTCAGGAAACCGTGTCACTGTTATCAAAAGCTTGCTATCATATTCTGATTGCTTCCGATTGTAGCCTCTAGTGATGACTTTCCGGTGTCATTGGCATCATGGCATAACCTAATTACTTGTTTTTTTTACTGGCAGGAATGGTGGTGGGCCAAGTTTAAGGCCATTTTTAGGGTATTCTTGAGTGCTAATGAATCCCAACTTTTATGCTCATTTCCAGCTGGGTAGCAATGTGTCAGAAATTAGGCAAAACTGTAGTACTTCCAGAAACAGTGAGATCTTTACTCGGGAAGCTAGTGCTGCACCAAGAAGACAATGCTTCGGGCAGTAGCATCTCCGTGGCAGTTGATAATACTTTGTTACAGTTACAAGACATCTGATCGAGAACACGAAGAACCACGAACTAACCTATAACTCCTTGTAGAAACTAGACAAACCAAACCAGTGTTGTGTCAGCTGGGCGCGCTTCTGTCTTGGCACGCCGTTTAAGCGGCAGGAAGAATTTGAGTTCTCCGGGGTAGCACCGTGCATTCTCAGCTCGAGGTGCCATGTCCGGCGACAGAGTCTGGAGTCCCATTCCTGTCGATCTGAAGGTTCTGATTCTCACCAGGAGACCCACTGTTCGCCTGCACCTTGTGCCCAATATCACCAGCTGTTTCTCTGGCGTGCAACGACGACAGATCAACTGATGAAGTGTTCTTCGGAGCAGAACCATTCAAAGTCAGAGCAGTGCCATCAGCTGCACGGCCAGTCGCATTCGCCAGTAGAACAGCAACGCCGCCTTGCGCAGTGTCGGTGGCGTTCACCGGAGGAACAATGCTTGTGCTCAGTCTATTCTGAGGTTCGCCGTGAGCGGTCTTCACTTCATCCTCACCGCTGCCGTTCTGAGACTGGAGATCTCTGTCGTCATAGTCTTCATCAGCGGCAAGGCCGTCCTCCGCATCGCTATCGACGCCGTCATCTTCACCAGCCTCTTCTGGGTCGTCGTCCTCGTCGTCTCCAGACTTGCTCAACGGATCGTCCGACGAGTCGGCGCCCCGTCCGAGGTCGCTCCCGTCCCCGACCCCGACGATGTCGTCGAGAGACGCCTGGCCAGCTGCGAAGTCGACGGAGCCCTTCCTCCCCAGCCGGCGCCGTGCCGGCTCGCCGCCTCTGCCGTCCGTCTCCACAGCCACCACCCGCCGCTTGCCGTACGAATGCGTCAGCTGGTAGACGATCCAGATGCCGACGGCGACGAACAGGAAGACCTGGAGACTGTGGCTTGGCCTGAGCTTCTTGCTTCTATGGCTCCTGCTTGACGACTGCCTCAGCATGGTGACTGCCGGCTGGGACAGGGATCACTGTGGGGCAGGCTTGTACGCAGACCACTGCAAATGTTGGCACCAGACACCTAGGAGCACCAAGCAAAGGAAAAGCCAGGCACAAATTACAGACTGGATACTGCTGAAGCTATTGTTCAGAGCAGTGAGTGAAGACAGGCTATGTTCGTCAAGAACAAATTGAACCCAGCTAGAAAACATCCAGTTGTGAGAAAGATATTCACCTGGAGAAAAAAGCAAGCATTCACCAAAGGGGAAGGATCAAAGGACTCCTGAAAGCTCGTTCTCCTTGGCTGCTGCAGAGGCGCGGAGGGAGATGCGATGCGAGAAAGAAGGTAAGGCTTCCCTTTCCGTGTCCTTCGCGGGGTCACCGCGACGGAGACAACCTGAAGCCAAACCGCCTTCACGGGTTCGCGCAGCAATCACTGCCGCCCGGCTTTACTCTCTCGTCTCTCCCTCTCCGCGCTGTCGGTTCGGGAAGGACTTGGACTTGGGAGGACGGAGACCAACCAGGCACCATGAATGCCAACCGAGAAGCGAGTACGGAGGAGTAGCATGCAATACGAGACGAAGAGCCCAGACGGTTTAGAGTAAAGCGGCAGAGCGCTCGGGCCCGACGGGACACCGAAGCGTCAGAGCGCTCGACAGGTGCCTCGGCGTGGCTGATCACGACCGATCGGGCAGTGAGCGCAGCGGATCGAGCAAGGCCGGTACCGAATCTCCAAAAGCGGGGGGCGCAGAGCTCGAAAGGAAAGGGATTGGTTTGTGTGACGCGTGCCGGTCAAACTGTCGACGGCAAGCGGGGTCGGTGGTGGTGTGGTGGCGCACGGTGGTGGTGTGGTGGCGCGGCTCCGGTGCCCGGTGGTCATGTGCCCGCCATGACGCCGAGCCGGAGGGAGGGAGAGGCCACTTGTTTTGTGCCTCCGATGCGAGTTCTGCGTGTCAGGTGTCACGGCTTCCAGGCTTCCCAGCTGCGTGGTTAGAAAATCATGGTCCCATTGCGGCTCCTCATAAAGCTTGGATGAATTTCGAGAGAAAAAATAAAGCTCGGATGAAGTATGCGCTAGAATTAGAAAATACAAATCTTACTATTTGCTGTTGCAAATGGTGGGGTATCCGTACACGGGATGCACCCATTCGGGGAGGGGCATGATGGAGTATGTTCATTTGATTTAGTCAATACACTCACAGTTCAATCTATTGTCATTCGATGATGCACATATCGAAAAGGCAAACATCCACATGTTGCAAGCTTTAATTTTCAGAGGGGGGAAGGAGAGGGGCATAAGCCCCCTTAATTCTACCTAGTACACCCCTCAATCTGACTACCTAAACATCTTAGCTAATATATATCGTAAGGTGGCAACCATAATTATTGGTTGCAACTAAATGGACCAATAATTTGTCAAAAAGTGCTTACCCACTAGCACAAAGGTCTTAATGCAGCACTGCTTCTTAGACTGTTCAGAGAGCATTATCACATCTATAGTTTGAGACTTGAGAGGAATATGTTAAATTTGCATAGCAATCTTAGACACATACCAAATCCATGGATAGAAGTTTCCATATTTATTAGTACCAAATGCGTAAGCCGTTAGATGTCTTGTTTTGTATATATTTCCTAAAACCTGCGAAGGGAAACGGTTTTAGAGTGGCTGGTGGATGGTCAGATGAGATCTCACCGGATCGGGAGTTCGACTCCCGTTTCACGCAAAAAAAAATCTTTCCATTCCAAAGCACAGTTGGAGCACGGTCTTCTCACGGGCGATGAGCCACTGCGTACAGGTGGGGTAGAGGTTCGGAGGATTTTTATACTTGTGTGAAAATATCTACTTCTCAGTACAACGCCGTGGGAGGCGATCTTTACCCCGCAGGTCAGGTTTTTTTAAAAAAAAACCTGCAAACCTTGGGCCTCGAGGACTCATGTTGGGCTTGGCCCTCTTTAGAAAGCGGCGTACGGGTACAGCCCATTCATCGGTCAGATGCGGGCTGGGAAACTGGTTCTCATATCAGATCATCGACCCGCAGCAGCTGGCGAAGCTGCAACTGCAACCTCCAAACCACACGGCTTAGGGAACGGATCCCGTCCCGGTCGAGCTAGCTGTCGGGGTACACGGTTGAAGCGAGCGGAGGTGGATCGATCCAGGGCGGTTCCCTTCGCCGACGCTCTTCAACGACCGACGCAGTCGGCACCGGCCGCCGCTCCATCGTTACCTGTCACGCCCGGCCGCGACACTTCTGCCGCAGGCCGGACGCAGCCCCGTGTCCGGAACGAAATTAATCAGCACTACGTGCCCATGCCATGCAGCTGCACCCTGCCGAAAGCGCAGCGAAGCAGCTGCATGGACTGCAGGTCAGTGTGTGGCACGCACGGCGCGGCGGTACGGCGGCCCATAACTCGGTGGCCCGGCCTGGCTAACCCACCCGTCGACGCGACGACGTAGCTGGCGACCGTCGTCGTACGGAGCCCCGAGCGTGGCGAATGGTCCCGGCCGGTCGAGGCCAAGCGCGGCGCCGTACGTGCGTGTACGTGACACGAGGCTGACGCCAGCGACAGGGATGAGGGCCGGATCCGCTGCGTCAGCGTGCGGGATCATGTCAGCTCGGGCGAACAGCCAGCCAGCTCGGGGCGAAAGCTACGGCGCGCCCCGCCGTCGCGTACGTGCCCAATGTTATTTTATGAATCAACTAAATAATTATAATAGCATATTATCTTAATTTATTTTTCTTTCTAAATTAATTAGATATAATCATTCTAATTTGTTTTATCAAATTTTTAGTTAATCTAATGATACGGAATAAATATAACTTCATCCACGGGCGCCGTAGCGCTCGCGCTGCTGCGGCCACAGCGCTGGGCCGGCAGGCCGACGCGCCGGCCAATCGCGTGCCCGGATCGGGAGAGCCCGGGTGGTGTGGTGTGCCGTGCGGTGCTCGGCGCCAGCGCGCGCGGCCGCGGCGTCGTCCGTCCGAGAGCCCGGGGCCCGCCCGAGACGGCGACCGGACCCGTCGTCCGTTGTGCGCTTGGCGTCGCGTGACGAGCTGCGGCGGCGTCTGTGCGCTTGCTTCATCGGCTCCTCCGTTGATGATCCCAGAGCGGCGTGAGCTGTCGTGATTTGGATGTGTTTAACGACGACCGGAAAAAACCTTGCCTGCCTGGCTGGGGCTGCGGTCCGGGGGTTCTCGCTCTGAACTGGCGTCGCGTCGACCGCCCGCCCGCCGCGCGCGCGCGCACGCATCGTTTTCGCCGTGATCAAGCAACGGATCAGAGCTGGACTGGTGCCACGGATCTGGTGTGGTGGGGGCGGCGAGAAGCGTAAACCCTTGGACACGGCGTCAGCCGCGAATCAATCTTACTTCACTGCTTGTCTCGGAGGAATTATAGGACGCCGTGGCTACGTGTATATATTCTGAAAACTAGTGGTGAACGAGACGCCTTGCGTGTGTGGAAGCAAAACAAGCAATGCTGCCACGTAGACCCGGCCACGCTGGATTCCGGTGGAGTCAAGCGCGAAAGGTCGTTGTCGCGGCGCATGAGATAGCAGCCGGGCGCGGTAAGCAAATTTGGTGTCAATAATTCAAGGTCTCACACGGAGTCCATTCGAAGATGGCAATAATCCTAGCATAGCAAGATTGAAGTTTAATGGTAATAGACTAATAATAAAAAACATCGCATCCTTGCCAGCCATGGTAATAGCCAGGAACCACCCTAACCAATCTGCATTGCCCTGGGTTGGCTAAGGTCCCGTTTGCTTTCGAAGGGTTAAAATTTAGCCTATCTCATAAAAAAGATCTTACCATTTAAAAGTATTAAATAAGATATATTTACGAAACTTTTTCATAGATGGATGCTGATTATTTAATGAGCCTAATTAATCTATGATTTGCTACAATGATGTCACGGTAACCATTCGCTAATTATGGCTTAATATATCTCATTAGATTCATCTCGCGGATCGTGTAATTAGTTTTATAATTAAATTTTATTTAATGCTTTTAAATAATAAAATTCTTTTTATATGACAGGGCTAAAGTTTAGCCCTCTAAAATTAAATACCCTGAAAATGCTAATCATTTCTAGGCGTGTGGGGTGTACAGGAGTTGTGTCATAAATAGGAACTGAACTTCGACACAGTCCTGTGGTGGACAGGACATGCGCGCGAACATGAACCGAGTTATGAACCGAGTTTTAACGTGTCCTCCGTCATGCTTCCTCTCCGATTGGGTCTACTCTGCTCCAATTGGTGGCATGGTAGCCAAGGTGGTTGCGTTGGATTCCTTTTTGCCCGGAGCGGGCGGACCCAGCTCCACCGCGGCGGGCTTGGCAGCAGCAGACAGCCGAAGGAAAAGGAGTAGCATGCCCTGCACAGCTGGGCGCCAATCCCAACAAACTCACCAGCACTAGGCTGGTCATCACTAGGCCGCCCGCACTCCACTGCCCGCCTCCCTCGCGCGGCCCCCACGCCACGCCCGGCCAGCGAGTGGTGGGCGTCGTCGCGTGCCCACTGCCGCGCCACAGTGCCCGCCCCGCGCCGGAGGGGCATGGCGACCCGCCGTGCTCCCCCACCACCTCCCTTCACCCTCCTGATGCCTCCACACAGCTCCTACTGTCCTTTGTCCTTCCTTTCACGCTCCTTTCCCCCCTCTTTTTGAAAATCTTTCTGCCGAGATTGACTGGATTGTTGTGCTGATGATCTACAGCCCGATCTACGACTAAACTGTTTGCAAATGCAAAGGCACTGTCGCATGAAACCACAAACGGAGAGCTTGTAGATTAGATTCTATGCTTTGCTGCGGGGTGGAGGCAGTGAAGCAGGTTTACTACGGCAACCTGCCTTTCGAATTTGAATTTTAGTCACCGCGACAACACATCGAGATCACTTCAATCGAACTGGAGGCACTTTCTTGATCACGAATTGCTCTTGATTTAAAGAGATCCAAAAAAAGAGGACGCCCTACATGGCTAAAGCGAAGCAACCAACCAAAAAATCACACCACACCACGCTCGCGCTCACAAAAAAAAAAGGTCATCTTGATCAACTAGCCGATCACCCGAATCGAACTACTCCAACAAACTAACGCTAAAGCACGCATCAGCCGCAACTACTTATGTACAATTTGCTCGTGAATCGTGGTCGCCGCCGGTTGGCCGGTGGCGGGTCACCGGAGAAGGTCGGCCTGCAGGTGGGAGAGCTCCTTCCTCAGCCGGTGCGAGAACAGCCTGCACGCGTCCATGCTCAGGTCTACGGCCGCCGCGAGGGCCACGAACGCCGCCGCGTCCTCAGCGCACCCGATGTGCGCCACGCCGACCTCCACCGTAGGCTTGCTGCACCGGCCCTCGCCCTGGACGGCCGCCGACATGACGAACCCCCGGTAGTTCCCCAAAGGCCAGTTGCTGAAGTCGCCGCTGCCCCTCGGGCTGCACCCCGGCGTGCCGCCACGGCTGAGTGGCTGCGCGGCGGTGAGGTCGATGGCGAACTTGCCGCCCTTTGACGAGGGGATTGAGGACTCGGCGAGGGGGACGGCGTGGTCCACCCCGGGGAGGAGGAGATCGAAGTGGTAGCCCAAGCTGTCGGACGTGCCGGCGCCGCCGCGCTCGCGCCAGCACTCGAGGCGCGCCCAGGGCTCCCAGGCGCCGTCGCCGGCGGGGCGGAGGATGAGCCACGCGCCCGGGTTGGAGCGGCTCACACGGTCCGTACCCGGGGAGGGCACGAAAGGCGTGACCATGGACGCCATCGCGACGGGGGAGCCCGACAGGTCGTGCACCGTCACGGACCACCCCTTGCGCTCCTTCCCCGACGCCCCTTCGCGCTCCGGCTGCATCCCCGGCCTCCGCAGGTCGCTGTTGCTGCGGCACCCGAACTTGCAGGTGAACATCGGCTGCTTCATGCTGCCGCGCACCTGCAGCACCTGCGGGCTGCACTCCGGCTCGCCGTCGAACTCGAACACGAATCGCGGGTCGGGCTCCGCGCGGACGGTGAGGCTGAGCTCCGCGGCCGCGGGGCTACCCTTGCCGGCTCTCTTCCCAATGGAGATCCATCCGCTGTGCAGCACCGCGGGCTTGGCCTCGGCGCCCTTGAGGTCGAGCGGGATGGTCGCCTTCCCCAGCAGCCGCCCGGAGCTGACTCCGCAAGTACTCCCCTTCCGGCCGGCGTAGACCGCGACCTTCAGGACCGCCTCGCCGCGCGAGGAGAAGAGCGACGGCTTGCCGTTGAACCACTCCAGGTCTGCCTTCGACAGATGGAACGCGGCGGCGAGCGCCCCGGACGCCGGCGCCTGGTCGCCGCCGTCGAATGGCACGAGCGGCGCCGGGACGGTCTGGGCCGGCATCTTCCCGAGCCGGATCTTGCAGTAGCACGGCGACGTGGACGGGTGGACGCCCGCGCCGGCGCCGGCCGCCGGCGGCGCCACCGGCATTCTGAGTGCGAGGTTGCCGACCAGCACCCGCACGAACGGGCACGGGTCCATGGCCGCTGCTGCTCTCCTGCCGTCACACCTACCGGAATCCGCGCGAAACTCTCCCTGGTCCGCTCGGATTGGCGGCGGGCGCAATGCGATGCGATGCGAGCGAGGGCGATGGCGTCGTGGCGAGGGAGATAAGGCGGGGGAGAAGTTGGGCCGGTGGTATAAGAATCCGGTGTGGGAACGCCGGGGGCGTGGGGTGGGAGGAGCCAGGCTGGATCCTGGTGTGCCGTGGCCGCGAGACACCAATCCACTTACGCCCACTTGCGCCTCGGCTCGGGACCCGTCACTCGCGCGCGGGCCCGGGAGGCGGGGCCCGAGCGTCAGCGGCGTCCCGTGGGGTTAGGGGTTGGCGCGGGTGGTGTGCGTGGGGACGCGGGCGAGCTGGAGCCGCGCGGGATCCGAACGGGCAGCGCCGGGCGCGCGCGGCGCTGTTGCGCTGCGGCCTGGCCTGCGCCGAGTGGGGATCGCGGTTGGTTTGCGGCTCCCTTTTCGGTAGGAGTTGGAGCTGGAGCTAGCTAGCAGCTGCGGGCCTGCGACTCGTGTGCTCCAGCCAACGAGAGAGCGCGGGCCCACCGAACTGTGTTCCGGACCCCATTTGTCAGTTGGAGGCTGTCGCTCTCGGGAGTTGGATTGGACCTCTGAGTGCGTGGGCCCAGCGGGTGGAGACATCAGAGGCGGCTGCTGCTGTTGCAGTATGGCGTTTTCCGTTTTGTAACGGCCATAGGTTTCACTTCCACCCGGAGGGCGAATAATCAGGCAGGACTTTTTCGCAGCTGGCCGCTGATGTTGCGAGCCAGGCAGTACGGGATTACCACTAGCCATTTGCGTTTACTCGTTCAGAGATTTAACTACTTTCAACTTTTACAGAAGCACAAGATTAACCTTAGGTATATGCGCAATTTCTTAACAGCGCTAAATACTCTCTTGTTCCGAACAAGATCCGAATCGGAAACCTCAAAACGAATTTTACAAACCACAAGATTAGCAGTTAGTATTTGTTTTTTTTACAAAACCACTGTGTTGTGGAAGAGCAGTTGGAACGGTAAATTGTTGGCATCCTCTGTGGAAGTAGGTTTGTCTGCAGGCGCCGCACGTTGGGTTCTCAGGCAGTCAGGTGCCGTGAACTGTCGTTTCGGGCGAGGCGAGAGTGCGCGCCGGAGCCGTCATGTGCAGGACAGCCGGCGCAGCACGGTCAGCTGCACGAGCGCGCCCGGAATGTTTTGAAGAATCCAATGCGGGGCTAGGCTACCGTGGCAGGTCAGGTCAGGTCAGCTCAGGCTCAGCTGGTGCCCTCATCCACTAACCCCCTTTTTAATACCCGCGCTAATCCAGGGTGGCCGAGGGAGCCGGACCCGTCATGTGCGAGCCGCAGGGGCCAAGGATTATTTATTTATTAAAAAGAAAAAAGAAACGGACACGCACGGGTGCTCATGCTGCTGGACTCAGCTGACTCCGCGGAGAACAGCAAGGAGCTACTGCTGGAGGAACAGTGAACCCTGCCTCACTCCATGCCGATGACTCATCTCTGATCTAAACAAAATTATTCTATTTTATTTTATGGGAAAAAAAGAGAGAAGGGTTAAGGCTGATGCTGTGCTGTCCAGCAGCTGCAGCGGTGGGCCGCCTGCACGTATCCATCAAATTATATGCGCCTCATTATTCCATCCCCCAAGTTGCCCATTAACTTATCCGGCCTCCCTCCGATCACGCCCAACTGCCCGCCCACAGAGAGACCCCAAGCAACTTGCGAGGCCCATGGGCCCGGGTGAGCCGGAGACCCCACAGGGCAGTGAGGTCGTGTGGACGCAGCAGGCGTTCGGCTGTTTCGCTTTTACGCTGGAGTCCATCCGTCCAGGCTGGGAACAGCTAGGGGCGGGGGCCCCACGTGGCTGCCTGAGGGGCTCGTACCACCCATCAGGCATCAGAGGCTCGGATTCCAGGCTGCTCCCAATAAAAATCGCCGCGGCAATTGGATGGATCGGCGTCGGGCTGGGCTGGCTCATGGCGCGCTGCGCATGCGCTGGTGCCGTGGTGCGGCAGTGGCGTGCCAGCCGAGCGGCGGCGTGCAGGCGCAGCGCGCGCGCGCGCAGCGGGCTGCTCGCACCTGTCCCGGGCGCTCGCCGTCGGCCGGCGCCCCCGTCCTTGTCCGCGGGTCGCTGGGAGCGGAGAAGCTTCCCTCCGAGACACCTGGGCTGCGGTGCATGATTGAACAGGGGAAGGCCGCTGGTCCAGCCATGTTCGTAGTTCGTGCCTTGGTGGCAACAGAATTCGAAATTGGTGAAGCGCGGCTTACGACTGTCTAGTGATGGGAGGAATGAATGGTCGTCGTGGTCCTGCACAACTGTGGCGATTGGCGAAGTAAAAAGGGGGTAAAAGATCATGGGCTCCCCTGTAAGGCTGAGTGTTACGAGCAGCAAGCCAGCGCCAGCGCAGCCCTGAACGTAACCCCTACAGTGCATGGAAAAGTCGGCCTGAAAACTTCGAGCGCCTGGCAGTGCGTGAACAACGAACGACGCGAGCAGGCTAACCATGCTACATCTGGGCTTTTTCAGACAAATCTCTATTAGTATGGGCCTGACCCAATAAACTACAGTTCAAGCCCATAGCGGCAACGGGTCCGCATCCACCTGGAGAGCTGGTTACCAAAGGAGCTCACATGTCAGTTAAACTCTTATAGTTAGCAAGGAAAGAGCGCCCGCGTTAAGCAGTAGTTCATGCAACTGCAACACCGTACAACACAGAATCATAGTGACTCAAAATAATTAACAAACAATAAAATCACAGAGGATACATGTGAATAAAATCAGCGCAGATGCAGCGGCAATAAAAATGGCATGAACCTCTCAGACGAGTTACTCCAATACAGGTGGCACGATAGTAACAATATTGTATTAGTCTGATCATAGCGGTTCAATATGCTCAACTAGGGTGCACTAGAGTGCCAGCCACAATTCGACTTGGTCCATTTCAAACCCAAATAATTCATTACATGGTATGATTATCACAGTACTAAGCAAAAGACGGATCCAAGAAGATGCTCCTTCATCCATGCTCCCATTCTCGTGATGCTTTGGAGCCCTCAAGTTTTTAGCGGTACTGCATAAAAAAGAGCACATTGTCAGCCTCAAAATAATAATAAAAAACTCATCACAACAGTTTGCCTTAACCTAACTAGAATGTCTAGTATCTTATTCACTTAACTATTCAATGAATTAGAAACACCAACTCTCTAAACAAGAAATGCTTGTGCCAGTGTACACAGCACAACTATGAGAAATATGGGCTTAATTTAAAATTAAAGACTTGGACACTCTAAATTGCCAAATGGAACAGGCGAATACACACCTAAACTTAAACACAGCATAACTGTTAACCTACAGCTAAAATGCCCAGCTCAGAAAACAGGCATTCAGAAACTCTAAAACAATAAGAAACACCTGTTGAATATGTGGAAACCAGCATGCTTCAGAGCTTATGTCCAAGTGCGTCAATAAAAGCATGCCAATTATAGACCAACTTGTACTTTTACAACAAGAGACTTCACAGGGGTTCCAAATTGCTAACTACCAAAAATCTTTGAGCTATAGTATTGCTACTACCTTACTAACGCAAATAAAAGAATTACACTGTTACCATACATAGTACAAATGGATAATAAGGGACTTTGCAAATAAACATGCAGATTATATGCCAACTTTTACAATAGGAGACTTCACAGGTATTCAAAATTGCTAACTACCAAAATATGAGAGCCGTAGTTTTGCTACTACCTTGCTATTGAAAATAAAAGAATTAGGATGCTACTACATGTACTCTAAATTGCCAGCTACAATGTTAGGCCAATCACACCACAATCTCAACAATTTACTAGATATTAGCCTAGAGATGACACTGGTGACTGGGAAAGACAGTAATTTCATATGTAAAGCAATAGATTAAGACCTGCAGAACAGGGGCACGAAATTATGCAACGTCCAAGGTACCATGGGCAACAGGATATAGGTGCAATAATACGGGCACCATCTCTTTCAGTTCTATGAAACCATGTCACATGCTATTTAAACTAGTGCCAGTTCAACCAAGGCAGATACATCGTGTCGAGACATACTATGAGCTGTGGCATAGCAGAAAAGGATGACTTATACGGTTATGCAATATTCAACCATACAAACCACTATCTATGTTGCGAGGAGGGAAGCAGGAGGGCGGAAGCTTTTGGCGCGTACCTTGATGAAGCCGATGTCCTTGGCGTTGCTGCGGAAGCACTGCCTGCAGCACATGAGCCCGTACTTCCGGATGAGGCCGTGGGGGTTGGCGCACACACGGCTGCAATCACAAACCAACACCACGGCATCCATTAGCGACCATCTCTTAACTACTCCGCAAGCGTAAGGGCACGCAAATCTAGTTGATCTCGGAAGCACCAAACCCCAATACAAGCTCAACCTGACGGATGCAACGGCGGACATAGCACAGATACAACGCAGTTTCACGGATCATTTTGCGATTAGGGGAGAGGAACGAGGGGCGAGGGGAGTAGAGGATTACCAAACCCTGGATCCGGGGCCGTAGTTCTTCGGGTGCGAGTTCCACACGTTGGAGTGTCCCATGGCGGCGGCGGCGGCGGTGTCGACTGGTAAACCCTAATAGCGTTCTCTGACTTGGCTTGTGACGCTGAGCGCGTCGCGAGAATGCCTGGCTGTTTCTATAGGAAGAGAGAGGCGGATGGCATCGCTTCTCTGGGCTATCACTGGAACAAAGATGGGCTGTACGGTACGAATGTAAATGGGCTAAGCAAGCCTATCAAATATAAATTCAGCCCATTTATTCGAGAGAGATTTTTTTGCGTCAAAGAGTTAGGCGGGTCAAGCCTTTGCATCCCCTGATGAAACCAATTTCATCCATCGCTATTGGTTTCTTCACCGGTCTACAAAATGTGTTATCCTTCTTCAAATGTATATCCGTAAATGGGCACCTCTGATTTGGTCAATTTACTTCAGAATCATCTGCAGATGTCCTTAAACATATAATTAAACGAAGCTATTTCGACTCATAGCGCCATTCCAGCCATGTGCCATGTCCAGGTACCTGATGTTTCTGTGCGTATGTATGAATAAGATTCCAGCCTTGTACTCGAAAGCCTGAAACTGTCTTTTGCGTTTGACATCACCGGCAAACTTGTTGCAGGCAGACCTTGTCACGACTTCTTCCCGGAGTTCCGTCTTCGTGAACACCACCATTATTCAGCTGCAACAGCATAGCTGTCACTTTGCGCAAATATGATCGCTTGAAACGGGCAACTTGAGCAAACATGAAATTTAGTACAAATTGGTGAATCACCTGCCACCAGCAGATAGTAATACACAACTTTAGCCTGTTCAAATGCTGCTGATAGTGCTGTACAACAAGCTGAAAGATACATGAGGGGGCCCGGTTAACATGAGCCATCAAACTATCTCCAGCCTAAGAGTTAAACCTCAAACATTTGCATTTTTCTAGAGTAACAAGTATGTAACACAGCTGTGCTCCATCTTAGAGTTAGATCTGTCATACCATCTGAATCTGAACTAGAAATCAAGCTGTGAGCCTTGTGACGATGAGCAACTGCCTGATGCAGCAGATGAAGGCCCGCTTGACCCATCGACTGGAGCCTGGTTCAACCGTTCTAGCATCAGTGACCTCCTCTTACGCAGCTTCAGAGAAAGTGTGGATGCCTCTAAGATCACAGGGACCTGCTTGTCGACATATAAGGCTCAGAACAGCTCAGCACAAAGTTTAATTTACAGCACTTGGGAAGGACTTCGGTACCTGGCTATTAGTCTGTGCCACCTTATGGACATGTAAAAAACCAACCATATCTTGATATCCTGTGAGGAGTTTTGCTAAGTCTTTGTCCTCATCTGTAACCAGAACCGGGCAATTAAAAGGCTGGAGAATATACAAGGTTGAAATGGTTATCAATACACAAAGTTTGAAGGGCCAAGATTGCCTGGAATTGCTTTGATAGACAACAGTGTATCTGCAAGATGTTGCCATCTCCTGCAAAAGGAATTTGACAGAACTGCACTCGGAAATGTTATAACAGCAACAGAATTAGATGAGCGCACCATGGCCTTCAGCAACCTGATAAATTGGATCATGTCCCAGTCCTGCAACATGAAGATGTAATGACTTGGAAGTTGCAACCACACCAAAATGTAGATAGAAAAGAATAAACACAAATTGGCTTCAAATTTTTAACACACTGATATTGTTGGGTTAAATTCTTGCCTTCTCAAAGTATCCACACTGGGGTGCACAGAGTGATTGTATAGCAATTCTCCCAGCAGTTAAACTTCCACCGTCTTTTCTGAATGCGGAATACAAAAGAGATGTTCAGATCAAAACTAGCACAGACACACAGTGCATGGGTATAACCAATTTTATCGTTATTGAACAATAACAGCATGTTCAGATAGACTAACTGGTGATGAAAGAGTACTGCAACTAAACCATGATATTCCTCAAAGGAAGCAACTTTTGAACAATAATATAAGAATTAACCTCACCCTGGAAGCTTGGATAAGAAAGTGGAACAATGATCCTGGAGGTCTCTGAGATTGTCTGCATCTTGAGTGCTTACACATTCAATATTCTGCCCATTAAGTAAATGCCTTTCCAAGGGCTTCCTCAAATCAAAATCATTGCTGAATTCTTGCTTATTGTCTGCAACGATGCTAAATGAGTCAGACTTGTCATTGACATCTTGAGGGAATATGATACAACTTAGCTTCAACAACAGTACTAGAAATTTGCCTACATGAGGATTTTAACTTGTGTGGTCTTGATCAACTGAGCTAGGCTCAGCATCTGGTTGCAACCTCCTAGCAATGAGTTGATTACAAAGGCAAAGAGCCAGAAATGCTCAGCTTGCTCACTGATTGATATCTCTCTCCTTTTTTAATATATTTTCTAAATATCCATGTCAACAAAATTTGACTAGAACAGGTGGCTCTATGTGTACTGCAGAAAATCACCAACAAGGAAACAACAGAATAAAACGAAAGATTAAGACAGGGAGTGAAAGACTACCTTTATGTTCAGCACTAGAAGCCTTCTCATCCCCAAAGTATTTCTTATACTGCCAAGCTATCCTCAAACCCTCATCCTGTGAAATAACATATCCAGAGAAATATATAAAGAAAAATACTCCTTAGCAATTTAACTTACTAATGAAAATTATTCAGGTGACGTACACTTCCTCGTCCATCACTACTTACTCCAGCCCCCATCACTCTGTGCCTTCCATCCTCCTTCGAAGACGAAACAGGAGCAGGCAGGGTACCAAGGAACAATCGCGGCTCCTTCAAAGGTCCTGCAAAGAGCAGGGGCTGCTTGTGCATAACGCCCTGTGCCATGAAGCATCGAAGAAGCAGAAGGTGGTGTGGTGCATCAGAGTCTTCCATAATCATTACAACCGAGCCAAGAAGGAACCCACCACCCAAAATCCCTGCAAGAGAGGGCCAAATAAATGGCGAATCGGTGATTATCAAGGCACATCACAAACTTCTAATACAAACATTGTTTTCATTTCAATTTGCAATTTCAATTCTTATGCAGTCTTCATCACATTATTAACTTTCACGCATATCTAGTTTCTACTGCGTACTCCTACCAAGCTAATTACTATATCCTTGTGTTCCACTTGCACATATCCCAGATAAAAGCATATCAGTTCTGCCTACCCAAGCCTAGAGGTTTAGGCAAGGCAAATAATAGTGTAAAGATGGAAACAAATTGAACTTTTGCAAATAAAGTTCGTAAAGAACTTTAATTGGCACTGTTTTTTCTATCAAAACGCGCAGATACACAGCTAAAAAAGGCTGAACATAGTCGATGCCAAAAAAGAAAAAAAATCGGGGAACATAAAAAAGAGAAAAGATGAATCTTCCTCACTGGAAAGGAGATTTTGTGAGCAAGAAGCTGCTTACTGTCGAGGTCGGGGATGCCCGAAGAGACGAAGGCGGCCCCGTTCGGGCCAAGCTTGACGCCGGCAGCACCCGACGAGGAGGCCGCTGGGTTGGATGTGGTGCGGGAGAAGCTGCTCCGGCCAAGGGTTTGGCCACGGGCGGCGGCCATGGTAGCGGCGCGCCGGCGGCGATGGTCTGTAGGAGAGGTTTCTGTTTTCTGTTTACGTCCCTGGGCTCATATTTGTTTCAGCCAAGCCCATATAGATAATGGGCCTTTCCGTTTGACAGTTTTTTTTTTTGAGATTGTTTCGTCTGACAGGTGACTAGAAGGGAAATGAACCCAACCCCCCCCCCCCCCCACCCACCAAAAAAAAGAGGGAAATGAAACTAAGGCATGTCCAAAAGACATTAATTCTTTTTTTTTGCTCAGGCAGAATGGATTAATTCGTTTATTATAAAAATTTCTTAGTCTCCGTGCAGTTGGAGCTGTGATGCATCAAGAATGCTAAATTTATATTTTGCAAGGAAAGCATGCTACATGAGCATGTGCCAAGTTTTTCTTTAATTATTTTGTCTTTTTTCTCTCTAGGGGGCATGCCTGCCTGCGACGCTTCCCGAAGCCGATGGCGCGGCGCGGTTACCCACACGTCTCCGCTAGCTCGAGGCCCTTTAGAAACATAAGAATAGTTTAGGAATGTGCACATTGTGATTGTGTTGTCTCCATGGTTATTCAGTAATCAGTAGCTCTGCATGTGTGGATATTCACGTTTATACAAGGAGATCTTTGTTGCTGATCGATTCATTATATTATAGTACCTCTCAAGCAACAAAACAGCTGGACGCAAATTGAGCGTATAAGGACCTATTTATCCAAGTTTAAGTTCTAGACTCGGCAGAGGTCTCAAATTTTTCTAGACTTATTCCGGAATTTAATGGGCGCTATTCTTTCGCTGGTAAGCAGCGTGTCTGTCGATAGTGAGGCACTTGTGGTAGAATCTGCCGGCTCAGTCTCTCGGATGTGCTCATAGGAATAGGGTTGTGTACCTGTGTATACAGAGGTGAGTGTACTTGTGTATTTGTGAGCGTGTGCGACAGCGAGGCGTCTGCGGTGACTTCGTTAATCTCGAGGATCTGTTGGCTCAATCTCTTGGAGGTGCTTATAGAAGTAGTATTATATACGTGTAGATATAGAGATGAGTGTGCGTGTGTATTTGTGAGCATCTGCATCCATACTGTATGTATTCATAGAAAACAGCTGGACAAAAGTTGGGAACGCTGGACAAAAAGTTAGGCATCATAGTTGGTAGGTACAGGACCTGTGGACATACAAATATGATCTTTTGTTCCCCATATCCATCAAATGGTCCCATGGTCTAGTGGTTAGGACATTGGACTCTGAATCCAGTAACCCGAGTTCAAATCTCGGTGGGACCTTATTTTTTTGACCATATTTTTTCATTCTTTTCAGCAGATTTCTGCACCTTGATTTTCTTTCATCGCTGATTGATTACGGTAAAACTCAAAATTCGTAGGTCCAGCATGGCAAAGGGGTCTGGTTAGAAGCTTTTGTTGGCTTGCATTTCACGGACCGCGCTCCTGCCGCGTCATTTATTTCCAGTACAGATTACTGAAACTATAAGAGAGGGAGAAAGGTAAAGGAGGCCTACTCTGTATACACAGTTTTTTACCTAGATGCATCAAAGAGACGCACACCAAACTATTGCTAATCTGTGGTACTCCTACACAACAACACTGTCTTCCAACTCTACGGGATCTGGGAAATTCTCCCGCGAAGCCCTCTTGAACGAGAACGAATTCTCCTCATCCTCGTCGCTTCCTTCAGTTCTCTGGGACTTGGCTTTATTTTTCTGAGCAAGTGTTTTCCCCGACGTTGGCATGACGTCCCAGCTCTGGTACTTGTTTCCATGGAATGCAAAACGCCAGCTTCCAGATGAGGTACTCTTGAGCCGAGATGAATGGGAGTGGAGCTCTTCCCTCTCCCGCACCACCCTTAGTGGGTTCTCCAGCGCTTTTAGGATGTACCGAGCAAGTGGGCGCCTAGATGGCTTTGGATTCAGGCATGTCTTCGCGACAATAGCCACTGCCCATACTTCCTCCAGGTGGTCTTCATCGACGACAAGGGAAGGGTCCACAATACCTGAGACACCCTCCTTGTCATAGGCATCGATGTAACCTAATGTTCTTGCCAACCACTCATCAGAATCAGCATCATTTGAGCCACTCACACCAAAGTTTCCGGTGATTAGTTCAAGTAGCACTTTCCCAAAGCAGTAAACGTCATATGAGGAGCTAGCTGGTGGACCTGTTAGGTGAGAAGCACAGATCGTAGTATTAGACCATGCTACTTTATTTTGCATAACAGAACAGAGCTCTTAGGTGCATGAATGTATATAGAGATTGCAAATATTGAATGAAAGAGCTGATGGGCGCTTTACACACCTGATCTGTTCTTGTCAAGGGACCTGCCATTAGAAACAAACAAGTACTAGCATCAGCAAAGGACCCTATATCATATATAATTCTAAACAAAACTTAAAGTTTGTACGGTAAGTGTGTTGCTTGGCCCACTCTAAACAAAATGGTTGAACCGAACCTACCTTACAGAAACATTGATTCCTACAGTGCAATGACAGTGCGGTTCATGCCATAATGTTACAATTTGCAAGGTGGTACTAAAAAATTGTTTATGAGGATTCTCCAGATAAGCATATAACACTCAAAGATTTTGTACCTAGATGGCTTCGAGTGTTGCCCTGTAGGTACAAAATTGAAGCCAAAAGTGTGGCATCTTTTTGCATTGAGACAGAATTACTTACCCTTCTTTTCGTGTTAATTTTGTTGTTGTATTAATACCACTGGGCTGATCAGACATAGTAGTTTTTCCTTCTAAAAGGAACATGGATGGTGTAGAAATCTTACTTTGAGGATCTGAAAATCCTAGAGAAGAAACTCGGGCTCCCTTCACTTTGTTGAATGCATATTTTGCTCAAACTCCCAAGGTGCACTTCAAATTTGTCATCAAGAAGCACACTGCTTGCTTGGATATCTCTATAGATGCAACGAGGACATCAGAAAGAAATAATAAAGCATGCACTAACGGAGTAATGATTATCAACATATCAAAAGAACTTCAGCGATTTGCAGGTATTCAGAATTGCATAGTCAAAACCATATAGATAGAAAGATGAGGCAACCAAATTGGGAAATTGCAATAAATGGTTACTGTCAAGTGCACAAAAACTGAAAATTAAACATGTAGAGTTTCTAAAAATGAGTGATAGGAGACCAAATAACTGCAACACCATGATGGAGACTTGACGTTTCCACAAATTAATCAAGTTATTAGAATGCCAAATCATATAAGAATTAAAATTAACATGGAGTCAACGATACTCAGCTTAAATAGATCATGTTGTGTTTATTTAGAACTTTAAGATTTGCTATTCTCACATGCAATTGATGTTGAATGGGAGCCTGCACATACTATTTTCCTTTCAGTTAATACAATTCGCCAATTGATGCAGAAGGACCACAAGATGCTATGTGCAGGACACCCACAAATGTGCAGCTACTAACCATTTAAAATGTACATGCTGAAAAATTCACCTGCATCTATCACTATCCCACTTATTGTCTTTGGTGAATTTAATCATTAAATAGCAAGCATCTGTTCAGCTTAGTTACGTGGAAGTTCCGCTTCCACGATCTGTTCCATCATGATGTTAATTTTGAAAAGAGCCATATATCACAGCAAAAATATTTACATAACTACCATACACCAACCAACAGCTCATTGTAACAATAGCAATAGCAAATGAGGAAAGAAGACAATATTGCTTAGGGTACCTGTGAACCAACGGTGGACTGCACTCGTCATGAAGGAAACACAAGGCCTCAGACACACCAATTGCAATCTTGAGCCTCGTTATCCAATCCAATGAGCGCAACCCCTCTTCAACTTCCACCGACTTCTTGTGCAGTGCAGTTGTGAGGTCACCTTTTGCCATGTATGTATAGACAAGCAATTGCTCCTCATCCTTGGCCAGATGGCCCAGCAATGGTACAATCCTCCTATGGCTATGCTTCGTGAGGAAGCTCAACTCCCCCTGGCACTTCTTTCTGCTCTTCATATCAACCTTTTTGACGACAACTTCGAAGCCACTCTCCAGGACGCCATGGTACATGTTGCCGGAGTGCCCATGCTTGACAAGGTTGTTTTCCCCAAAACCCCCTGTAGCATGGTGCAGCTGCTCATAGGTGAAGTCATCTATAATGACAGGGACACCCTTTGGTGAACCACTGCCTCCGGGGGACGCCATGGGTGACATTGTGACAGGATTCACACTGCTACTCCTCCGCCCAGACCGAATGCCCTCCTCAATCTGATCCACTCCTCTTGCTCTTGGTCTCATCCTTCCTCTTCTTCTCAACAAGCAAAACACCAGCGCACCCAGACCAAGAGTTACCACAATTGCAGCACCTCCAAGGACCCCAGCCAATACGTGCTTCCATTTGTCCCTTCTCTTGCTCGTTGATGGCACTGGCTGTGGCTCCGGCGATGGTGATGATGGCTCGGGATCCTCCCCTAGCCTCACCCCATTCCTCGTGTAGAACGCCTCACAATCACCACGGGTGCGCTGGCCTGCTGCTCCAGACAAGCAGTTCATTCTTAAATCCACTACACCATCGGTCCAATTCTCAAATCCAGTTCCAACTACCTGATCGAAGTAATTTCCTGACATATCAACAACCCAGAACCACTTCCTGAGGGACCAACCGATAGCGCCGTACAAGGAATTACCAGAAGCGTTGAACAGAACTCCAGCTGCATTACTGCCAGAGAAGGGCAGGTTCGGTAGCGGCCCGGTGAGATTGTTGCTGGAGAGATCGAGAACGCGGAGACCAGGGATTGATAGCAGCGACGCCGGAATACAGCCGGTAAGGCTGTTACCGGATAGAACAAGGGTGGTCAGGTTCCCGGACGTGCCGAGATCGGCCGGGAGCTCGCCATTGACGCGGGCGGAGCGGAGGTCGACGACGCCGAGCGACGGCGGCAGGCCGCGGCCGAACCACGCCGGGATCCGGCCCGGGAGCGGGAATCCCGAGGCGTTGAGCGTCTCGAGCGCGGTCAGCCCCCGCAGCGGGTCGACGGCGAAGGCCGCGCGGCGTGCCCCCGCGCGGGTGCGCCGGAGCCCGGAGAGGCGGAGCTCCACGACGCGGCCGGCGCGGCAGGTGACGCCGCGCCACGCGGCGCAGGGGTCGGCCCTGGCGGGCCAGTCGCGGGCGCGCACGCCCAGCGACGCGCGCAGGCCGCGGAGCGCGGCGACGTCCTGCGGCGCGAGCGCGGTCTGGTGAGGCGGCGGCTGCCCCTGTGCGGCCGCCGCGTCCGCGCGCAGCAGGAGCACGGCGAGGCAGAAGAAGGCACCGGCAGCGAGGCGGCAGCGCGGAAGCATGGGGAGGCGGTGGTGGTGGTGGTGGCGGGCAGAGGCGGAGTGGAGCGGTGGGGGTGCGGGTGGAGGTGGGGGTGTGAGCGCGTGGAGCGGGCCGGGGGGGCCTCATGGCGCGGCCATGGAGGTGGTGCGCGCAGGTAGGGTGCTCGCTTTTTTGGGTGGCCTGCTTGCCGATTTCGTCGGCCTCGCGGTCGACGCTGCCTCGCTGGGGGGAAGGCAAACGAGTTGACCACGGGGAACCCGGGTGCGGGACGAGAGGGAGGAGAACCCAGACAGGCAGACACACACACACACACACACAACACACCAGCGGCAGATGCAGATGCGTCGAGCCGTCGCTCACTTCCGCGGGCGCCGGGTGGTGGTGGTGGGCCCCGCGCGGCAGAGGCGGCGCGAGTGGCGAAGTGGTGGAGTCCGACTGGGCCGCCGGGGTGGCGGGGTGCTTGCGGAGCTGTACCACCCGCGGCTCCGTGCCACTGACATGTGGGGCGGGGGACGCGATGGGCAGGGCTCGCCTCGCCCCGTGCGTGCATGGAATGTTCGCTCGCCGCCACCGTGTTCGGCTGCTGTCGTTTTCGCATCTCGCAAAGCAAAGCAAAAGGGAGCGTTGCGTCTCTATCAGTGCCTGCGCTCGGGCGCGGTTCAATCGTTCAGACGAATGGAGTCGTGTGGGTACAATTCAACGTGCAACATGTGTGGTGCTAATGCTACCCCCTTTCTTTTTCTTGATTAGACTACACAAATGTTAATTAATCGACATAAAGTAAAGGCAAAATACGGTCGTGCCTCCACTAAAATTGTGATTGTGCATTTGTGTTATGGTCTCGGATGGAACTGGAGAATTAGACAGGGAATAGCTAGCAAGAAATGGGATAGGGGTGAGGAACACGGCAGAATCCGCGGGATACAGGGGATATTCAGGTTCAGATAACTGGAACTCAAATCATAGTCGTCGATACAGAAGGGCTACCTCACCGATGCCAGCTCAACACAGACTAGACTGGTCCTAATGGACTGCAGCCACAACGGCCCAACGACACAAGCCCATTAGTTCACGACAATTTGCTAATTCTCTTACTCTAGCAGAAGAATAATTAGCAGAAGAAGAAGCCGGCAGCCGACGCTCCGGTGCCGCCGAGTTTCTGGCTAATTTCTTCGCGGTTCTGTGGTATACGTCTCCTCCAGTCATCAGTTTAATTTGATTCACGAATGGATGATTCTGATGCGTCGCGTCGCCGAATGCTCCGAGCTGCCGACCGGCCGGGTCCAAGTCTCCGGCGTATCGTTTGGGTCTTGTGGATCGGCGGTTGACGAGATGATTGGTTGCTCCAGATGGTGACGTGCTGTGGCTAGGAAAGTTCAGTCGAGCACGCTGTCGAGGAGATGAGCTTACCTTGAACTAGATTCAGATAGAGTAGGTTCAGACTTCACTATTCTTATGCCCAAACTCACATGCATTAGACGATGCCGGTGGTTGGAACTTTAGGATTCAATCCTCTGGCATGGCAAAACTGGTAACCATTTCTAGGCTAAAGAATGTATGCCTGTCCCATTCAGCAAATACTTGTGCTGATCAGTGCTCTCCAAAAGAAGCACTACTATTTATAGTGGGTCTCAAGACTCAATACCAGTAGCGTGTGGTAGAGAAATCAGATTTTTTTTTTACTTGATCCTCTCTCGAACCAAGTTTTCCAGCACTTCAATCAGGAGAGCACCGAAGCACCCGGTGTGAAAATTTGATCTCACGACGAGTTACCTGATCAATGATTCGATCTTGAGGCAGAGATGAAGCAGCCAGGCTGGTCTTAAGGTCGGTAACCGATGGTCCGCCCCGCACCGGCAGGTCACGTCGCCGGCGGCTCCACCACCGCACGCACCATCAGTAGTGCGGCACGGCCCGGATTGCCTCTCAGCCGGCTAGTGTGTATGGATGGGATGCGAGCGTCGCCGGTCAGTCAAGCCTGCCGTCCGCGACTCCTATCTTGTAGTATTAGACACATCCTGAGATGGTTCCAGGCTCGCCGGTCACGTCCTCGCCGCTCCTTCTTATCGCTTCCTTTCCTATCTCGTGCTCGGACGGGTAGGCCTCCGTCCGCGGCGTGGCACAGCGTTCCGGCAAGGGATCATGGGGTTGCTCCCCCGTTCGGAGTGGCGTGCGCCGGCGCTGTTACATCGCAGAAAAGGAAAGATGGCGATGGGCACGCGCGTTCCGGCGGCCGGCGTGCGTACACGAGCGCAGTTGAAACCAAACCTGTTCGAGCATGACGTACACTATCGTGTTACTTTACATGATCTATACTGCCAAGTTTAATAAGGTGTAGCCACGATGATCCCCCCTACCCTCATCCATTCTGATTTTGCTGTCCACCATGATCCCGCGTTGGCACCTGTGGAAGCACCGTCGTGATGTCGTCTTCAGAGTTCAGACTTCAGGCCAGAAGCCAAGCCCCCTTCTCGGTAATCCGAGCCTTAATGGCATCTCCCAACTCTGTCACTCGGTGCTTGCACCGTCCATCACCGGTTCACGTCGTTCTCCTAAAGAAAGGAGTAGTGGTAGCTTAAAAGGTGAAACCTGTCGAGTTCGTTTCAAAAACAAAACAAAAAAGAAAAACACTGCCGAGCTATCTTCTTTGGCCCCAAGACGAAGTTTCTTTTCTTATGGAGGCCTAGTAGTGTAAAGCCCACCAAAAGTTTGTCGAATAATAAGGTATTGGGCCTGATCCTCACCTTCTAGTTTAGTTTTCATGCGAAAAATCTCCAAGCGCTGGCCGCTTGCGTGCGGGGATAACCGAGGTGGCACGCGCAACCTTGATCCGATCCATCACAGAAGATCTATCAATAGCCCGCCGCCACTCGCTGCGCCGCCCGAGCTGTCGAGGTTAGGGTGCCGAGGTTGCTGTGCTACCGAACTATAGAGGTGGTGGGAGGTCGCCGGACCAGCGGTGGGGCCGGTCGAGATGGCGAGGGCGCCGCCCCCTGGAGCGGTAGGGGATGGTGCCTGGGCAAGAATGGTGGTGGGGAGGTCAGTCGGAGTTAGAGGCGCCACCCGCCAGGGTGGGGAGGGGGATGACAGTCGGGCAGGAATGATGGTGGAATGGTGGTGGGAGGGTCGGTCGGAGTTAGAGAAGGAAGGAGCATGTGACGGCGGCGTTGGAGGGTGGCAGCAGAGGCACCGGGGCAGCAACGGAGCCGGCGGGCAGCGGCGGGGGCGGGGGAGCTTGATTGGTGGTGAGGATGATGGCTAGGTTAGCGTCGGCGACGGTGGAGGGCGGCGCCGGAGCTGCTGGTCGCGGGGGATGCGGAGGAGCAACGTCATATGACACATTTCTCAGCCTTTTAGTTCATTTTACATAGTATCTTTACAGAATCAGCGGATGATCCATTCTCTTTTTTAATGATAGAGCTCCTGCTAGATTCAGTAGAGAACCGACTCTGGAAGTTCTGCCACGCTAAATGAAGAATGAGTTCATCGGATCGAAAACAGAGATTTCTAAAGTGAAATTTCTAAAACCACATCGGATGGTTTTGCATGCGTTTTAATTCACGTTTCGCCTTTTTTGGACTGCTCTAGCCGCGTCTCAGGGCCGTCGTGCACGTAGCACTAACACGTACCCGTTTATTCGCTCGATCGAGGCACTAGTACGCGCGTTACGTCCGTCGTCCGCGCTCGCTTGAATGCTACGCGTCCGCTTCAATAACCGCCTGCGGCTGCGGCACCGGGCATCCGGGCAAGGACAATCGGCGGGGGGAGACGTGACTGCGAGCCAAGGTCCCTCGAGCCGGCGTGGGCCGTGGCGGCCGGTGCGTACGCGAGGCGCGGATCGGAGCAGCCGCAGGCCGCGGCGCCGGGCGACCTCCGCCGGCAGGATGCACGGGCATGGCCGTGCTGGTGCAGGATGCACGCACCGACCGGTTGGGCCGTGCGGTGGGCGGGCTCGGCTCTACTGTGTCGTGCGACGACGCACAACGCCGTGCGGGCGTACCCGGGCCTTGGAGGAAATCGCGGGTCAGCAGTGCACGGCGGCCCAACTGCCCGATCCCCAGGATGGGCTGGCTGGCTGCTCCTCGTGACCTCGTCACGTACGTGACGCGGAGCTGCCGGAAATCATTCTCGTGCCGGTGGGTGTCTGGTACCCCCGGCGCGCCAAATCCGAGTGAGATCGCCGCGGGCGTACGGCCGCCATAATAAAACCTCGAGAAATCCCAAGTGAGCCACCCAGCGGTGCTAGTGGCCCCTGGCCCGTGCCCCAGCTCACGGAGCGTACCTTCTCGCGCGATCCGGTGCGATCGCCTGATCTGCTAGAGACGGTGGCAGCACAGACCGGCCACCGCCAGCACAGGCACGCAGCATCTGCCGGCCTCAGCTGGTCAAGTTGTTGCCATTTGTTTACGCGGCCGCGGAGATCCTGTCGCGCGCTTGCTCCCACAATCCCACGCCACGCGCACATGCGTCGCGACGTCGCGTGCTCTCCCGGCGTCGCCTCGCCGGCTGGGCGCTCGCTGCATCCAGGCCCTGGCTGGCGCTGGCGCTGGCACTGGCAAGCTCGCCCTCTTGTTCGGTTGCTCCCGTGACCAGAGTAACAACGCCTCACGACCGCCGGGTGGCAGGCGTCGGGGTCTGACTCGGTCGCCGCCCGTGAGACCGCGACGAGTCGACGGGAGCCGCCAAGGGTTCCGTGCCGAGAGCAAATGCGAGCGCATCTCCGCCGCGGCACGCCGTCCGTACACCGCCGCGGCGGCGGCAGTAAAATAGTACTAGCAGAGCAGGGGTTGGGCGGGCAGGCAAAAAG
Organism: Panicum hallii; assembly: GCF_002211085.1. Classification (NCBI taxonomy): domain Eukaryota; kingdom Viridiplantae; phylum Streptophyta; class Magnoliopsida; order Poales; family Poaceae; genus Panicum; species Panicum hallii. Next base: position 4,018,014 of record NC_038050.1, on the reverse strand, counting down.
ACACCGGGCGCTAGATTCCACTCGTTCCACCGGCGCCATGATTCGGCCCTGATTAGATTAAAGATGAGCCCCGGTGTGGGCGTGGCCGTGTCTGGCCGAGACACTGGGAAGCTCCGCGACACGCAGCCCGCTCGATTTGTTTGCTCGGGGGGATGATTGATGTGTGGCGGTCGGAGTAACCGGACGGGACGGGACCGCGCCTGCCGACGGAGGAGGGGAGGGCCGGGTGGCGCCAGAAGCGGCGTTCGTGTCAACCACCGTTGCCTTTGCCGCCTCGGTGGCCTCCCACCATGGTTATTGCATGCGCGAGCCGGGCGACGCCACGCCCCGGGGGTCCCCTCCCCCGTACGTGCGCACGAGCCAACTCCCTTGGCGCGTCGCGGTAGTACTCACCAAATGTGCACGAATCTTGACGCGGATCGAGTGCCGTGGGCTCGTGGCGAGGGGAAGTAGTGGTTACGCATCAGGACCACTTGTTTTGTGTTTTTCTAGAACGCAGGTGTAAACTAAGAATCTAACTTGGGATTTGATATTTAGTTTGCAGGGAGGCATTTCGAAGCTCCCGATTGAGTTTGAATTCAAAGGACTGGGAATTCAAAGAGGGTGCCATGCATGCCGACGTGCTCGCCTCGTCGTTGGCTCCAAGCACGTTTGACTTTTGAATTTTCGTGGTGGTACCATTTTAGTTGACGCCTTCAAACATCTGACCGAAACAGAGACATGAATCCATGATTGATTACGAGCCCAGTTCGTAGCTGGAACCTTAAGTTTCGTCACGTATATTTTCAAAAGATTCGAGTCCGAGTTAAAGTTCAGAGGGCGCGCGTTGGGGCATCAGCTCAAGTGCCCCGGGACGGGGAATGCACGTGCCAGTGCACAGTCCCGTCGCCTCACTAGAAAGGTCTCATGTTCGTGTTAGGTGCAACACAGTTGAAGTCACTAATGCATGCGATATTCCTGATCTATTTGAAAATAGAACCCACCGAAAGGGATTAAATTGACAGACTGGATGCTCCATTCAAAATGACCGTAAATTCGGGAAGCATTCGGAGACATTACTAGCTTTTATTCACTTTTAAGTTCCTTCCTATCCATGTTCAAAAATCAAGACAGGCCGCGAACGTAATTTGTTGGGCTAATTACACCCTCCTCGATCGGATCCGATCAACGAAAACCAACGTGGCGTAGTGCTTCGCAGCAGCAGTACTGGCGGGCAGTTAAACATCGAGACGGACATGGCCACCGACACTAGTGTGGCGCATCATCATCGCTGAACATTACTTTCATCTAGCGGCCAATCAGGTACGCACGCATGGATGGGCATGACGTGAGACGAGATCAACGGTTAGTGACCTTGATTATCCTCTGCTCAATTACGTTACGGCTGCTTTTACTGCCAGTAATGCTGGTACCTGCACACTAACGTTAATGGTTGCTTACGGGAGAGGTGTTGTGAGCTCCACTCGACCGCCATTGGCTCCAAGGAGAATCGAGCACACGAGAGCGCGAGAGGAGAAGACGAGACGCGGTGGAGACCTGGCGGAAGATGATGGCATTGCAGTGCAGGCCCAAACGGCCGTTGGCGCTCTGCGGGCCCGGGCGGGGGAGACTGGTCCCACCCCCACGGTCGCCTCCCCTCTTCCGTCCCGTGTCGCCTTCTCCCCCGCGGCCGCGACAGCTGCCGCCAATTAATTATTCGCTCCGCCATTAAAACGTCTCCTCGCCCACTCCCCTCCTCAGTCCTCTCCCCATCCCCCTCCATATCTCCCTCGTCCTCCATCGCCTCTCGTCTCATCTACTCCCGCTCCGTCAGTATCCCCGTACCCCCGCGCTCGCCGTCGTGCCACCTACCAAGCCACACCTGAGCTGCCGGTTTTCTTTTTATCCTTCCCTTTCCGCGTAACCGCGTGGCGTGGGAGGGCAGTTCGGTTTCGGAATTGGGAGCGTTTCCGGCCCGTTCCTGGTGCCACTGGAAGGGAGGACGGCTCCGGGGGATCGCACTGCGGCGGACGCGGTCGGGTCGCGGCGGCATTTCGCTCCGGCGTCAGTGGCTTCCCGAGGCGTTTGGCTTTTGTCCTTGCGGCGGGCGGGCGGGCGGACGGGGCTCGAGGTTGGTGGCCGGCCAGGCGCAGCGCATCCTTTTCGCGGTCGGCTTTTCGGAGCGGCCGCTGCTGGTGGCGCGGTGGTGGGGATGAGCCTTGCCTTTCCGCCGCCTCGGCGTGGCGTGATTCCGAAGGGTTGCAGGGATTTGTATTGGTTTTCGCCTTTCTGGTAGATAGATAAATCGCATCTTTTGGAGGGCTCAGCTGACACGAAGGTTACGGACAATGCCGAGCATCCGAGCTCCGGCGTCGAAGCAGACGGCCACGCTACAGGTTCGTCATTCTCTTGTGAACGAGAGTTCCTGTAAATTTCCATTTCGCTGCTTAATTGCTGGTTATAGCGGGGGCGCGATTGTAATCGTGCATTGCAATTGCAGGTGGCTGTCAAGTGCAGGCCATTGACCGACAACGAGCAGCGGCGCTCGCGGCATATCATCCAGGTCATTGATGATAAGGTACAGCCTCCGGTTTCGTTGATGCGCGGGTAGTTTCGCAATTGGTGGTGGCAATGTGATGGTTTATATGCGTTTCTCTCTCCCAGACTGTGGTTGTGCTGGACCCCGATCTGTCAAAGGATTACCTGGACCTCATACAGAACCGGACGAAGGAGAGGAGATACACCTTTGATCACGTGTACCCACCCGGGTGCTCCAATTCGGTATGTAAGAGTGTGGTTTGCTCTGGTCTCATCTGTAATTGCTTGGCCTGTTTTTGACATTTGGGCTCAGATGCTTATTATAGTATGTTTTTGGAATGTGGAACTCAGCTTGGATTCTTCCCAAACTGCTCATTTCTTGCGTGCCAGTAAATGATGCTCTGTAAGACTAAACCAGCAACTACTTATCTTGATTATGAATTTGCTAGAATTAGGAGTGTATCGTGCTTTGAACAGTTGAAGCAGTACGGCTGGCATCTAAAAAGAACCATTGAGCAGCTTTTGTTCAGTCTATTGCCAACCCGTGATGTAGACTAACTGTTAGGTCTCTACCTAATTCAGGTGTCGCCCAGGGAACAAAGCAGTAGATGTAGATTTGTTGTATTGATCACCTAGATTGTAGAACGTTATCAAAAGCCTGGGCTGGAAAAATGTGTTAAGTATGGCCCCAGCGAATCAGTTGCCTTATATTATGTTCATCTTCTAATTTGCAAATTAATTAGATTACTTTTAGTTGTTGTGACGACAACTGATGGAGTTTTTTTTATTCTCTAGGCTAGGTTACTGAATTTATATGGAAATAGCACGATGAGGACAGAATAGCATAAGAACAACAAATAAAATTGTTTGTTTATATATATAGTATAAGATTTAGCATATTCCTCCTTTGGGCATCAACACACTTGTGCTTGCCAGCTAATTAGTGATAGCTAATCACATGTTCTTGTACTTCCACATAATCACATTTTCATATTGTGAATTTGTGATTCTGTTCATAATTGTTCAGGACGTGTACAAGAATATATCCTCCACAATTTCTGGTGTAGTCCAAGGCCTTAATGCAACAGTCTTTGCTTATGGTTCTACTGGAAGGTATGCATTCACTGCTTTGTTTTTTCTTGTCGTCTTTTGAACATCATGGGAGTTACCGTCATTAATAAACATGGTACACATTCCAAATTAAAGATCACGATAAAAAGTTCAGAGACATGCTCATTCCTTGTTTGTAATACTTTGTGATAATGCAATGCATGACTTGCACCATAATTGTTGAACTTCCATCATAATTAAGCATAATAATCATGGCTAACAGCAATCAAGCTCAGGATGCATTTATTTTCCTTCGCTTATGTTTGTGTAAATGCTATATCCTAAGCCTGTTGGACATTAACTAAAATTATCTCATTGCTTATATGTTTTAAGTTGTCTTGAGCTTTGGTATATAGTGTTTCTGTCTTTATCTTTCTTCATTATAATATGTATGAAGTATGTGGCAGTCCTACTCTTTAAACATTCATTAATTAACAACAGCAAAAAACAAGATGTCGGCATTCGTCAGCGTGACATTATTGCACTGTATATTTTGTTACCTTCTGTAATATTAATCTTTAGGTAAATGCTTGTAATAGTGTTTCACTTAATATTTATTTATTTGATTATACAGTGGCAAGACTTACACTATGGTTGGAACCCACAGTGATCCTGGCCTTATGGTTCTTAGCTTTCGTACAATTTTTGAGATGATAAAAAAGGACGGCGGTCCAGATACATTTGAAGTCTCATGTTCATATCTGGAAGTGTACAATGAGGTTGTTTGATATATCTTATGCTATTGTAGTACTAGCCATTTTTTAACTGTACATTCTTATAGACTTTCTGAAGCAATAGTTTCCTGAATTCTAGGTTATCTACGATTTGCTTGAGAAATCCTCTGGACACCTGGAGCTTCGAGAAGATCCTCAGCATGGCATAATAGTTGCTGGATTGAGAAGCATTAAGGTTTTTAATACTTTATTCAATGTTAATTTTCCCTGTTAATGAGAAAATTGATGCCGTATTCTACTGAAGTTAACTTTGTCTTTCTACTTTTTGGCTACTCTTTTCTTTAACACCTAAGTTTTATCAGCAGCTTTTTCTCCATCTTTATATGTTTGGGACGTTGTCACCAGATTTAAGCAGAGGGCCTCAATCCTTGATACACATATAGTGCTTTTAATATGTAATTTTCCTATTCTTAAGAAATTAGTGTAATGCCATGTCAGCTTCATGATTTTGCTTTCTTAAAAAAACTATTTAGTTACCTTGCGCGTGATGAGTACCTATGCTTTACTTCTGCCCTGCCGTGCTGTGAAAATTGGATATGCCACTGTCTCATTTTCTGTTTTTTCACATTATTTTGTTGTTAGGTTCATTCTGCAGATAGAATTCTTGAGCTGTTGAACATAGGCAACAGTAGGCGCAAGACAGAGAGTACAGAAGCAAATGCTACCTCTTCTCGGTAATTAAGTAATCTGTCAATCTGCTTTCTTTTCTGAATGTTCATGGCTTATTTTTAAGGATTTATTACTATCTTGCACGTCAGAACTTAACTCTTTCTTCCTGTTTAAGATCTATATCATTGTAGTTAATATCTTTAGCCTGCTATAAGACTTAGCATATTCCCTTCTATTAATTGTTTAATATAAACATTTGGTGGATTAAAGGCACCTCCGCTCTGAGGGATACAAATTCTCACCATAATCTACAAAAATTAAAAATCCTAGAAACCATAACATTAATCAAGAGAATGGAAATACAATTGGATCAGTGTCCCAGATTAGGGTGAATTATATCAGTCTATATATTGATGGACATATAGTTCTGTAACAAGTGCGGTAATGTTGTCATAGGTATTTGGTGTAAACATATTATGGCAATTTCAAGCTATGCAGCTGCACATGCAATTCTAATGGTTTCTATTTTTTCTTCTTCAAGGTCACATGCTGTACTCGAGATTACTGTAAAGCGAAAGCAGAAAGGTCAATATGGTAACCAAGTTCTTCGTGGAAAGCTTGCCTTGGTTGATCTTGCGGGCAGGTAATAGCAATTCTGTTTCATTGCTGTTCTCATTCATTGTTCAGGAAAAAGCAACTTCTAATGCTTCATTCTGTGAGCAGTGAGAGGGCCTCTGAAACAAACAATTTTGGGCAAAAACTTAGAGACGGAGCCAACATCAATCGGTCACTCCTTGCATTAGCAAACTGCATCAATGCCCTAGGCAAGCAAAACAAGAAAGGTCTTGCCTATGTTCCCTATCGCAACAGGTATTTCAACTTCAGATTTTACTGTATGCAACACTTTTTTTGTTTATGGTAGTTATCTGATAGGAGCTATTTGCAGCAAATTAACCCGAATTCTAAAGGATGGGCTGTCTGGTAATTCTCAAACTGTTATGGTTGCTACAATATCACCAGCTGATGATCAGTATCATCACACAACCAATACACTCAAGTATGCAGACCGTGCTAAGGAGATAAAAACACATGTCCATGTAAGGCACCATTTCCCTTTCTTTTTGTTGTGTCAGGAGTTTGTAAGAAGCAGATTAAGAGGTATACCTAAGTGTCACTTCTATTATTCTTATGCTATTTTGTTCTTTGTAGAAAAATATTGGAACACTTGACACTCATGTTGAAGACTATCAGAGGATGATCGACAATCTCCAGGTTTGCCATAATAAGAAATAAATGACCTACTACTGCATTTCTATCATAGATCATACTGAAATGTGTTACACTGTGATTTTGTAGGTTGAGGTTTCTCAGTTGAAGAAGGAATTAGCTGAGAAGGAGCATCAATTAAGTGTAAAACCTACTGAAAAAGCTGCAGATAGCGAGCTGTCTTGGTTAAATGTCTTGAGCCAGGAAACTGGTGAGAATGTTCAGGAACGAATAAATCTGCAGAAGGCTCTGTTTGAACTTGAAGAAACCAATAAGCGCAACCGAATGGAGCTCCAGCATCTTGATGATGCTATTGCAAGGCATCAGGTTTGCGATTTACCTTATCAGTTTCAAATCTGTTACCATTCTATAGAGCTAGGCACACCAAAAAGCATGGACTATTCAGGAGAGCCTCTTTGGATATATGTGCTTTTCCGTTTTCTCCTTTCTCTCTCGGGAAAAGAACTGTGGTTTATAGGACAGCCTAAGCTACCGATATCTTTAGCCCTTCCAAACAGACTGCCAAGGCAGCTGTTTGGAACCTATAGCATCTTATAATGAAAGAACAATTTTAACTTTTGGATACGATGATAGACTATTGCTACAGAACACTGATGCTTTTGTATTCAGGTGAAAGAAATGGACTCTACAGTTCTGCAAGCCTTAACGTCAAGGAGACAAGTTATTCTTGACAACATCCGTGATAATGATGAAGCTGGTTCTGGATATAGAAAGGTGTTGATCTTCTTCTATTCCCTTTGGTTTAGTTGCCTTAAAGGAAACTTATATGGAGATCCTTTTCTCTTAGGACATTGAGATGAATGAGAGTCGCAGGCGTCAACTCCAGGACATGATCGAGGAAGCTGTCAGTAACAATGGCAATAAAACCTACCTACACATTCTCAGCCAGTACAGACTTCTTGTAAGTAACCCTCAACTTTTAATTTATTTCCTGATTTAAATCATAAGAATGTGATGTCTCACATGCTGTCTGTGTATAATGCACTCTTTAGGGAATGACTAATGCTGAGCTCCAAATTGAGATGGCTATGCGGGATCAAGTAATACATAATCAGAGGGAGGCTCTTAGGAGCCTGTGGAACATTCTTTATGGAACAGGGCTAAATCAGAAACAAATTCGTAAATTGGCTGCTAAGCAAGGCTTAACCGTAGAAGGTTGTCCATTGCCTAGCTCGAGCCCAGATGTTACAACGCCACCTTCCTTTCCACCTCATAGCAGGCTGCCACAGTTCATGTCATTTCCTAGTCCACAGTCAGAGCCTTATTCTCCGTCTACCTGCTTTTTCCAACATGGTTTCAGCACTATGTCTTTGCACCAAAATCAACATGAGACACCTACCATATGTAGGCAGGAGCACCTCAGTTCTTACTACATGACGTCTGGCTGCTCGCCTTATTCTGGTGATGGAAAACAGTGGTCAAGTGGAAGGTCAATGCCATTTTTTTCTACACCAGAAAAACCTAGGGAGATGAGCGGATTTTACCCAGCAACAGAAAGCGCACAATACCAGGGCAGCAAGGAACATTCTGGCAGTCATGGTCTCGGTCTGCATAGGAAGGTAAATTGTTTCCCTTCTAGTACAAGCTACTAACATGTGTATTAATGCATCAACATCACGCCACATAAACCCTCTCATCTAGATAGGACTTTGTGCTTACCATAGAGACATCTAATTTGCATGAATTGAGCAAGATTTTGTTGCTGTGCAGGATTCGTGGTCCATGGAGAGGAAATGAAGGGGCTCGAGATGCTCCTCGTGCACAAAACAGCTATCATGGCTACAATATGGCCTGCCTGACGTTCCTAACCTCGGTTGCTGTGTGCATCATCTTCTGCCTGCTGCCGACACCAACGTAATGGGTTTCCTGAGATCTGAAGAGATCCTAGCAGATTTCAGCCAAGTTGTTGCCTTTGGCCGCGGCCACAAGATTGATGCCTCTAGACCCTGCTGACATTGCTCACCCCACCCTGTACAGTAGATGCTAGGTCTCATGATTTCCTCCTCTTTTTATTTCTTCTTCCTTGATAGAGTGGTTGCTGAGGGTGAATCTGAGTTTTGGACCAAAGATTCTGTAAATCATCTGCGGCTTTAAACCCTTCTTCAGTAAATCCAATGAAAAAGGCTTTGAAGTCTGGTCTTCTAACACTGAAAAAGATTGTTAGATTGAATAATGTTCTGCATGCTGGTCACTAGAGTTTGATGACATGGCAAACTGAGCTGCTGTGGCCAAATTGGCCGGATGTTGATGAGTTGATCAGGATAGCATCGGATGATTGATGCACAGGGCTACAGGAGCATGTGGCCGGAGTATGGTAGGATCTCCCCCGTCCAAGATCATTGAATAACCCCTGCTGAGCCTCACCAGCCCTCGAGACCACATTCAAGCTGGGCGGGGCAGCAGCATGGTGGTCCTCTTCACATTCATGCCCTACCTGCAGAACAGTTGTGCTGAATGCTACGCCGGAACGGCGGCTGCCGAAGCCGCACGGCACACACGTCGCGGTCGCGTTCCATTTCCACATGCCAGCCCTGTGGCTTGTCCGATCGCCGGCGCCCCCGGCGCAGCCAAAGGCTCCGTTTGACATCTTCCGAGGGCTTTGCTACGCTCTACCGGTCCTCTACAGATTATCTTTAGTTGCTCGAGTGGTTTACACTGTGGTAAAAGTTTTTTTTTTCAACTTAACACTGTGGTAAAAGTTAAAACACCAGTGAGTGAGTGACCTGTAAGACTGTACACGTCAGGTGACACGTAGACTGTGGCTCTGCTAGCCTGGCCCATTGCCTCTGCAGACGTGGTGCTGGTGCTGCTGCGTCGGAGTCAGAGAGAGGCGAGGCCCGTGCGAAAAGGCTGGAACGCTAGGGGCTCAGGGGAACAGAAGAAGGCGTGCAAGCCGTGACCTACAGACCTGCAGGGGCAGGGCAATGCCTTCCTGACCTGCCGGTGTCTACAGGACGGCACTGGCGCCTGGTAGTACGGAAATCGCAGCGTTCTTATCTCTGTCTGCTGTGTTTGCTTCAATTTTGCTGGTTGAACAGTTGAAGGTAGATAAGAATTAAGATCTGGAGCAACGCCACTTCAACTCCGCTGCTTCACGTGAGAGGATGCAGGCCCTCTGTTTGGTCTGTCTGACGTCCGGGACGAAAAAACCATCAAATTTTGGCGAATTTGGCTAGAGTTGCCGCTGTTTGCCGTGCCAAAACATGAAATGTAATGCAAACGCCGATTGTTCGCGACTGATTGTCCAAACCTACCTGAAACCAAGTACTGGGGTACTACTAGGCAAAAGCACGGTCAATCAAGGCTACTCCTGTGTCTGCGCCTTGGTCCAAACGAGCTGTTTGACGGAGCAATTAACACGGGCAAGATGCATGAAGAAACCAATAATACGTGATTCGATCGAGATGCTCAGATGAAGACAGCTCTCACTGTACGTTTTGGGAGCCCAAGCCAGACCACCGCCACCCATGTAAGCGAGGGCGAGCGGCGAGCCCCTCTTGATCTGGACGCACGCCTTTGTCCTCGTGCCAACGTTCCATGCACAATACCTATACTTTGCAAGGTAGGAATTTTGCACGTATCAGCTCGAATATCTAACGAATTAAGGAAGTGTCCTCAAATTACAAAGGAGGCCAAACATTTTCTCCGTACAAATATATTTTAAGTATATTTTAGACGAGACAAATCTTAGGTCCAAAACATGTATGGCCCCCATCACCTCGTGTGTCTGATACTACTAGTAAATGCCGCAGGGGACAAAACGCACCCCGCTCGGAACGTGCAAGTGGTGCGGCGTCCCCAACACCAAAGCAAGGTGTTCCAATCCAGGCCTACCTACGCTCAGCACCACCACCACTACGGACGAGGACACTACGCTATCGCCCCCTTGTTTACGCCCCTCTAGGGCCTAGGCGCTTGTAATCAGCACCCTAACCTAGGGCTCGGCCCATCATTTCCGTTGAAAAACGCTGGCCAATCTTAGCACTGGTAGCTAGGGTAACAATGGCATCAGCCCCCATCACCGTAAAATAGGCAGCAATCGCCACGGGTTTTACTGCTACGAAAGCCACAAATTCCGGTCGCAAGAACACGGAGGCATCCGAGACTGGATTCTGCACAAACCAGGCTGATCGTGGAGCTGCATCGTTTGCTGAAGCACCCTCGACCAGTCGGTGAGCACAGAGAAGGGCCGGGCGTGAGAAAACTTCGATGGATGCGAGTGTGACCACCAATCCAGGGCGCTTTGGAACCACCCGTTTTTCCTACGGTCGCCTACCACAGGAGCAGGGGGAATCTCCTCTCCTTTCACCGGTCTCAAGGCAGGGCGCTCCACATGGGGCGTGGGGCAAAGGAGCCCTTGGCCTTTCTCACCGGCTCAGTGACAGGAGAGGCCTTGAAATCGCATCACAGTTTCACGCAAACAGCTCACTCGTGCAAGGGTTTCATGTTAAGTTGATCGGTTTCTTTATGCAGCGGCCATGTTTCATTCAGGGGCTCAGGGCTACCCACCATCGTCACCGGCGCCTGCAGGTGCAGTACGCCTATACAGAAGTAGGGTTCGTGTTCATGTGCTGCTGTCTGGGCTAGTGTAGTAGTGTGTGTGTTTACCCCTAGCCAGTGAAAATGTGCCTTCACCAGCTTAACAATCACTTATTAGCAATGGAGAAAGCTGAGGTTCTTTTAGCTGTCACTACTACCTAAGCTCTCCTCTAGTTAGCTACCAATTAACATGTTCTTTTTTTAAGCAAAAAAAGTTCAAGAGAAGTGTGGCGTTTGGTGAGCGTTAGTGCAGCTGATGCAAGGTTGCAAACACAAAAAAGGGCGGATGATTGCACCTAGCAGCATGTAGACTGACGCGGAAATTGCGTGTTGCTTCTGTCATCAGATCAGATGCCATCCTGTAATGGCTATATCCTTCTTCCTTTAACCATGATGGCCACTGTGTTTTTTCGACACCAGTTAACTGCAGTCGGAAATCTAAATCCCTGTCGCTGTAAGCGCACGGTGCACAGTCAAAAACAGTTTTTTTACCGCTCCTACGATAGTAGTAGTAGTCGTCGCCGTCTACTAGTAGTCTCCATTTCTCCAAGACTCCAACCACGAGGCACAACAGGCTGCGACGAGGATAGAACAGCGAGTCGGCTGGCGACCTTGGAGCGACGCCAGGAAGAAAAGATCAAGGGATCCGGGCTTCGGGTCGTGGCGCAGCAGGAGGGCAGCAGCTGCAGCAAGAGCTCCACCGCTTCGGCGATTTGACTGTCCTCTAGTGTCAGCGATCAGCAGCGCGGGGCCCACACTGAAGTAGGGTGCCTGCTGCCTACAATGATTCTAGTGTGCGTCGATGGACGCTGCCCAGTGCCCAGCGACGGGGAGCAGGCGTGCTCGAGTGCGTCTGATCCGCTGCCGCGAATGAGAGAGTAGAGCACTGCACTCCACGCAGGGGAAACGCATGATCGCACACCTGGCAGAATGTCCAAGTGTACTTAACTAAACTGTGACTGTGGTTAGCTCTAGTAGTAAGCATGGCTTGTTGCGGTTGCCGAGCTGCACGTCCAGGCCTGCCGTGCAAGAGACTGGCTGCCACTGCTGCAGCACGCGAGTCAACAATGTTGGTGAGGCTATAAAACTGCCGTTAATGTAGCCTTACGGGCGTGTAGAAAAATACAAGCAGTCGGACAAGATCGACCAGTACCGGTACTGCTGGAAAATCTTCGAGACCAGGCAAGGCAATTCACTGCACCACCCTGCAAAGTCAATTTTACAGGTGAGCCATGAAGCGTAGCCCTGAATGCCCCACCGTATAATACAAGGCAACGTGCCAAGCTGCCAATCAAACCGAATACGTCACGTCATCTCGTCGTCTGGTATACGCGTAGCAGCTGCTGCTGCCGCTGCCTGCAACGATGAACCCTTGGACGGAATGAGAAAAAAAAACACGAGTGCCTGGCTGGGCCAGGAGCGCAAGCCACGGTACTTTAGGTGGCATCGTATCCCGTCATTAAAAACATGTGGTACCGGCACAGTATCCATACCCCGTAGACCGTACAGGTACATGTACGTATACACCACCAACGCGTACTGGCGCCGTTGGATCATGCGGGTCAGGGGTGCTGGTGAGGAGGGTTAGCGAGGAGTGTGTTTGGTTGCCGAGGAATAAACTTTAGCCTATTACATTAAAAAAAATATAGTTATTTAGAAATATTACTATAAAATTAATTCGCGAGACGAATCTAATGAGATATATTAATTCATAGTTAGTGGATGGTTACTGTAGCGTTGTTGTTGCAAATTATGGATTCATTAAATTCGTCTTGAGAATTATCATCTATATATGAATGACAATATTATTTTTTATATAGCGGGGTTAAAATTTAACCTTGGAACCAAACATGGCCTGAAGCCGCCGTGAATGCGATGCCATTTGCCTTAGCCGCCCGCGCGCCCGCCGGTCCCGAATTGAACCCGGGTGGAATCGAAACGAGACGAGGGCCGGGCCGGGCCTGCGCGCCGCGCGCGCGCGCGGCGGTCGGGCAGCGGCACGGACCACGCTCACGCCGCGGGCGCCGGCGGGAATCGCAGCTCCGCGACGCCGCAGCAACCGCCGATGCCGCTGGACCACCAGCCCACCGCGCGCGGGCGCGTGGGGGCATGCGGCGGTGTCCGGTGAGCCGGGCTCGGCTTCCGCTGCGTCGAACCCATCACGGCATCACGCCACGCGCGCTGGCAGATTGGTGGGTGGCCCCCCGGGCTCGGATGATCGTGTCGTACCCCGTACCCCCGCGGCGTGGACGCGCTGCGTCCCGGAACGCCGTGCACGACGTCACTGGAAGGCAGGCGCAGAACGGCGCGGTGCGTGCCTGGCAGTGTCACGTACCTCACCTTTGCGTCGTGGCAAACGATGAACTTGGAGTTTGTAGCACAGATGCACAGTAAAATGGTTTGTGAAGAATAAAACAATACCACCATATTATGGCACCAAGACAAGCAACAAGCGGTAAATGTGGTCAAAACTGACCATCCATCCGAGACCGGAAGACCCCAGATCACATTATAAAAGCAACCCAATCCCCCAAACGAAAACCCACGCACACACCACCCAAAGAACCCCAAAAGGAATTCAGATTATTTTTTCCCTTTTGATATCCGGTGCAGTGTACTCCTCCAGTGTTCAAACCCACACGAAGCACACCTCTCTTCGTCTCGCCACTCTCTCGCGTCCGCACTCTCCTCGCCGGGAGGGTGGTGTGAGCCGCCTCTCCCCTCCCCTCCCCTCCTCCTCCCCCAACTCCGCCGCCGCACCCGAGAGGAAGCCGGAAGCGAAGCCCAATGCGGCTCCTCCCGCTGCTGCTGCTCCTGGCCCTCGCCGCGGGCGCGGCCGGCGGCGGCACGGACGCGGACGCGCTGCTCGCGGCGAAGGCGGCGCTCTCGGACCCCACCGGCGCGCTCGCATCCTGGAACGCCACCTCCTCCCCCGACTCCTGCGCGTGGGCGGGGGTCACCTGCAGCGATGCCGGCGTCGTGGTCGGGCTCGACGTCTCCGGGCTCAACCTCTCCGGCGCGCTCCCGCCGGCGCTGTCGCGGCTCCGCGGTCTGCAGCGCCTCTCCGTCGCTGCCAACGCCTTCTGCGGGCCCATCCCGCCGTCGCTCGCGCGCCTGCAGCAGCTCCTCCACCTCAACCTCTCCAACAACGCCTTCAACGGCTCCTTCCCGCCGGCGCTCGCGCGCCTCCGGGGCCTCCGCGTCCTCGACCTCTACAACAACAACCTCACCAGCGCCACGCTGCCGCTCGAGGTCACGCAGATGCCCATGCTCCGCCACCTGCACCTCGGCGGCAACTTCTTCTCCGGGGAGATCCCGCCCGAGTACGGCCGGTGGCCGCGCCTCCAGTACCTCGCCGTCTCCGGGAACGAACTCTCCGGCAGGATACCGCCGGAGCTCGGGAACCTCACCAGCCTCAGGGAGCTCTACATTGGATACTACAACAGTTACACCGGCGGGCTCCCGCCGGAGCTGGGGAACCTGACCGAGCTCGTCCGCCTCGACGCCGCCAACTGCGGGCTCTCCGGCGAAATCCCACCGGACCTCGGGAGGCTGCAGAATCTGGACACCTTGTTCTTGCAGGTGAACGGCCTCACCGGCAGCATACCGTCGGAGCTCGGCTACCTCAAGAGCCTCAGTTCTCTGGACTTGTCCAACAATGCGCTCACCGGCGAGATACCGGCGAGCTTCTCCGAGCTCAAGAACCTGACCCTGCTCAACCTGTTCCGGAACAAGCTGCGCGGCGACATCCCCGACTTCGTCGGCGACCTGCCCAGCCTCGAGGTGCTGCAGCTGTGGGAGAACAACTTCACCGGCGGTGTGCCACGACGCCTCGGCCGCAACGGCCGCCTCCAGCTGCTCGACCTCTCGTCCAACAAGCTCACCGGCACGCTTCCGCCGGAGCTCTGCGCGGGCGGCAATCTGCAGACGCTCATCGCGCTGGGCAACTTCTTATTTGGCGCCATCCCTGACTCACTTGGCCTGTGCAAGTCCTTGAGCCGCGTCCGTCTCGGGGAGAACTACCTGAATGGCTCAATTCCGAAGGGGCTCTTCGAATTGCCGAAGCTGACGCAAGTTGAGCTACAAGATAACCTCCTCACTGGTAATTTCCCGGCTGTGATCGGTGTTGCAGCGCCTAATCTTGGCGAGATCAGCCTGTCCAACAACCAGCTTACCGGCGCACTGCCAGCATCTCTTGGGAACTTCTCTGGTGTTCAGAAGCTGCTTCTTGATAGGAATTCTTTCTCTGGTGATGTACCTCCGGAGATTGGGCGGCTGCAGCAGCTCTCCAAGGCTGACCTTAGCAGCAACAAGTTTGAGGGAGGTGTGCCACCGGAGATTGGGAAATGCCGGCTTCTCACTTACTTGGACATGAGCCAAAACAACCTATCTGGGAAGGTACCTCCAGCCATCTCTGGAATGAGGATACTGAACTACCTCAACCTGTCCCGTAACCACCTTGATGGAGAGATACCTCCATCCATCGCAACGATGCAGAGCTTGACCGCAGTTGACTTCTCCTATAACAACTTGTCTGGGCTTGTGCCAGGGACTGGGCAGTTCAGTTACTTCAATGCCACATCTTTCGTTGGCAATCCAGGCCTGTGTGGACCATACCTCGGTCCATGCCGCCCTGGCATTGCTGGTGCTGACCACACTCCCCATGGCCATGGTGGGTTGACAAATATCGTCAAGCTCCTCATTGTGCTTGGCTTGTTGGTTTGCTCCATTGCATTTGCTGCAGCAGCAATTCTGAAGGCCCGGTCATTGAAGAAAGCTAGTGAAGCGCGTGTATGGAAACTCACTGCATTCCAGCGCCTGGACTTCACCAGTGATGACGTGCTAGATTGCTTGAAAGAGGAGAACATTATTGGCAAAGGTGGTGCTGGGATTGTGTATAAGGGGGCAATGCCAAATGGTGAACTTGTGGCTGTGAAGAGGCTCCCTGCTATGGTCCGTGGCTCATCACATGATCATGGGTTCTCGGCAGAGATACAAACACTTGGTAGAATCCGGCACCGTCATATTGTGCGCCTGCTAGGCTTCTGCTCAAACAATGAGACTAACCTGCTGGTTTATGAGTATATGCCCAATGGTAGCCTTGGGGAGATGCTCCATGGCAAGAAGGGAGGGCACCTGCACTGGGACACCCGATACAATATTGCTATTGAGGCAGCCAAGGGGCTCTGCTACTTGCACCATGATTGTTCACCGTTGATACTTCACCGTGACGTCAAGTCGAATAATATTCTTCTTGACTCCAACTTTGAAGCTCATGTGGCCGACTTTGGGCTAGCAAAGTTCTTGCAGGATTCTGGGGCATCTGAATGCATGTCCGCGATTGCTGGCTCATACGGCTACATTGCGCCAGGTAATAAATCAGTCCTTCCCAATTCAGTTCAATCTGAATATTATCGATGCATCATAAGTGTAGGAATGCTTATTACATGGTTCAAGCTGGAAAATTACATCTCAGTTCTCAAATTAACACTGCAATTTCCAAACAAGATGTAGCTTTAAAATTGGAGATGCTGAAACATTGTTTGTGGAGTTCATTATTATACTGTTTGATGAGTATCGATGCTTATCTAAATAGTTTCTACTAATTAAGATTCTCTGTACTAGGTTCAATCATGCATTGCAAACAGGTATAGTGTAAGCCTAGCTTCTTGGTATTGCTACACATCAAATGTTTTAGTTTTTCACAATGGCCACATCAGATGCTTTTGGTCCATAAAATGTCTCTTTATATTTGCTTAAGATCAGTTACTTCAGTGTTGTATCTTCTGTTTTAACATTATAACTGTCTTGCTGGTGCCTTCAGAAGCATGAAGGTGCTATTTTCCAATTGATTAACCTTGTTGTCAATTGTCATCTGTGTCTTTCCAGAATATGCATACACACTCAAGGTTGACGAGAAGAGCGATGTCTATAGCTTTGGCGTTGTGCTTCTTGAGCTGGTCACTGGAAGGAAGCCTGTAGGTGAGTTTGGCGATGGTGTCGACATTGTCCAATGGGCGAAGATGATGACAGACTCAAGCAAAGAACAAGTGATGAAGATCCTGGACCCAAGGCTCTCAACTGTTCCACTGCATGAGGTCATGCATGTCTTCTACGTTGCATTACTTTGCACGGAGGAGCAGAGCGTGCAGCGCCCAACGATGAGGGAAGTTGTGCAGATCCTGAGTGAGCTTCCAAAGCCATCTACTAAGCAAGGAGAGGAGGTACCAAATGCATCTGATGGCCCTGCGTCCAGTCCTCTACATCCAGCTCCACCTGGTTCCAATGAAGCACCAACAGGCGAAGCGAGAGATCATCAACAGCAGCAAACAAGCACTCCATCATCACCGCCTCCAGATCTCATAAGCATCTGAGTAACTCAAAACTGAAAATGTTACCGTTCCTTGCAAATTCGCTCCATTCTCGCAAGGTTAGGTCGTAATTTTTAGGATGCAGTAAATTTGGCCTCCTGTGCTGTACATATTCAAGTTTGTTGGTGGTGTCCCAGTTTCCAGTTTGACAATGTGTTTGCTTTGCTGCTGCAATGTAGGAGTCTGTAGCGCGTCAAGTTACCTTAATAGAGCTTTTGATCTCCTTTGTCGAATATTCCAATGTAGGCACTAAAGTATAAAGTGCTCTCTCTATCGAATTTAACATCAGAATCTTTGCTGTGGAACCAAGATCTTTATGCGATTTCTGCTTCTGTGTAAACAGACGAAGTGGGCTAACACTAAAAGCCTTTGAATTCATATCTCATGCTGCATTGCTCCCGAAGAAAAAGCATGTTTGCTAGACGAATGGATAGATATGCTGCCAAAGCATCCGGTTGCTGCTTTCTCTGTCTTTTCGTCTTTTGTTGTTGTAAAGAAGGTTTGCATCTCTTGAAAGCAAACAGAGCTGGGCCAGAACGTCAAAGGAGGCGTGCCGTTCGAAGAGATGGCTTGTTAATCAGATGCTCTGCGTAACGTCAACAGCAACAGCAGATCAGCAGTTAGCAGATATGCTTCCTTGCCGAGTGAAAGCGAGCGGAGCATTGTACAGAGGCAGCGACGATGACACGATGTCACCTTGTCAAGTATAGTACAGTTGGTGGTTCTTGAGATACTACTGGCATACCGCGGGAACCTGTCCATCATCTTTTGTGTGATCTAGATGACTAGATGTCCTAGATGCATGATGCATCAGATACAAGAATCAGTGTTACATAACCCAATGTCACAACATCCATTCAAATGCTGCAAGGGCAATGAGCTTCTGAAAAAGCCTTGTTCAATCGTTGTTCTGGAAAAAAAAGATGCATATACCAAACGACAAAAAGCATCTGAAAAAGAATTCTTTGCAAAGAAAAAGAAAAGAAAGGAAACTAAAGGGATTGATCTGAGCAATGGTCCCTCCTGCAATTTCCCTGCCGTGTGCAATGTCGCTGTTCTCCAGAGCACTTTAGGCCCCGGTTTTGGCTAAGTGGCCACTCATTCAGAAAAAAGAAGGCCCGCCGAGTCCCCTACCACGTGAACGCGCAAAAGGAACCCTCTCTCCGCGCTTGGTTCGTCTCGTCTTTGCCGCCTCGGGTGGGTGGGTGTGGGGGGGGGGGGGGTGGGGGGCGGGCTTGGCTTCCTTCGCCCTCACTTCACCGGGCCTGCTCGATCGATCGACGATCGGAGACGGTGCTGTGTCCAAAACAAAACACGGTTAGGACCACGGCTTCCTTCTTGGGCAGCGATACTTACTGCCGCCTCAGAATCTGAACATGTACTTTGAGGGGTGCAAGTGGCAAGATCAGTGCGGCACATGGGCCTTTCGAGGCTCGTGAGCTTCATCTGATCATCTCGATCGAAATGCCTCAGCTCAGCTCAGTGTTAATGCAGGGATCCAAGGAGGTTCTGATGCTCCAGGAGTTCCATGAGGGGAGGCTTGCATGCACTGACTGATGCATCCATCAGGTTCAGGTTGCAGGTGCGAAGGCAAATCGCTGCTTAGCTTACCTGAAGACTGAAGGTAATGTCCATGAATCGGGTGAGTGTGAGTTCAAAAAAAAAAACAAGAAGAGTGGATAGGACAAGGAGAAGGAAAAGGGAAAAATTTTGGCAGGAAGCTAGAAGTGGTGGTCTTGTGGAGGGAGAGTGGTAACTGTTGCAGTTGTGGTAAACGGTGGTGCGGTAAACAATAAAAGGACGGGCTGGTTGGTCCTACACTCCTACTACGTCCAGTCCAGACACCACACCGACCCAAAAGCCGTGGTTGGAGTACTGTTTCACGGGAGGCCAACCAAACCGGAGGCTCTTGGAGCCGTGGAAGCGAGTGATGAGCGAACCCGATTTGTGGCGTCTTCAGATTGGCGCAGTCGTCGATCAGCGAAGCCACCACCAGGTTCTCGGCACCGATGGGCATCTACAGTTGCTGCCGCCCGTCTCAGATGAGATAGACACGAGGGCTTCCGTGCTCTGGCCCGTGTTGAGTTGTGGGTGCGCGCGTGTTGTCAGTTTCTGAACGCCTCACCGAAGACGCAGTAGCAGTGACCAACCCTTTGTGGCTTCTTGCGTTTGCGCCCACCGGATGAACTGAAGCATGGTCGCCGTTGCTACTTGCCACAGGGGGAAGGCGAGCCGAGAGGCACACCATCATGGCGTGGAGGGGGCCTCTCGCTGCAGCGCCTGCCGCGCCATTTCACGCGACGCGATGACCATCGGGGCGAGGCCAGGGCAGGGCGTCTCCGGACCGGACCAGAGGTGGCCGCGGACCTGCTTGCAAGTTGTACTGGCGTGGGCTTCCGCGCCAGGAAGGAACGAAAGCCATGCCGTCCCCGTTCGCGTTCGTGGGCGGCGTCAGGGTCCTGCTACTGCCTGCCTGGGCGCTCTGATGGCCTGGAAGACGACGCAGCGCCGGTAGTGCTCCTGACGCCGGGTCAATGCTTTCTCCGCGCCCACCTGCCGCTGGTGACAGCGGCGAGGAGCAGTCGAGCAGAGCGCTCCGGGCCTCCGGCGACGAGCCGACGAACAAGCATCATTGCGTTTGCCAATGGCAGCCACGGGAGGAGCGGCGGCACGGCATCATCATCATCATGTGACCGGGCCGACCTCGAAACGACGCGCACGCCGTCACGAGGCGATACCCGCGTGCCATTTTTACGCTGCAGGTGCTTGATGCTTCGACGTACAATCTGTTTGAGTTGGGAAGTTGGTTGCGCTGGCCAGATCAGCGCATCGACCAGCCTGCCGCCTGCGGATGGCAACCGAGCCTACCAGTCGTCCGGATGCGAGTTGCTGCGGGCAGACAGGCTCAAGTGGAAGTGACGAGGGCTAAAGGCGTCCAGTAGAGTAGGGAGACACAGACACCACACCACCAACGCACCAACCCTCAAAGTTCCACGGCTTCACAGAATCACAAGTGTAAAGTGCACAGGAAAAAGGAGATGCATCATGGTCTCATGGATGCAAAGAAAGCTTGAACAGTGGGGGAGAGGGTTGGGTTCTGCAGCGTTTACAGGCCAGCCTTTGGATCCTTTCGCGACACAAAACCAAGTCAACCAATATTTCCTTCCTCCTCACATGCACGCACGCACTTGGGGCCGGGGCTCTCTTCCTGGCCCATCTGGACCGCTCGAACGGATCAATCCATGGTTCCATGGACCGATCGGTCCCGGCAATGCGAATCGCTACGAGATGCGCACGCTACACGACATGGATGGGGGCACGGCGAGCGACTGCGCCGGGCGAAGCGGGCACAGGATCGGCGGCAGCGAACGCAGGTCAACCAGTCGGAGGGCCCCGGAGTTAGGAGAGGAAATTGAAGCGGGCGGGCAGGGAGGCAGAGCAGCAGGGTCGGGGAGCAATGTGATTGCGCGCACCAAGCGCACCGCCGCGAGAGATGGATCGGTCGGGTGTTTGTTTCTGTTGCAGGCAGCGCCCGGTGTCGCGTGAGTGGGAGCAGTTGAAGAAGCCTTCCCTCCCTAGCTCTTGGGAAGGATGGGAGGGAGGGACCATGCTCCTTGCTCCGTGCGTGGCAGCGCGCCGCGGCAGCAAGTGCAAGTGGCATGACTGGAGCACACACCATTGCTGGGTGATGGCCTGATGGGTCTACAGAGTACAGGCTGGTCTACACTCTTCAGCATAGGATCCTGCAAGTAGCTGTACTAGCTAGGGAAGCATCATCTTCTGAAGTTACTGACGTTACGAGCTGAGCTCAAAGAGGAACTTTGTGGACTCAGCTTTTTTGCTCTGTTTGACTGTTTTACATTTGCCCGTCTGTGCTCTGATCCTGTGGCATTCGGTTTAGGCCTTTAGGGCAGTGGCCGAGTGCCAACGGAAATCACAGGACGCGGTAGCGTACGAGAAAAACGCGCGCACACAATGTGGATCAAACTGCGAACGGGCTGGCAGTTCAGGTTTCAGCGCCTCTCAGCCTCTGCCAGGGCCCATTTAGGGCCGTCAACCGGTCCAGAACGCGCGCAGATGTGGGTAGCCGAGTAATGTGACCACCTTTCTCCTGTCGGCCAGGACGACTGTAAGCAGCTCTAGAGCAATGAACTATAGTAGTGGGCAGCACAATGTTGTGACGAAAGATTTATTCCGTGCCAAGGGAAATGTTACGGTTGCTAAAGGGTAATTAGCTTATTTTTACTATTGTCTTACAAAAGTGATATTTACAGGTATAGGAGCACTATACCACAACGCTCTTACATCTATGTACGGTCGGGGATCTCGGGGACGATCCCTCCCCTCGTATCACTTCACTTGTTCACGAAAGCGATGCCCTTCTGAATGCTCTCGCTCAGTTCCTTCTTTGCCGCTTCCAGACCAACTCTGTAACGCCGAAGAGGCAGAAGTATTAGTCCCATGGAGTTTTTGAGGTTGAGAGAGTCGGTTATATAAAGATTTGATGCAATGATAACCGCACTATTAAGTGACAAACAGAGTGGAGCTAACGTACCTTTCAAATTCGTTGAGAGGTCCAAGAGGGAGGATCTCCTCAGCTCCAGCACGGCCCAGCCTCACTTTTGTCGCAAAGAACGGTAGCTCGGTCACCTGAAAACCGAGATTACCGGAAATAAGTACATCTCTCTGAACTGTTCTGAACATTCAACAATGTTCAGACGATGGGAAGTAGGGATTTACAGATTTGGTGTAAGGATACCTCAGACGCAACATATGCGCATTCCACGATGCCAGCATCACCGCGCATTGCTCGCAAGCATGCATCACCAAATTTGGCAGCAGCAAAAGCCTGAGGTGTTTGTTCTGTTAGTAAAGTATTTGCCTCAGGTATCTGAAGTAAGAAGCCATATATGACCTACCATTGACAGAGTTGCAGAGCCCGCTCCAGCCTTTGCCTGAGTGACAAATGGAAACAGAATTAATCGGACAGTTTTAAATTAATTGGAAACAGCAATAATTCAAGAAATGGTCAAACTGGACTAGTAGCAATTTCAGAGATGTATATGCTTCAGGATATGCAACTACAGCTATGCAATGTCGATTGATTAATGGCACCAGCAACTTCATTCGTGGTTGTTGAAACAGATATTCTGAAACATACTTTCCTTAAAGTTCATAGTGACTATTGAGATATTGTTAGAACTAATGCCTAACGCATAGAGGGCATGTAAAAGGGTATGCCTTCAGCTAGAAGAATTTCACTGTACATCAAGGTTGGAACCACTCAACCACAGCTAATCCTTACAAGTCAAGCATGGCCAAATACTTGGTCCTATTTTTTTTTCTCGAACGCGCAGGAGAGCTGCGCATCAATATGTTAAGAAGAAAGAGAGGGGTAAAAGCCCCGGGTGATACAGTTAGGGGCCTGTATCATGCCCTTACATAGGGCACCTGTAGAGACTTACAGAAAGAACATACTGGGTGAGACCCGACCAACTAAGAAACAATCTAACCCACCCGATGTTCTTGGGCGAGGAGGTATGACACTCCTCGAGCCCCGGCTAAGGACCACTGGTGCAGATCCTCTTTACAGACTGAAACCACACAAGATACATCAGGCCTAACACCGTCGAAGACGCATCTATTACATTTGATGCTCATTACATTATATCTATCAGTCATAAAGGCATGGCACAAATTTTTAAAAGAAAAAAAATAAATGCATGCTTACAAGAATTTTGAAAGAAAAAATTTCAGGCATGTAAAACTCATCTCTGTTAAATGCAGAGAACATCATAGGAAGAGCTTGGGCAGGGCAAAATTCATCATATAGATTAAGCCTAACTTCAGGGTCATAAAATTGAAATATCATTGTACCTCCACAACTTCTGTGCCACCATTCTGTATGCGGTTCGTCAAATATTTGATTTCTTCCTGAGTGAATGAGCTTGGAGGAGTGACCTGAAGATAAATAGGTTTCAAATCAGCACCTAATATTCAGAGGCTAGATAATATTTCCTTAATGGGGATTAACATTGCGCATGTTATTACTTCAGCACAGCACATGATCAGTACCTGGGAGAGGAGGGGTAATATGGTTACCCCTGCATGCCCGCCAACAACAGGAACACTGACATCTCTTGGATTAACCCCAAGCACTTCAGCCTATAATAATGACCAAGAGAGAAGTACACCGATGGTACTTGAGTATGTAAATATGCCGAGGCTCTTTAAGAGATAATATGCAATGTAATTTTGTTAGGCTTCATACCACAAAGGTGTTAGCCCTCACAACATCAAGTGTTGTGACTCCAAGGAGACGCTTGGGATTATATGTTCCAGATTTCTTGAAAACCTCAGCAGCAATGGGTACAGTTGAGTTCACTGGGTTGCTGATCAAATTCACAATCGCATCAGGACAGAATCTGGCAACTCCTTCACAAAGTGTGCGAACAATCCCAGCATTCTTGTTGAATAAATCATCCCTTGTCATTCCTGGTTTCCTAGGGAGGCCAGCGGGTATGATAACAAGGTCCATTCCTGTAAGTGCTGCATCAAGCTGTTGTGCCCCAAGGAAGCCCCGAACCTGAAAGGAAACTTTTTCATAGTTATTTGCCAGACTAAGTGTACGTTAGGAACAAGGTTCAGATGATTTTCTCTTCAAAAAGAAAAAGGTTCAGATGATTCAGGCAAAGGCTTTGCTGAAACTGTAGATTCCATTGTCATATCTGAATAAAAAAAGAAACTACTGAATATGTTTTCTTTAATCACTTCGGAAACTTCATCAGCCTGAGTAATCACAACAATCAGCAAACATAAGGAACACCGCCAAGTGATTATGTGCGGATAACTCATCACAATCCCATGTAACATAAATAAATAACATAATGAGCTGGGTGACACCAGCTAGGAAACTAGACAGAATGCCAAATCGATCAGGTATGCTGCAATTACGACATAATTAGCTCATAAGGACCAATCGGCCGCTAATGCCCAGTTGATTGTACAACAGCGTCACAGAGTTAGCAGGCATCACTCTGCAAAGTGCCACTGATCGAGCGAGGGGGGGGGGGGGGGGTGAAATTGGTACCACGGCGCCGGTGTCCATGTGGCTGATATCGGCGGTGACCCCGGGCGTGTTGACGACATCGTAGAGGTGCAGCACGGACACGAGCGGGTTCATCTTCATGAGCATCGACAGCGGCTGGCCGATCCCGCCCGCCGCGCCCAGGATCGCGACCTTGAACCCCGGCGCGCCGCCCTTGGCGCGGCACGCCGCGGGCCTCAGTGCCGGCGCGCCCTCCTCCATCTGCACGCACCGAGCAAGCAACCGGCTCTTCACGTTTCAGTCTCGACTGTCGGGCGGAGTAGATCAGCCGTGCCCGGCGAGGCAAGGCGAGGAACATCTGACCTGCGGGTTGAGGTGCGCGGCGACGCGGGCGAGGCGGCGCGAGGGGGCGTTGGCGTCGGGTTGCATGGCTCCTCCTGCCGCGGAGGCGAGGCAAGGCGAGGCGAGGCGAGAGTGAGCTGCTACTGTGCTACTGGTGGGTTGGTGGTGACTGGCGCGCGGAGGCGGGGCCGCGGGGGGGATTCGGGTGGGAAGTAATTCTTTGATGGGAAGGGCGGGGAGTTGCCGCGCGTGCTTGGAGGAGGGTTGCGCCGCGCGTTATCCGGTGGCCTGTGGCTGCGGGCGGGGGGTCGGCGGATCGGGAGGCGGTGGTGCGGCGATGGCTCCGCGGCAGCGACAGGCTCATCTCTTCTCTCCGGCACCACTTGGGTTTCATTTTTCGTTCTATTCATTTGTTTGTCTTCTAGAGAGAATCAAGAGTGGGAGTTTAAGGAAGATTTGATATTCTTTATTTTGTGTGGGGTTTAGAAGTGAGAAATTCTATCTTAAAACATGATTAACGGTGTAGATACATCCATCCTCCATTTAAAACAAAATTTCACTAATTTACCACCTCTTCCCTTTGCTAAAGTAGTAAGTGATTGGTGGGAGACTGGAGTTGGCATCCTAAACTCTTATTACCCGTTTAACTAAAACTTCCATTCCCACCAAACACACTCGAGATTATTAACCTTTCGCATCTAAACTTCGTTCTTTCCGACTCTCCAACCAATATTTGGAAAGATTTCCCCTGAATCATTTCACCAAAAAGAAAAAACTGATTTTACTTGACTGCTTGGGTTTGCACAAAATAAATAAAATCGCAGTTCATAAAAGGGTGACCACAATATTGTCCAAAACCAGACCATAATGAATAAAAAATTGTTCAAATCTATCTAAATATATTGTGCAACTAGTGCATATAGAATCCGTTTGGCATAACTTCTTCATGGGCATCACCACCGTCTTCTGCTGAAGCCCTATCAAAGGGCTATTTTCAAAATAGCTTCACCATCGAAGCCATGAAGAAGTCGCAAAATGGCTCAACCAAAGCAAAAGCTATGGTTTCTAAAGGCTTCACTCTCATCTATTATGCTCCTGGACGACTGAAGCTGTTTAGCCGAACGTTTTTAAAACAGGTTTAGCTCCACCAAACAATCTCCTTCATCAAAAGAGCCGTAGCCGGAATGGGCTTATAATATAGTAAAGGATATGCATATACGTCTACGTCTACATAAGGAATAAACAAGTATTGATCTCTCTTCTCATTTATTATCTCTCTCCAATTTACTACCTTCTTTCACTTTTAATATTGTGCATATGGTAGTAACTAAAGACCATTTTATATGGATCACATCTATATGGACTACTTGATCCAAATATGTCGGTATTTAACCGGCTGCCCACCGTGGGATATACCTAAGGTGGTAAGTTTTGGGTGAGGAGACGCCGAGATCAGGAACTCGAAGGTGCAAGGAACACAAGACTTAGACAGGTTCGGGCCGCACGGAGCGTAACACCCTACGTCCTGTATGGCTTGTATTGCCTTCTGTATAAAATGACCTAATGATCTTCTGTTTTTAGGGGGGTCCCTGACCTCCCTTATATATCCGAGAGGCCAGGGTTACAAAGATGCTAACCAACCCCCTCCGAGGGATCACACCCAAACTGATCTCGAGTAGATCCTCTCCGTGTTGGTTAGCTCTATCTCCTATTTAAACGGGATAAACAAGAGATAAACAAAACAAATAAGAGACAAGACGGGCTTAATCTCTTAAACTTCGTAACGTGCCCAGCCCGGTGGCCCCGGGTCTGACAAGCCTCCGAGCTCTTCGTAGCTGAGCACTGCAGGCTTATCGAGTACTTTCGAAGCAGTCTTCGACTTCTTTCTGACGATTCGTCCTGAAGTCCTTCTTCGAGTACTTGCTTGGCTGCATCGAAGCTATGAGGTGCTCATGCCCCTAATTTTATTTCTGATATGGCGTGCGATTGCAAAATCGCACTCCATATGGAGTAGCCCCCGAGCCTTAGGTTGAATCGGAGAATCAGGCTGGGGATCCCGCTTGTCAGTAGTCTTCCTTACCCTTCAAAGAAATTTGAAAAATAAGTAGTCGATGCCACGTACCCCGCAGCCCCCGAGCCTTGAATCCAAATCCCACAAAGTTTGGAGATAAGGGTCCAAAAATCGTGGCATACAGGCTAAACAATGACACGTTAACGAGGAAAACAAAGGGACGGTACAAATGATGTAACTAGACCAAAGATTCGAAAAACCCCTTTTTCCGGGCTTATTAGCCCTGAAAAAATGATTAATCAAATATGCCATCTAATCAAATCACCAAATGACCCCTCATCTTCGGATTAGTCCATGAAACGGCGCTTGACCTTCAGAACAGTAATTTTCCCCCACTCCGCTGGTTATTTAACCCCGCGATAACTGGAGGGAAAAACCACGCTTTCAATCTGCATTCCATCGAGAACCACCAAATTCCCCAATCCAAACCAAGCGCCGCCGCCTTCCCCTAAGAAGAGCTCCCACCCCGACCTCCCCGCCCCTCTCCCCGCAGCCCCCGAGAATCTCGTGGCCGGCGCATCGGAGATGACGTCCAAGAAGTCGGAGATCGAGGGAGTGAAGAAGGATGCGGAACCAACAACCGCGGAGTGGACACACAGTAAGTGCTCCCTCAACAATCTGAAAAAACTTGTTTCCGAGGGGTTGCTGCAAGAGAAAAATCTCGTCAACTGGCGCCCCTCTTTCCGTGAACCGTTCCCCATGGAGAATGTCGACGAAATCGTCACATTCTACCATTTTGCCGAACGGGGATTGGCCCTCCCCACTTGTTCTTTCTTCCGCGGCCTTCTTTACTACTACGGGCTTGAGCTCCATCACCTCAACCCGAATTCCATCTGCCACATCTCCATTTTCATCCACTTTTGTGAAGCATTTCTCGGAATTGAGCCCCACTGGGATCTATTCCGCTTCCTTTTCCGCTTGAAACCCCAACCGACCACGAAAAAACTCGCTGTGGTAGGGGGCGCCGGCATCCAACTGCGACAGCAGGCCGGCGAAAAATACTTTGCATATAAATTCCCCTCCAACCTTCCTGGGTGGAAATCCCTCTGGTTCTACATCGAGAACCATGCGCCCCCCCTGCCGACGAAGTCGAGCAAACCGCCCATGGTGAGGGGGGAATGGAACCTTGAACCCTTCGGTATGGAAATGATCCAAGTCAAGGAGCTGCTGGAGGCCATCGACGCACTGAAGAGGGAGGGGGTGACCGGCGCCTCCGTCATGTTCTCCTTTTACAAGCGCCGCGTCCAACCCATCCAACAGAGATGTTGCCTGGGCTTCGAGTACACCGGCCCTGCTGACCCTTCTCGCATGTGCACAGAGGAGGTGCCAGATGAGGTCGCGCTCCAGCGGGTTCAGCGGGTGCTGCTGGACGTGAACGCCGTGCCGTACGTGCCCACCCTGTACTCCGCGCAACATCCGCCCCCGCCGATAAGTGCTCGACTTCTTGTTGCCGAAGAAATCGACTACTGCGCCGATACTGAACTGAGGGACTTTCCGCAGGGACACTCAGAACTGTACTGCAGCTACCCGCCGCAGCCGGACCTCCCCCGAGCGTATCACCTCCTTCCTTCTGCAGTTACGGCGGCCAAGAGAGCTCGCCTTGCTGCGATCCAGAACCGCAACGATGCCACCGAACGCGGGGTCTCGCAAGCGGGGGAAGAAGCCGAGGGAGGCCCGTGCCCTGTTGCCGCCGTTGCCACCAAGGCGGCTCGCCATGCTGCAGTTCAAGGCAGCAGCGAGTCCACCGGGTGCGTGGGCTCGCAGGCGAGTGAAGGGACCGTGGAGGAACCGCACGGGGACAACTCCTCCGATCAGAGCGTGGAGTTGACCGACGCTCTGCCACCGGTGCCGAAGGGCCAGCGCTAGGTGCGCAAACGCAAGGCTCAAGAAGTCGAGTCCTCCAGGTACGGAATTACTGTGTTGGCCAATTCCAAAGTTTCCATGGTGCTGAGAACTGACAGCGTCCCCTTGCAGCCTCCCTGCTCCGCCGCCCGGGACGGAGCCCGAAGGGGTGGAGGCGGGCCCTTTTGCCGCCACGACGGTGACCATCGCCGTGTCGGGGACCCCCCCATCGGCCGATCAGACCCCTCCGTCCGCGGCGGGCGTCCCCCGTCGGGCCTGGCGGGTGAAGAAGGCTGCCAAGAAGAAGTCGACACTGTGAGTTTTGCTTCGATCGCTTGAAAAGCTTGGCCGCGCCTGCGTGAATAACCATGTTGTCGATGTCGCCAGGGCTGCAAGTGCGGTGCGACTCCAGCTGGAACCGGGCAGGGCTGCGGCGCCTGCCTCAGCTGCAGCAGCCCCCGAGCCCTCGGCGCCTGGGGGACCTGTACTCGCAGAGGCGGCCCCTGAAGCGGATGCGGGGCTCCCCGACTTGCCGCCTCCCGAGTCCCAACAAGGTGGGGCCGGGCCCGGTGACGATGAACAAGTCGTGGCCCCGGAAGCGGATGCGGGGCTCCCCGACTCGCCGCCTCCCGGGTCCAGGCAAGAGGGAGCCGGGCCCAGTGGCGGGGAACAAGTCGTGGCCCCTGGTGCCGCTCCTACCAGTGGTACAGGTACGCGCTTACCCGCCCGCGGCTTGATGTCAGGGTCCGAGGGCAATATGGTGACTACTTTGTATGCTTGCAGGTGTCCAGCCGCCGCCGTCCGGGGATGCCGCCGGGCCCTCGGAGAGTCCCCGTGAGGTGCTGAGGACCGGGCCAGGGTACCAGCACATCATCACCACCGACCTGGTGGATGATCTTCTGCTAACGGCCGAGAACCTGGAGACCTTCAAGAGCACCTTCAAGGAGTTATACAACTTCTCCATAGTAGTGCTCGCGTAAAGTTCCGGGTGTGTGCATTGGTAAGTTGTTTAGTACTCATTCTCCTCCTTTGGCGCAGCATGTGATTACCAAATCCTAGAAGAAGTCGGAGAAACTCCGCGCGGTTGTGAGCGACGCGCGGGAGTTAGGTGCCCTGCACAAGCGCATCTCCGAGGAGAAGACGAAGAACTGCTATCTGCAGCGCGAGCTGGACATGCTGAAGCAGGAAAGGACTCGAGAGACCTGGCTGCTCAAGAATGACCTGAAGAACCTTGAAGCGGCCAACTCCGAGCTCCACCAACGGGTCAAGGAGCAACAAGCAGAGTACCAGGAGCAGCTCAAGGCGGAAAAGAAAGCGCACCAAGGTAGGCCCCCGCTTCCCTCGAGTACTTTTCCTTAGTGATTTCACTTGCTTGCTGAAACATCTTCACCACAGAGCTTAGGAAAGTAATAAAACACAAAGAGGAGCTGCTTACTGACGTGAAGAATATGCTGTATCGTCGTACAGATGAAGTCGAAAGGCTGCAGAAGGTGATCGACGACACTGAACGGCAGTTCGTCGACTGCCTTCAGCAAGTCAAAGCGCTGGGCGAGAGGGACGAGCAGCGGCGCAAGGAGCTGGAGGACCTCCAGGGAGCCGCCCAGGAACTGGTGGACATGGTGGACCCGCCCGAAGAAGGCGAGGCCGGCCCGCGGCCCCTGCTGGGACGGCTCCGTGAAGCCCCGAAAAAGATGCTCAAGTTCTTATCCGAAGCTCCAGTCGCTTGCGTAAGCAACGCCCTTGCGTACGTCAAGTCCTTCGTGCCGACCGCGCAGCTGAGCATCTTCGCGCAAGGGATGGCGGCGGACTGCTCGGACGAGCGGTTCGAGGAGTACCTGCAAGAGGCCCAACCTGTAGCAGAACAGATTGTACACAATGTACTGCAGGATTAGGGTGTATGAGACACTTAATCATTCTCTTATGTAAATGCTTCCCTTGACATCTCTACGTATTTGCGTGTCTTAGCTGAATTGGGATCCAGGCTTACGAGACTCAAGTAGAGACGCGTCCTTGGGTGCAACGACCCGAAGGGCAGCTAGAATTCGTCTAACAGAGTAGCCACAACTCGATCGAGCGGGTCTAGACCTGTTAGGGAAGAACGCGAGCATCGTCGCGGGGGTGCCGTGCGTAGGGCGAAAAGTTAGGACTAGCTCGAGTGCGGTGACTCTGATTGTAGTCGAAAACGCTCGTGCTTATGAGCGTGCTCCGTAAGCTGGGTGAGACCCAGGCGGACGGATCGAGCTTGTTAGGAGCAGGTGCGGTCGTTGCCGCGTTTTGGCCATTCTTTTGGCAAAAACATGACTGTTCTGAGTGCAGCCACTCATGATGTAGTCGAGGTGGCTCTTTATGCGAGCCTTTCCAACGCGCTGTTTTTTAGCCAGTCGAGCGGATCAACTGAGTTGGACAAGGTGCGACTTCAGTCGCGTGCGACCACCTAAGGTCGTGGCGGAACTCGATATATCGAGGAGTTTTAGCCGGAGCGGATGGTTCGACAAAAAATGAAGTCGATAAGTTGTGAATGTAGTCATAACTTTATTCACGACGAGTAGCCAGCTTACACGAGAGTTTCGCCCGTGGCCGTGGCTGTTGTCGCCGGAGAAGGAGTGTTCAACCCGAATAGTGTGGCTCGAAGCCTCCAATATGGATCGAGGAAAGGAGATCTTCAAGCCCCCGGGGAATTCGGATATCACCGGGCATTTGCTTACGGGTAGAACTTACGCAGATGTTGGACGTTCCAGGAATTTGGGATGTCCTGGCCTTCGGGGCACTGTAGTCGATACGACCCTGGCCGTGTGACCTGTTTGACGACGAACGGGCCCTCCCACCTTGAGTTGAGCTTGTGTAGGCCAGATTCGTCCTGGATACGACGCAAGACCAAGTCGCCAACACTGAATGACCGCTCCTTGACGTTGCGATCATGGTATCGGCGGATCCCCTGTAGGTACCAGGCTGACTGGACAAGAGCGGTGCAACGAGCTTCCTCTACAGAGTCGAGCTCTAACTGCCGCGCCTCGTCCGCCTCGCCTTCATTGTACATTTCGACCCTCGGGGACTTCCACATGATATCGGCTGGTAAAATGGCTTCGGATCCATATACGAGGAAGAAAGGTGTTTGGCCTGTGGCTTTGGACGGCTGAGTCCGAAGCCCCCAGACTACATGTGGCAGCTCGTGTACCCATTTTCCTCCCTTCTTGCTGTTCTCGTCATATAGCCGCTTCTTGAGGCCGTCGATTATCAAGCCGTTCGCCCGCTCGACTTGTCCATTGGCCCGCGGGTGAGCAACTGAGACATACTTGACTGCGATGCAGGCATTCTCGCAGAATTCCCAGAACTGGTTGGCCGTGAAATTTGACCCCAAGTCCGTGATGATGGTGTTGGGAAAACCAAAACGGTACAAGATATCTGAGATGAAATCAACAACCCGGTCTGGCGTGAGCTTGGCGATTGGCTTGTACTCGATCCACTTCGTAAACTTGTCGATAGCCACCAGCACGTGGGTAAAACCGCCTGGCGCCGTCGTGAAGGGCCCGATCATGTCGAGACTCCAACAAGCGAACGGCCAAGATGGCGGTATAGTGATGAGGCTATGGGCCGGAACATGTGTCTGTTTGCCGAAGAATGATAATTTTGGCACCTGCGCACGAGATCTCCGCGTCGGTGACTGCGGTGGGCCACCAGAAACCAGCCCTGTACGCTTTCCCAACCAGCGTTCTTGATGCCGCATGGTTGCCGCAGACGCCTTCGTGAATCTCCCGCAGTATGTCGTGACCGTTCTCCTTCGTGACGCACTTCATGAGAACTCCTGACCAAGCGCCACGCCTGTAGAGCTTGCCTTTGACCAGGCGAAGCCCTTGCTCCTTCGCGATATGCGTGCCGCTTCTGCACTCTTGGCGTCGATTCCTGCCGGTAGCCGTTGGTCTTGAATGAAGTCGATAAAGGCCGCTCGCCAATCCTCCCCAGCATCAGAACCTCTCGTCGGGTTGTTGGGACCCGAGTCGATGGTTACCGGCGGAGAAGGCTTGATGGATGGCTGAGCGAGCTCCTGGACGAAGACTCCCGGTGGGACTTGAGTGCGTGTTGACCCCAGTTTGGACAGGATATCTGCACCAACGTTGTGTTCTCGTAGCACATGGTGGACCTCCAAGCCGGAGAACTTGCTTTCCAGCTTGCGCACTTCTGAACGTATGCCTCCATCGTCTCCTTGTTGCAATCCCATTCCTTATTTACCTGCTGAACGACAAGAAGAGAGTCGCATATATAAGTAGTCGCTTGATCCCTAGTGATATCGCCAAACGAAGCCCGTGAAGCAAGGCTTCATACTCGGCTTCATTGTTGGATACCGCCCACAGGATCTGAAGGACGTATTTCAACTGCTCACCTCGTGGGGAGATAAGCAAGACACCAGCACCCCCGCCGTCGAGCTTGAGGGATCCATCAAAGTACATGGTCCAGTGCTCTGGCTTGTCCACTGGGGTTGGGACTTGATTCTCCCTCCATTCAGCCATGAAATCGACTAGAGCCTGTGACTTGATTGCAGTGCGTGGCTTGAAGTCGATTGACAGAGCCCCCAGTTCCACTGCCCACTTAGATATGCGTCCCGTGGCATCTTGATTATGAAGAATATCCGCCAGCGGGAAATCCGTAACCACAGTGATCTTGTAGTCGTCGAAGTAATGGCGCAACTTCCTTGATGTGATTAAAATTGCATATAAGAGCTTTTGAACTGCTGGGTACCGTACCTTTGACTCGGAGAGGACCTCGCTGACGAAGTAGACGGGCCTCTGCACTCCAAACGCATGGCCTTCTTCGCCTCGCTCGACTACAATAGCGCTGCTGACAACATGGGTTGTTGCCGCAATGTAGAGTAGTAGGTCCTCTTCTGGTAGCGGAGCGGTGAGGATCGGAGGCGACTGGAGATGAATTTTCAGGTCTTGTAGGGCCCGCTCGGCCTCCTCCGTCCATTGGGAATCTGTCTTGGCGTTTTAGGAGCTTGAAGAAAGGTAGTCCTCTCTCCCCGAGTCGGGAGATGAACCTGTTCAAGGCCGCCATACAACCTGTCAGCTTCTGCACATCCTTGACTGTGGCCGGAGCCTCCATATCAGTGATGGCCGTGATCTTTACAGGGTTGGCTTCGATGCCCCGGTTGCTGACAATGAACCCGAGCAGTTTCCCTGAAGGTACTCCAAAAACGCATTTGGTGGGATTGAGTTTCCACCGATATCTGCATAGACTGCTAAAAGTTTCTTCCAGATCTGTGATCAAGTTATCGGACTCCCTGGTCTTGATGACCACGTCGTCCACGTAGGCCTCGACGTTCCGGTGCAACTGATCCGCGAAACACATCTGGATCGCGCGTTGGTAAGTTGTTCCCGCATTCTTCAACCCGAAGGACATTGTTTTGTAAGCGTAGGTCCCGTACGGGGTGATGAAGGCAGTCTTGATTTGGTCCTCCTCCTTAAGCGCGATCTGGTGATAGCCTGAGTAACAATCGAGGAAACAAAGAAGGACGCAGCCGGCTGTTGAGTCGAAAACTTGGTCAATACGCGGCAGCCCAAATGATCTTTTGGGCAATGCTTGTTGAGATCAGTGTAGTCGACACACATTCTCCATTCATTATTTTTTTTCTTTACAAGAACGGGATTCGCTACCCACTCTGGATGGATTACTTCTTTAATGAATCCAGCCGTGAGAAGTTTAGCGATCTCTCGTTTGATGGCCTCACGCTTGTCATGGGCAAACCTCCGGAGGCGTTGCTTTTTGGGCGTGGCCTTCGGGTCTACATTCAAAGCATGCTCGATCAACTCCCTGGGCACCCCTGGCATGTCCGCAGGTTTCCATGCGAATATGTCTCGGTTAGCCCGAAGAAAGCTGACGAGCGCGAGTTTCTATTTGTCGCCTAAGCCCGCGCCAATGACGGCGGTCTTAGACGGATCTCCCTCCTGGAGTTGGATCGACTTGAGGGCCACGCCATCAGTCGACTGGATGCTTGACTTGCTGGCCTTCTTGGAGGGAATTTCCAGCCCAGACTGGGAAAGCTGCTGCGCGGCCGCGAGTACTTCTCCCGAAGCATCTGGCACACGAGTAGTCGAAGCATATTGGATCGCCTCCTGGTTGCAGTCATATGACTTCTTCAAGTCGCCACGGAGGGTGAGAACTCCACCGAGCCCTGACATCTTAAGAAGCAGATAAACATAGTGCGGCACTGCCATGAACTTAGCTAGTGCCGGACGACCCAATATTGCATGGTAAGAAGAATCAAAAATAGCCACCTCAAACTTGATAAACTCGGTACGATAATTCTCCCGCGTGCCAAAGGTGACTGGGAGGACCACCGTGCCAAGCGGGTGCGCTGCATTACCTGGGACGATCCCGTAGAAGGGAGACTTGCTGGGCACCAGCATATCCTTGAAATCCAGGCCCATCTTCTTCAAAGTACTGACGAAGATGAGATTGAGCCCGCTTCCGCCATCGATGAGGACCTTGGTGAGCTTGACCTCCGCCACCACGGGATCCAGAACCAATGGGAACTTACCGGGCTCCGAGAAGCTCGTCCATTGATCGTCGCGAGAGAACGAGATGGGGACCTCCGACCAACGGAGCGGCCGTGGTACCGCCGGCTCGACGGACAAGATTTCACGAAGAAGCAGCTTCTGGTCCCTCCTGGAACCGAAATCCTCATCACCGCCGAAGATAACGTTGACGACCTTCGAGGCATCCTGAAACTTCGGATTACGCCCCTGATCGTCGTGATCGTCATCCTCGGGTTCTTTGTCGGCAGGCTTCTTATTCTTCTTTCCACCACCGGTGTTACTGAACGTCCTCCGAAGGTGGTAGCAGTCAATGGCGGCGTGGCTAGCGCCCGGATGCCATGGGCACTTCTTCTGCAGGAGCTTCTCGAACTCCTCCTGCGTCGTCGACTTCTTGCCCCGCGAAGGACGATCGATAGCCGCGATAACATTATCTGGCTTTCGTTTTCGGAGTGAACCCGAAAAGTCCCGCTGGCTTGTGTCGTTGCGGTTGTCGTTTGAGCGCCGCAAATTATTATCTTGACGCCGCGGGAACCGCTCCCGCATCTTCTCCTCTTGTTCGGACCAATCGTGCATCATGTCACGAAGGCCCGCAACAGTCTTTGGCCTGTTCCGCCCGAAATCCCTGTAGATGCTGGGGTCGGTGATGCCGTTGTAGAAACAGTCGATGATGTCTTCTTCCGAGATGTTCGCGATAGTGGCGCGGACGTCGAAGAAGCGACGCGTGTAGGATCGCAGGAGCTCGTTGCGTTCTTGCTTGCACTGGGCAAGATCATGTCGAGTTCCTGCACGAGCGATCGCTCCCTGAAAATTGTCGATGAAGACTTTCTTAAGCCGTTCCCAGGAGTCGATTGTGTTGCTGCCGAGGCTCTCCAGCCAAGTGAGCGGCGCAGGGTCCAAAGCCATCGGGAAGTAGACGACTTTGGTGATATTTGAGCCCCCTGCGACGTCAATGGCCGTAGAGTAGCAACGAAGCCACTGCTGGGGAGCCTGCTTGCCGTCGTACTTGGTGATGCCGATCGGCTTGAAGCCCTCCGGGTACTTGTAGCTGCTGAAACGAGCGGAAAAAGCAGGAAATCGATCGCTACAATCAGTACCTTCATTCTCGACTTCTTCACGGGTCTTGCGCCTGGAAGAAATCATGGTGCGCGCATCGCGGCCTTCATTGATGTGTTGACGCAGATCCTCCGGAGGGAGTCGATGATGGGCTTGTCGTGGCTGACCCCCTTGCGGTGGCTGCTGCCTCCCGCCAGGGGTCTGGCTCCCGCAAGCGTTGTCGTTGCTGGGTTGACGTCGAGGACAGCCGCCAGCCGCTCGGCTGTGGTTCTGACTTCGACTTTCACCCACACGCTCCTCCCTGATGGTAAGCGCCGGGTTGTGTTGATCCAACTGGATCCAAGCCTCTGCGCGTACAAGAGTGCTTGACGTACCTCCGGGTCATGGCTGCGCTCGAGGATAGCCGTAACCCTGGCGATGTTGGCCACCGGAGTCCGAAACCCCCGTTCGCTGACGGCGGCGAACTCAGGATCGAGCTCACGATGCATAGATCTCCTACGCTCGTTGGCCCTCCTCCGCCGGATTGTGCGGGCCCTGTTTCTGGCCCTCCGCGCTTCACGATCGGCGTCGTTTTCGTCGCCGACGTTGGCTGTGATCTCATCCTCGGAGACCGCTTCAAAGTTGTCGATGGGAAAATCCCCATCGTCCTCGCCTTCTTCGGCCATCAGCACCTGGCGGGATGAAAGCTCATGAGAACTTTCGTCGACTAGTTCGGTCGACCCCTCAGCCTCGGTGGCCAACGGCCTGCCTTCTTGAAAAGGCAAGGGCTCGAGGTGGGCCACGAGTCGGCCCTCTGCCTCGAGTAGTTTGGGGGGCGTCATGCCCCTCCAGTACACCACGTGCCCTCCGGCAGGGGGGTGACCACCAGATCACCGGTACCGGGACAACCCGAAGCCCCCCGACACGCGGTGGCCTCAAGCTTTTCGGTCTGGAGTAACAAGTCCAGGTCCTTCTCAGACATGGAGAAGGACCCAGAGTCGTGAGCCTCCTGAAGGTTAGTGGCCAAATCGCACAAACCGAGTTGATATCGGCTGTGCTGGTCCCTAGATTGGAACGAATCCAAACCAGGGGGAGTTGACACAATACCAGAAGAAGTCGAAGCTAGATCGGACTCCAACTCGATCTGTGCTGCGGAAGCGTGGAGCGGCAAGTTGTCGAGCCCGTCGACGAACTTGTCAAGGTTGCTGCGGAGATCCGCAGCGGAGGTTTTTGGCTTCATGTCGACGAGGAATCGCCGGAAACTGCCCGCACCATCTGCGATGCAGACCCATGAACCAAAAACGAACGTCGTGCCCTGAGAGGGAACTGATCTGATGAATCCGAACGATGCCATCGAGCTCGCCGGTGGATCTTCGACGTGCACCCCTACCTGGCGCGCCAGCTGTCGGTGTTTAACCGGCTGCCCACCGTGGGATATACCCAAGGTGGTAAGTTTTGGGTGAGGAGACGCCGAGATCAGGAACTCGAAGGTGCAAGGAACACAAGACTTAGACAGGTTCGGGCCGCACGGAGCGTAACACCCTACGTCTTGTATGGCTTGTATTGCCTTCTGTATAAAATGACCTAATGATCTTCTGTTTTTAGGGGGGTCCCTGACCTCCCTTATATATCCGAGAGGCCAGGGTTACAAAGATGCTAACCAACCCCCTCCGAGGGATCACACCCAAACTGATCTCGAGTAGATCCTCTCCGTGTTGGTTAGCTCTATCTCCTATTTAAACGGGATAAACAAGAGATAAACAAAACAAATAAGAGACAAGACGGGCTTAATCTCTTAAACTTCGTAACGTGCCCATCCCGGTGGCCCCGGGTCTGACAAAATACATTAGCCTTGCCTAAGCTTAAACGGATCATAACAAATGGAACAACATAAAGCTTCTCAACTAATTTATGCTCCAACCTTGTGGCTACGGGCTGGGTGCTGTCTAGCTCAGAAAGCCCAAACATTTGCCACTACGTGATAGCCTGGCCCCTCTAGCCCTTCCGGCCCGGACGGACGGCTGCAGGCCTACCCAAAAGCGTAGAAGAATCAGCGCTCAGCGGGCCCAAGCGACCAAGGGTAGCCTCGTACTTTCCCGCGACGTTGCGATACACGGTTCGAAATTTCAAAATTCAAACGGGCGGCCAACACAGCCGTCTCCTTTCAAACTTCCATTCCCCTGCCGTCCTCACAGACGCTCCCCATTCCCACACAAATAAACACCACGCCGCAACAATGACTTGTAGGCCCCATAGCTATCTGTTCATCTTTCTGTCCCACTTGTCTGTATAGCACCATCCACGACCGCAGGTAAAGATCGCCGGGACCGAGGGCGCCGGCACCGCGGGACCCGCCGGCCAGCTCATACCCACCGTTGCCGGCCGCTGATTAGGCAAGCTTCGCCCCGACGTTCGAACCAAACGGCCGTTAACCTCCGCTGCATGCCTCCACGGCTCCGCCCCTTTCACCAACGAGGCCGTCAAAACACAAATCAAACGGCCGTTAGGTCTTTCGTCACGGCCTCACGGGCCGGCCGCGGCCGCCTCCCCTCTCGCGCTGCCTATAAAAGCCGCCGCCTGGGACGGGCGGGATGATCACCTCCCCTCGGCGGCGTCTTCACAAACGCCGGCCCTTGCACGCTCGATCGATCGATTGATCGTCCTTCCCATCCCTCGCCTCCGCCCCCCGATTTTCGAGAGAGAGGTTCGCTTGATCCGAAGGCTTCGCGCGCGGGATCCTGAGGCGAGCCGAGGAGGAAGATGAGGGAGTGCATCTCGGTCCACATCGGGCAGGCCGGCATCCAGGTCGGCAACGCGTGCTGGGAGCTTTACTGCCTCGAGCACGGCATCCAGGTCCGGCCTCCTCCTCCTCCTCTCCTCCCGTCCATTATCTCGTCATCCTCGTCGTTTCATTTCTGATTTGTTCCCGATTTCGAGGAATTCTGCAATTTGGGCGTTAGAATTCTGATTGGGCTGAATTGGTTGGGGGTAGTCAGATCTATCGGTGCTATTAAGTAGTAACTGTATGATTCGAAATTTTCTGCGCGATTCAAACTGTGATCAGGCTTGATTTGGGTTCGTAGTGGGTTTTGTTGCCCACAATCCTTTTGCAGGGAATTAAGAAGTTACTCCTATCGATTTTTTTTTAAATTTTGTAGTTGTCGGTCACTAGCCGCGCATGGTCTCGTCAGATCGAGTAGTGTTAACAATTGTCAGACATTCTGTGTTCGGTTCGTAGTGATCAGTTTGTGTGTGGAACTGTGGATAGACTACGCTATTTCTGAAATTTCAGCTATCGTGGACTAGAAGTTGATTAGATTAGAAACACTAATATCCCTTATAAATTTGTGTGGATGAAGTTCAGATTCAGTCATGTTCGTTCCATTTCTTAGATCCGATTCGAAATTGGACTAGAGTGATGCTTTAATTTGTGTTGGCGCATAAATCTCTGTGCAACTGTTATATATGACTGTACACGGTTCTTTTTACCGTGAATGACTCGGACAGATTGGTATTAGGCTACTAGTCAGCACGCCTTACAAATCAAATGACTAATTAAATTGGTGCATTGCGTAATGTACAGTTGCTCTCGATATTGATGGAATGTTTAACCCGTGCAACCATGCTCCCTTTTGTCCTTTTATAATCTGTATGACTGTATTCCATTAAACAGCTTTCTGTTCTATGCAGCCTGATGGCCATATGCCCGGAGATAAGACTGTGGGACACTACGATGACGCCTTCACCACTTTCTTCAGCCAGACCGGCGCAGGGAAGTACGTGCCTCGTGCAATCTTCGTTGATCTTGAACCCACTGTGATCGATGAGGTGCGCACTGGCATGTACCGTCAGCTCTTCCACCCTGAGCAGCTCATCAGTGGCAAGGAGGATGCTGCCAACAACTTTGCCCGTGGCCACTACACGAGTAATCAACCATTTATAAACTTTTCTGTTCCGTGGAATTGGTTGATCTCACCATGTTTGATTGATTGCTGATGGTGTGCCATTTATGCTCTTGTTCCTGCAGTTGGCAAGGAGATTGTTGACCTGTGCCT
The DNA here is from genome assembly GCF_002211085.1 of Panicum hallii. NCBI lineage: Eukaryota > Viridiplantae > Streptophyta > Magnoliopsida > Poales > Poaceae > Panicum > Panicum hallii. Next base: position 3,977,927 of record NC_038050.1, on the reverse strand, counting down.
TGACCGCATCCGCAAGCTTGCTGACAACTGCACTGGCCTTCAGGGCTTCCTGGTCTTCAATGCTGTTGGTGGTGGCACTGGTTCTGGCCTTGGTTCACTCCTCCTCGAGCGCCTGTCTGTGGACTATGGCAAGAAATCCAAACTGGGCTTCACTGTATACCCATCTCCCCAGGTGTCAACCTCTGTTGTTGAGCCCTACAACAGCGTGCTCTCCACCCACTCACTCTTGGAGCACACTGATGTCTCCATCCTGCTCGACAACGAGGCCATCTATGACATCTGCAGGCGCTCACTGGACATTGAGAGGCCCAACTACTCCAACCTGAATCGCCTAGTGTCTCAGGTACCATAATGAATTTTTTGGCAGCTGCAGATGCCCTCTGTTGTTTGTACAGCTTTGAAAGATTTGTTTTCCTGAACAAAATGCAATGCTGAATGATGCTAATTTGTGTTAAATTAAATTTTTTGGGTGTGCAGGTGATATCATCGCTGACTGCTTCCCTGAGGTTTGATGGTGCCCTCAATGTGGATGTGAACGAGTTCCAGACCAACCTGGTTCCTTACCCGAGGATCCACTTCATGCTGTCGTCGTATGCGCCGGTAATCTCGGCAGAGAAGGCCTACCACGAGCAGCTGTCGGTGGCGGAGATCACCAACAGCGCGTTCGAGCCGGCGAACATGATGGTCAAGTGCGACCCCCGGCACGGCAAGTACATGGCGTGCTGCCTTATGTACCGTGGTGACGTGGTGCCCAAAGACGTGAACGCAGCGGTGGCCACCATCAAGACGAAGCGCACGATCCAGTTCGTGGACTGGTGCCCGACGGGGTTCAAGTGCGGCATCAACTACCAGGCTCCGACGGTGGTGCCGGGCGGCGACCTCGCCAAGGTGCAGCGCGCCGTGTGCATGATCTCCAACTCCACCAGCGTCGCCGAGGTGTTCTCCCGCATCGACCACAAGTTCGACCTCATGTACGCCAAGCGCGCCTTCGTGCACTGGTACGTCGGCGAGGGCATGGAGGAGGGTGAGTTCTCTGAGGCCCGTGAGGACCTGGCCGCCCTAGAGAAGGACTACGAGGAGGTGGGCGCCGAGGGCGGGGGTGACGAGGATGAGGACGAGGAGTACTGATCTGCTTCCTGGAATCTGTTGTGTGCCGTCAATCGATGTGTGACATCTGTTGCGGTGTCGAAAAGACTTTTAAATTTGAGTCTTCGGTTGTTATGTTGGTGTTTGCTCCTCCGTAGTTTGTTGAACTTTTTCAGTACCAAGTCGTAATGGAATACTCCTGAGTATCTCGCTTAATAACTGTTTGGTTCACTCTACCTCTTCCTGCTAGTGTACATAATGTCCCGGGCTTCTGGTTGATTTCGTTGCATCTTTTTCTTCAACCCCTGTTAACCTTGGAGTGTGCAGAGTCTACTTGCTATTCCAATATTGGTCGGTCGTCAGTCCTCTAATCTGCTCTGTCCCCAAAAAGGGGAGGACAAAACGAAGGACAAATGCTTTCGTTGAGAGTCGAACTCAAGACCTCCCGCTTACTAAACGGGTGCTCTAACCAACTGAGCTACGAAAGCCTCTGTTCTGAGGTTTTGTTCTGCGCCAACAGGTACTTTATGAGGACGTTACTAAAGCCTTCCGCGAGCTGCCTATCACTCTCTGCCCTGTGCCGGCTCAAACGGATCAAGCATCGTGAGGCCGTGACGCTAATTCGGCTACCACTTGAACACCTCGTGACTTCTGCTGACCAATCATTGTGAGACCGTGACGCCGGCCGCCGGTTCCGAACGAAACAACAACATTTCATAGCCAGAGCTTGACCAAGTCATGCAGGGCTATGTCCAAAAGAAGAGACCGGCTGAGCTCCTGCCCTGTTCTTCGCGTCGCATCCATAGCGTAGCGGCAACTTTTTTTACCTGAAGTTACTCTGAGAAAACTGCCACGCTGCGCCTAAACGACAAACTTCATTCGCAACTTCACACGGCACGGCAGACTACAAACAACGAGAAAGGGACCAATCCTCGAGCTGACGTGGTAGTCACCCGAGGCACAGTAGCCAAGTGAGAACACAAAAGGTCCTCCAGGAAATTCATAGAGACCATACAAGTGTTCTGTTCAGTTGTTCAAAAATATGTGAGGACAGTTGAAATCAATTGTGACAAGAACATGCAGTGCACCTTCACCCTGGCACTTTGAATACAACAACAAGTCTGACGGTGTTGAGGTACAAAAACATGGTACCTGGTACCCAAGTTATAGTTGGCTTATTTATCAGCTAGCTCAGCAAAATAAGGAAATGGGGAACCAACAGTTTTATAGATCACAAGGGAAGAAAAATTCAGCGATAGAGGCTCTCAGATCTCAAGTTCTCAGCAATCTCGGTCTCCCAGCGGTCGCCATTCTCAAGCAGTTTCTCCTTGTCGTACAGCAGTTCCTGTATGTTGCATGACATGACTTTCCAGCAACAGGTTAAAATTGAGATAAAACCTACATTATGATCAAGTAGTTTACCTCGTGGGTCTCAGTAGCAAACTCAAAGTTAGGCCCCTCAACAATAGCATCAACTGGGCAAGCCTCTTGGCAGAAACCACAGTAAATGCATTTGGTCATGTCAATATCATACCTGCATGGAAAACAAATCATCAGAAGTTCAGAATAAAACTTCATTTGCACATCTCAAGCATCTAAATCATAGTTTCAGACAAGAAATCGCAGAAAAACATCCATTTGATTACCTTGTGGTTCGGCGACTGCCATCTTCACGTTCTTCAGCCTCAATTGTAATTGCCTGAGCTGGGCATATCTGGAAATTGTTTATGCCAAGTAAGAAAATGATATTTTCAATAATCAGACTTTTATGCATCAATAGCTACACCTTAATTTCTACGAGAACTGCCAATAATACGACCATATTAAGCCATACCTACTGCTTTACACTAGGAAACTTTAGAACAAGCTAAGCAGTTTTGAGTATAATAAAACCCAGAATTTCAATATACTAGATTACTCTGCCTCATCTATTGGACTTTGTTGCCAACTGATTTACAGTTTGACATTCTTTTCAATTCAAGAATGCTCAAGAGTTAATGCCAAACTGATTCCTATGAAACCGAAAAGTTCCACAATCAATCTTTCAAATTCCAATCTAGCCAAAAATCCCAGGGACTGGTAGCCGGATCCCATCCTAGTCATTAACCGGAAGTTTTCCATGCCAATAGTTTGCCTGGTATCCTTCCAGAAAAACAGGACAAACACTATTTCTCAGTTAGATTTCCTGTTCATCATGTGAACTCAAATCATCATAAACTTAAGACTTTATAAAGTATAACTTACAGCCTCACATAGTTTACAAGCAATGCATCGCTCTTCCCCAGATTCATAACGTCTAAGAGCGTGCTCTCCTCGGAAGCGGGGACTCAGAGGACCCTTCTCAAAGGGATAGTTAATCTGCAACGTAGTGAGATAGAAGAACAGTCAATGCAAGGAAGCAATTACAGTACAGATAACAGCATATACAAAATTTGTCACTTACAGTAACTTTCCTCTCGAAGAAGTACTTCAGCGTCAGACTCAAACCACGGACCATTTCAGTCAGAAACAATGTATTGATGCTCCTTTCAAACACTGAAGCAAGAAAGTGCAAAATTAGAACTGTCAGTACCGAGACAGCAAGGCAATACTCTTGTCTTATGCACAGGAAAACATCTTACTAACCAGCATTCCAATCTTTTGCGATCTCCTTCGCAAGCTGTTCTTTCTCCTCATCCTCTGTTAGAGAACAGTGGCACCAAACAGATTCGAATTAAGCATGCACACACAAAGTCAACATCAATGTTTTCTAGTCGTCCGAATAATCGCGATTAGTCGTGCCTATCGCTCCCTTGCTACCGATAAGGGCTAGCGACTAGGTCTGAGCGACTAGAAACCTAGTCATCCGGTTAGTCGTCAACTAATCATGATTGGTCGTCCGATTAGGCTTGAAAACGATCAGATTTGAGAACCTGATCATGGGCCTCGGCTAGTTGGTGGTGGGCTACTAGGCTGGCAATTAGGCCCATTAGGTTTTGAGTATATATCTCGCAGCTGCAGGTGCTGCCAAGCCACCTCACCCCAAAACGCCCGCCAGAACAAACGCGTGGACACGCCGCCTTCCGCCCGCCAAAATACACACCGCCACCTGCCCAAAGGCGTGTCTGCTGGCGCATCCAGCCACCCAGGAGCACGCTGCCGCCAAGGAAACGCCTAGGAGCTCCATGGCTCCCTGCTGCCCAGGAGCTCCATTCCCCCCCTCTGCCAGGAGATACCCTCTGCCCAGGAGCTCCCGCCAAAATTTGCGGTGTTGATGCTTGCCATTTACTATGTAATGTATAGTATACATATCATATCAGTCCTCGATGTACAGGATGACTATACAGATGACTAGGCTCGACTAATCGGCCTAATCGACGACTAATCTCGACTAATCACCTTATCGGTGCCATGGCGACTAGGTTCGATTAGACGACTGTAAAACATTGGTCAACATGGATATGAACATCTAAAAAGTTAAAGCTCACGCTCACATATAGCTTTGCACAATAACCCATCAACTTCTGACTGGTTAACCAAAGCAGCAAGACAAGCACTTCCTCTTTGAGCATTTCTTACTGATTAGAAATGACAACTTATTGATAATCCAAGACCTATCCCAAGCAGTTTCAAAGGGCACCACAACCAATTCAACAGACTGAGTGCACTAACTACTTACTCCAGGATGCCTAATTGCCAAGTAATCATCCTAAAACCAATCCAACACGAATCGAGGCTTCTGATTTGGGTATCTCTAACACTGCAAGCAGCCCAATACAAAGGGGGAAGAGTGCTGACCTTTGAACCTCTTGGGCGTCCCAGCGTTCATGTAGGTCCGGAGGTGCCCCTGCATCGCCGTCGCTGCCGGGCCGAGCTGCGCCTGCAACAACACCAGCACCACAGAATCAGACACGCACCAGAACGCCAGCATCCAGGAACGAAAAGCCTTGATCTGAGAATCCGCGAGCAGATTGCGGGGGATCTGGAAGCAGGCGCACGGGCGGATAGGGCTATGATTCGTACCGTCTGCTTCGCGCGGAGTGCCTGCGCTGCCTGCCGGGCTAGGAGTGCAGCCATGGTGGAGCGACCTCGACGGCGACGAGGCGGCGGAGGCGACGGGGTCGGATCGAAAGGGAGGGAGGTTCAGCTGCCGGGCTGCGGGTTAGTGGCTGCGGAGATGGCCGGGTGGAGGCGGAGGAGAGAGACGCGCTGCGGGGTGCTTGGCCTGGGCTGGCGTGGGCTGCGTCGGAGGAAACGGCGAATCGAGGCGGTTCCTTTCTACTGGGTCGATTTGGATCTCGTAGGCCGTCGGCCTGGTCAAGTCGGTTTGGGAGGCCCATTCCGGTCAACTTTGCTTGTAGTTTTCGGCAGCAAGTTTGGTTTTGCTTGTAGTTTTTTTGTCTGAAATTTCACATAAATATATTACCAGAGGTACTAATATAGTACGAAGAAAAGAAAGTAGAAAGGTTAAAATAGCTGTAGCTCCACGGGGAGAAGAGGGAAGGAGGACTGGAGGAGAGAGGAAAAAAAAGAGAGGTGGAGAAGAACAGGGAGATGAACCCTCACGCCTCATGGTGTGTCAATTTCCATCAGCCTGCTCGGCTGTGATCTATTTGCAAGTTTTTTTTTCATGGTGTCTAGTTTTCTCTGGTTGCTCCTTTAGTTCTTCCCAAAAAAAGAATGGCAAGAATATCGAGGCCACAAGTCTTTGTATGATTGTATCTGTGCAGTGTGCTTGAGATACCCGTCATTGCTTCCCCGGCAGCATGTTTGCGATTTATTTAGATTTCGTAGTAAGTGACGTCTGCCGAAAAGTGATTTGATAGGGTTCGTTTTAACTAAGGCAATCATTTTTTTCTTAGAGATGGATGCAACATTTTTTTCAGGCTATATTCGTACGTGTCTTGTTTTCCTTCCTATCCATCTTGTTTGAGGGGATAAAGTGATTTATATTGAATGAACGCAAAATAAACAGATTACCCCACACCATGTCGAGGCCTCTTTTGAAAATAAAAAAAGAGTGCTGGGAATAGTCTCATCTACTTGTGCTGAGTGAAGTATCACGACTTATAAATGTGAGGGTGTAGCCACCCATGTGGATCGATCAAGTGGAAAATTATAGGCATACAATTTGACGATGGATGAATGCCTAGAGGTACGAATACATATATTTTTTAAAAAAATTTGGACTCAGTGCCAGCTATATCATATAAGATATATATAGGCATCATAGATATCCAATTTTCATATCCGGATTCGAATACGGTATCTGACGCTGAATATCTGAATTTGGATACGGACGGATATAATTAAACTAAGAGAACACGGATATAGATGAATAATATTTATACATTTAGATCTTGTATCTATACTTATAGTAGGGTGTGTCACACACAAAAAAAGATAACGTGAAAAAACTGAGATGGGCATACTAATAGTTCAGTCTATAGGCTCTCGCACCCTCTATACTCAGCTCTTTCGCTGTTTCGCATATTATCCATGTAAATAGGTTTTGTCTCCTTGCCGTTGCCTTTCTTCTTTTACGTGGGTTGAACTTTTTTCGATTACAAGGATGACACGCACATCCACACGCTACCACAAACGCACAATACAATCCTACACCCCACAGGTCTACTACTTATCACGTGCTTATAAATAATTCACTGAAAGCACTCAAGTTTATATCAGTTGCGGACAGAAAAATTTGGATCCAAGCCTCGCAACTCGCTATCACATCACATCAAGAGGAGTCCCCGCGCCGGGTTGAAACCTGCGACCTTGCATTACTAACCTTTAAGCTGCGAGATTATAAGCACAAAATATTGGACTAGACCAGCTTTCCAGCAAGAATTCTGCCTGACAAAGGATGCGGCACTACACAATGGTTGTGGTTGAAACACTTAACAAAACAGAATTCACAACGTGTACTTGAGACATGATCGGCATTGCTTTCCTTTGCTTCTGCTTAAAACTTGTTATGTACAAAAATATACAGATAAATGCATTGCTCTATGTGAAACTATAGTTACTATACATAACCCACAATACTCAGATATAACATGTCCAATGAGTGAATCTTTCGCTCTATAAATACGGCAACTACACATGTTAATCCATGCCCACAGCTAAAATCACCCTCCTATCCTGCTGCGGTTCAATTACAACGGGGAGCTTTGAGCTAGGGACTGCTCCTACAGCTCAAGCACATCGAACTCATGGGGCATGTAATCTTCGCTCGGGCGATAGTACTTGTTGGGGGAATACAAACCGAAGTTTGTAACCTGGCTGCTGTACAGGCACGCAAACCTCTCGACCTGTGGAAACAAGAAAAAATAAAACCTCGTGTCAACTAAACATTGCTGCACATAACATTTTTTCAGTGTTATAAATGTCAAATGTCGTTCACCGTCATGCACCTGATGAGCAAATCGAGAATTTTGGTACCCAGTCTTCATGAGCTGTCCCCACACCTTATGAAACTGAAATCGAATAGAGTACACAAAGTGTTTGGCACATACTCAACAATAATGTAACTTAGCACATTACCTTCTGATGATGTTGCCTTTGAGCCTCTTGATGAAGGCGGCGAGCATGCTCTCGCTGTTGCTGCAATTAAAGAATGAAAGGAAATGGTATCATGAAAAAAATAACTGTTACCCATAAATGTTTACAGGAGTTGACACTGACATATGAAATCTACCATGTTTTGCACAAGTCCTACTCCAAAAGTTGAATATTATCTTCAACCAGCAGCCTGCCAGGATGTTGGTCCTTAAAAATCCTAGGGCACAACTTATTATCCTAGTATACCTAGTCTAAACAAGATATGCCTAAATTTGATCATCATAGTTAGAACGCCCCACCTAGCCAACCCGACCATAAAACCCAGGTGTTATAATGGGAGGGGTCGGGGCCTTTATCCTTGGTCCAACATTCCCCCTATAGCGTGCGAGCCCGGCGTAGCCCGCAGCAGGTCTCAGCACACGAGAGACGCAGGGGAAATCGTGCAGTGGAAATGCGTGGCCGGGAGGGATCGAACCTAGGACCTCGGCTCTGGTACCAAGTTAGAACGCCCCACCTAGCCAACCCGACCATAAAACCCAGGTGTTATAGTGGGAGGGGTGGGGGCCTTTATCCTTGGTCCAACAATCATCCTTTACTCTCTTTTTTCACTTGCGAGAGTGATAATATTTCATTCAAAAAAATAATTTCTCATGTAGCTACCAATCGACAATGAAGTAAATCAAAATAAGGACCAACCAGCAGATTGACATGTTCAGAGAACAACTTTTCCTTCTGATTTTCTGTGAGATCATCAAATCTGGGCAAAAAGGAGAGGTTAGATGTAGCAAATGTACGAGGAAACTACAGACCATCAAGAAAAAGAAAGACAACATTTACTTATATGCAGCATGGCAAATAATAGTAGAGGGAACATAAACCCAAAGCTTAGGGACGTATTTGATCATCATAACTTTCTTGTGGACATATTGCAGGTATTTTACAGACTCGTCGAAAGAGGGAAAAAACAAATGCAGCTAAGAAAATTTATTAGTATAGTCTCCTGGAAATATCCATAAAAAGATTCAAGGTTAATCTGCTGCAGAAGTACAAATACAGTAGGAAGATTCAAGTTCATTCATGAAAGCTAAAGCAATAGTCTAGGGAGTAACTGCAAATATATTCAAATGCAAAACAGCTAAAGCAAGTTTAAACTAAAAGACTTTCTCAACTTACTTAAGAGACCATTCAAGATGATGGATTCTGTCTTCAATTGAATCACGCTCCATTCTAAGATGTCTAAGCTCCTGAAATGGATACCACATACACGCAAGCTGGTGACACATATAGACTGTATACATAAACTTAACACTATCCTAGGATGTCTAAATTCGTGAGAATAATAGTAAATAATGAAAGCAATATGAACAAGTTGCTGACACTTTTTTGGTCATGTTTAACATGAAATTCTGAGTAGGATCATGCAAATGTTGGTCTCAAGCTGAGTTGGCAAAATTCAAATATACTGACAAGCTGCTTCTGAATGTCATAGCCTGTGCCCAGTTGATATCTCATGTTAGGAATCAATTTTTTTACAAGCAACTGAGCTACTCATACCTTCCGAATCGACTTTGATTCTGAAAGAAGCTTCACCTCATGCTCCAGTTCTGGAATCACCAGCATAGTCCGCCAGCCTTTCAAAGATCAACAACACGTACAGAAGCATTTACGAAATGAATGAAATATAGTGGACAACTGCAATAATGAAAGGGAAGTGTCCCATAGGAAAAGTGTCACACACAAATTCCACATTGGGGACAGTGGCACACACACAAATTCCAGGCACACAATGAACTTGTGTGTGTGGCACTTGGATTTGTGTGTGCATGTGCGTGTGTGCTCGCACGGGTGTGTGGCATTTGAATTTGTGTGTGCCCCACAGGAAAGTGTCACACAAATTCCAATGAGCAGTGGCGCACGCGCGCGCGCACACAAATTCTAGAAGGAAAAGATATATGACTGTCATATAGTTATTTAAATTGATCGAGCATGCAAGTATACTTCGTCTACACATAGTTAACTAGTGAGCAGCATCAAAACTCGTCTGCACAATTAAGACTACCATATTTAATAATCAAATATATATCAAATTCCAGTGCAATTATAAGGTAGATGATAAAAAAGCATACCCAGAACTTTCTTGCTGCGCAGAATATCTCCATATATGTGATCACCAACATAGAGGATCTAAAAAATTGTACGGCACATTATTCTATTTGATTCAACAATTAATATCACATTCAGTGTCAGTGAATCTCTGGGCAACTGAAGTATGTGCTAAACACTATTTTAAATAACAGAATAAGTGTACCCATACCTGTGAACTAGAAGCAACAGAAAGTAATCTGTGAAGATGACCAACATTGCCTCCCTGGAAAAGTTACAGCAGTAAATAGATATTACTTATTCACTTGCTAGATCTAAGATATACAGCGCAAATAATGATACAAAATAAAAAGGGAACATAATAATATTGATTCTGTAAGTGGCCAGGTATCATTTTCACTGTTACAAGTTGGGCAGAAATTCATTTGACCATTGTCCACACCTGAGAAGTCGCTACAACAATGGTAAAAAATTGCCAAAAGGATTAAGTACCTGGTAAACTTTGTGAACTGGCGTTGCATGCTGATGACTTGATCTTGGGCTTCCAATCTTCACAACAGGAGATATATATATATATATATATATATATAAGGAATTGAAAAACAATTACCATAGAGATGGAATAGACTTGATAAATTTACTAGCCTGAATATCAGCATTTAGAAGTTTTCCGGAATCAGGCTCAACTTCAAAGAGGCCCGCACGGTTATCATCGTGGAAGAAACTTGGCTTCGAACTGAAAGTTCAACAAGGACTGGCTGAGTTGAGGAAGCTGATCCTTTCGCTAAATAAATAGTAGCAACAAAAGAGTGAGGGAAACAGGGAACAAAAGACAAACCTGCCAGTTATTACAATATCAAAATATTGAAGCCACTTGTGGTTGAGACCAGATCCTGCATCTGAAGTGTATGGTCCACAAAGGTAATTCATGACAACATCGGTGTAGTCCCACAAACTGCATGAACAAGTGCATGTCTAGATAGTAAATAGATTGTAAGAAGAAGCTCGATACTGTAGAATCACATGGGTTCAGTTTAAGAGAAACTAAGACACAAGTCTCAAGAAGCCTAATAAAATCATAAAGGGGCCATATACCTATTTGTCACCAAGAATGTTGAGCGTCCAGATTTCTTTATCATTTCAAGCATTGGTACAATTGCCAAGTCCTCATTGATGTACCTGTAATGTTCAAATTACACGAATTAGCAGGGTTATCTAGAACATAATTATAAGTATTGCGGAAAGAATGGATGCCAAATTGCCAATTGGCATGTGGATCAAAATAAAAAATTAAGGCAGCCCTATAGCAAAAAAAAAAGTATGGTGACTGGTATTAAATACTTAACTACAAAATAGGAAAATGAGTTACCTGCCAGGGTCCTTCGCAACCATCCGCTTTAATGTTCCATCACGATGACACAAGTCAACCGCAGACCTCACATCTTTATACATAAGCGGATAGCTGTACCAACACAGTATTGCAAGCTCAAAAACAAAGCCTCAATTTATACAAACTCAAGCATAAGGCTGCAAGGGGAATGAAAAGGCGAGAAAAATAATATTGGTTCATGCACAGAGCTCTTTCAAAGCTTCTTTGAAGTTATTGTGTTTCAAGATATGAGTTAACTCCAGACAGAACAATGAAAGAAAACTCTAAAAGAGCAACAAGTAAACAGCATGTTTTTTTCCTTGTCATAAAAGGCTCTACTGTCCTGTTAATTAAAGTTAAAAGGTATGTCCTCTCTGTTACATGCTTATGGTGTTGTTATATAATGGTGGAAGACATTGATCATGCGGATCATGCGCCACAGGCCTGATTTTGTTGTCCTCATGAGAACAAAACTAGAAAAGACTGCCATAATAATGTTAGGGCACATCAGAAGGTAGGAGGTAACTTAATACTTCGAAATATTACCACCAGAACTCCCAAAAAAATCCTGGAATTTTATTGAACAATTAGGTCATGGACGCTTTTAAAGTCTGGTGGGGTCTGTATGCTGTGGATCGCCAAAAAGAAATTAGTTCCCATAAGAACCTAACCTAAAGTACCACGACTAGAGTAAAGAAATGAGGGATGGTATGTCATGGTTACAGAAAGTTCATTGACAAGGCATGACATGTCCAAATCTGGCTGAGATTGGATGTCTGATTTGACAAAGAATTGACATGGGAGTCTAAATAACACTGAATTAAATCAATACACGCATGGCCCAGCACTCAATCAACTTGGATCCCAGTGCATTAGTAAACTAGTAAATGTAACACGTGATACAAAAAAAAAGGCTGACATAAAATGAACAAAGGAAAAGTGTAATCGGATTGCTTAGGGGATTAAAGATAGTATACATAACTTTATGGAAGAAATGCAATGAAAGAAATTTGGACTATTGTGAATACACAGCTGCGTAATGTTGGCTAAGTATTGTTTAATTCCCAAAAAGAAGAATAGAAAACAATCAAGAGTGGACACTGGATATGCTCTTCAAAAGGCAAAATAAAATTACTCTAATCATTTGGCTCCATCAACTCTTATTTAAATGAAGTCCTAAAATTGTAAGTCCCTTCAGTATGGTAAGCATGTAAGATGTAAATACTAAATAACCATACTCTGTGCCTGCAGGTACTTTTCCAGGATTACTGTCCATGAAATCAACAAGCTGAGCAAATAGATAAGCTTCACCCAATGAGAAAAGCGTATCTATAAGGGCATAATCAGGTTCATCAAATGAGTCTCTTATCAATGTACTCCCATAAGCAGCAACTTTTTCTTCTTTCGACAATTCCCTAAAACCATGGTATGCAACTTTTACATACTTGTGTCGGTCCATCTGATAATCACCACCCAAATAGTTAAAAAGAGTTAATTTCAATGAAAAGGTACATGTACAGTATTGAAAGCCCAGCATAGAAATGCAATGAAACAATTAGATCAAAACAAACTGAGAAACAGCAGCAAATATCTCTTTTAAATCTTACAACACAGATCAAATAAAAATTTATGATAGAGGCCTAGCCCTGTTTTTGTTGTTCCCTCTAACCAGTTGAAATTTACACACTGACATCTAACACTTGCTACTTCCATAATGATGACAATGCTCATTGAACAATTAATGCTAATATTGATGAACTGAAGATGCTAGCTCAAAAATGGTGATTATGGTTCAAACTATATTATATATGTGAATATGTGGTAATAAGAATAAGTAGAATTTTCAACAAAAAATGCATTTATTAGTTTGACAGGACACCTTTTGATTCTAAATCATACGACCACCAACAGCAGGTTCCAAAGATTAATATCAAAATGTTGACGTATGTTTATTTTAAAAATATGTGGCTGGGCCCTTCATTGATACAACAACAAAGCCTTTAGTCCCAAGCAGGTTGGGCCCTTCGTTAATAATAAGATAAAATGAGTTATGGTTTAGATAAATAAGACACAAAGCTTCCAGCAACTTGTTCTAAAAAGGGTGGCAATTTAAGCAATTAATTTATAACTGACCTTCAAAATATTTCCTCTCTTCTTATCAAGAACTAATCCTCTGACCATGTATTTCCAATCAAACTCCCAAGTCAACAGCTGCATGATGAAAGAATAGTAAAACCAAATTCTGAACCAAAACAAGCACAACAAGCAATATGCTTTCATAAAATTTTAATATGTAATGATGAATTCTGAAATCAAGGAAAATGTATTTCACAAAAAATACTTCTGCTTAATAAGTGGATAACAAGTTCTATGCTCGGATGTTTTTGCTACTTTAACAACACAACAGCCATTGAATCCTGCTAAGACAAATAGCAACGGCAAGAAGCTGAAGTGCAGCACCAACATTATGCAGCCATAATTCCATAAAAGCAAACACAGGTATAGAATATACTAATTCATCTTTGCTTTCAAAATAACAAGAAGCTGAAGTGCTTCCTTGAGACTAGTATAGAAATGCTGTTACAAACTATCAGAATATCTCTGTAATTAATTAAATGCAACTCTCAGTAACTAGTTAAAGTCAATAGTCTGGCCTGTAAAAGCATTAGTGAAGTCTGGAGACAAACTATAAAATGATGCATAAGAGCCACGCTAACTTCTGTGACATCTGAATGGTACAGTCTTAGACACAGCAGAAAACAGTTAAAACAACTATTTGGAATCTGGAACAGACAGAACAGGGGCCTATGTGCCAACCTCTCTTTAGTGCACGCATTGAAAGGGCCAGTGCAATTTTATCATAAATTCAGAAGCAACAAAGGCACAAAGCTAGTACGAAAGCAATCAATCTGGTTACTTTGTCTTCATGTATCAAGCAAATTCGTGTTTCTTACTGTAACTAACCTCTTCAGGGTAGTGCAGATCCTTCACAAGCTTCTCAATTGTACCATAGTAAGCAAGGGACTCGAAGGTCTCAGGCTTGTACTGTGCAAGAGTGTAGTCCATATCAAATCCCACTGCTGTGATGTTCCTCATGTTGAGTGACCTGTTGCAGAATATCTCCTTCCCGGTAGAAATGCTTCTCGGTTCTGCCGAAGGTGTTGACCATACTGCCCCAGTGGAGGCTGTCTCCACTGCACCGCTGTCCATCCTTATAGCACTACAACCTGATATATAGGAGATCTATAGATCAGTATTCTAAGAGCGTACAAGCTAAACTGAAAAATGCTACCGTACTTTATGATCAGTGGAACAGCTCGTTGTTACGACTGGGAATTATGTCAGAGTTGATGAATGCATTTTGATGATCAACGTGACAGCGTATTAAAAGGGCATATAGGCAAAGTTGTAGAGGTATCACGAGTAAACCGAATTGCCGCATCTCACAGGAACAATGCACACTAACTCTTAAAAAGCTGGATCAGAAAACGAAGATGCAAAATGCAGGATCATCAAATTCCAACAAAATCCACAATCTCCACATGCCCATCACCGACTCGACAGACGGAAGACGGCTGCGATCAACCTCAATGAAATCCATCAAAGCGGTAAATTACTTTCAAAAAAGGAGTGGAGCCACGAAATTTCATGGAAACAACTATCAAAATCTGAGTGATATCGAAAATACACGAAATAAGACCATCTCGCATCACGGGAACAGATAACCCGCTGAGATCGCAGAGGCGCCGCTCGTCCGCACAAAACACCACGAGAAAACAGCAAAATTCAGACCCCGCTTAGAAATCCTCACGAATGCAGGGAATCGCGCACGCACCTCTGGACCCGGAGACCGATGCGGGGGCGGCGGGCGAGCACGACGACGAGGCGGACGCGAAGAAGAGGAGCAAGGGAGGTGAGAGGGGTGCGAGGTGGAGCGCGGCGGCGAGGGGCCTCCTGGAGAAGAGCATTATCGCTGGCTCTCAGCCCGCGCCCCTTAAATAGGCGGGGGCAGCGCCGGATGCGACGAGACGGACGGGACGACGGAAGCGTGACCGCTGTCGTGCTGGGGAAGGGAATAAATGCGGCGCTGGTGGGGGGAGGGTGAGAGGAGGAGGGATCCCCGATGTAGGCGGGCGCTGCTGGCGCGCGTGAGGAGGGCGAGCAGCGCCGCGGGGCGGCGGCGTCTCATCTCATCGCGCCGGGCATTGGCCGGCGGGCGGGCGGGCGGGGCAAGTGGCGCGGGGATCGTGTGCTGATTCGGATGCGGATGCCGCGGAGCTCGCGTGCGTTGGAAGCAGCAGCGGCAGCGGGCGCGGGCGGGCGGGCGGACGCGGGGATGGGGGTGGGCTGATGGTGGAGGAACTGCTGGGTGTGGATGGGTTTGAGTTGGGGGCTGTGCTGCTGACGTTGCCCCGACGGTAACGGATGGCGTGGCCGGCCGCCCTTCCGAGGCTTTTGCTCCGGCCACACGCGCACGGCGCAGATGAGATGAGCGCACGAGGGCATGGTGTCATGGATGGACCCGCGGAAACAGGGCAGAACGGAGGAGCCTTGCTAAGTTTTTGTAGCATGTGAATTGTTCACAGGCTGAAACTTTTCAAATATAGCAAACAATAGTAGAGTTATGGCAGAGAGTTCATTAGTGATGGTGAAAAACACGGCTCTACGACATTTGCAACCACAAATTATGAAGAGTTGAAGTTGTGAAACATGCAATAGGGGTGTAGTTGACCATAAGGGGTGAAAAGGTTTGGAAGTGCGGTGGAGGGTGCCAATAATGAGGAAGAAGAAAGAGGCCATGCATGCAAATTCGAGGAAGAAGTAAGTGTATGATGTAAATCTCTGAACTTTTTTATCAGTTTTAATTTTGCCGCCATCCTACCTCCAGCACGTGGAAGCTCCTAAATTTTTTGTTGACCGTTAGCGGTATTGGTGGGTTTATAGATCGTTATAAACCAGTGCGTTGACGGTAAGAAAAGGCCAAAAATAATTATTGCTGCTCCAACACATAGCCAATCTGCATATATCCTTTTTTATCAATGTGCATTAAGGTATTGTGTTGTTTATTGCTGGTTATTAGTGTGCTTCGTGGTACCATTTAAGACCGGTTAGTTGACAACAAATTGAGGAGTAATGATGGTAAAAAAAGGAAATTATGCTGAAGCGATGCGTGATGGAAATCATGATATGAGCATAAAAAAATTCATGAAAAAATTTGACAAAGACTTTTGAATTACGTATGTTTGCAAACTAGATGGCTAGAGGCACTCTGAAAATACCATTACAAAGATTAATTAATATTCAGTTTTAGACTTGGAAGACTGAGAACAAACAATCCTCCCTCCAGAAATGAAAGATTGACATTCAGAAAAAGTAGCAAAAAAACTGTAATGCTTGCCTGAAACAGTAGTTTTTAATGACCAGAGCTAGTACTTTCTTGCTATCACAGAGGACTTGCCGAGCAAAAAGGGAGAAAAAGGTAGGTTCAGGATCCGAAACTTTATATTATGTTTTTTAAAAAAATGCGCACTTCACGATTTCGCGTAGCCATTTGGTGGGTGGGTAGCAAAGCTACCTGCTCCCCTGCGGATAACGCGCGATAAATACGAAACACGTCTTGACCGTGGATCTATCATCCCGTGCAATCCCCTGGGCCATGGATTCCACGCTGGCAAAAGGCGACCGCTCCGGATCGGGAACTACTGGAGCAGCAGAGCCAACGATCTTTGGTTGGCATGGATCGCCTTTGGAGTTTGGGAGCCTTTCTTCTGTCCTCCTCTCTTCTCCCTCCTTTTCTGTGGCCGCCACCAAGTGTCCAAGTGTGCACGGCTTCGCCTACCAGTGTACCACACACCCGGTCCGGTAGTAGCCAAGAGTAGCAAGTGATAACGCGGCGGTCAGTTAGGCTACCGAATGATCTGTAAAGCGATGTCTTTTTCATTTATAAGACGCGATGAGCTGACAAGCTTTGCTATGTATGTATGTAGCATGTCATCATTCCGTAGAGGTTTTGTCAAGAAGCTTCACGCTCTTTTCAGCACTTGTGACGCAAGCTTGGCCGCTGCTAGCTGCTATACTTACTTGTAATGCGAGAATAGCAACGAGAGGCAATAACAACGGGTCGGCCGGGGAAGCAAAAGGCGGAGCCTAGTGCTCCTGATCAGATCTGATCCAGAGCCTGCTAGCTGTTGGGCGCTTTTGTTTATGCTGAGATCGATGGTGACGGTAGGGTTAGTATTAGACTAATCTGGCTGGAAGTTGTCGAGCTCGAATCTGGTTCGTGGTTAAAAGCACCACGACAACACCAACACCAGGTGAGGATGTCAATTATTGTAAGTGGTTTTTGCATTGCCATGCGTGATCGTCAGCGCAAAAGGAGAAAGAAATGCGATTCCTCTTCAAACAGGAGAGCCCAGCAGCTGATGTGGTGTGCCTACGCGCCCGGAAGAAAATGATGCTGCAAGTGCAAAGAGCGACATGGGAAGGGAATATGATCTCCGCGGTGCGATCCACGCGTGCTGGGTATCCCAGTGGTGCACTTGACCGCATCGGTGGAAGAAGCAATGCGATTCCGCTTCTGAACTACATGCTTTGCTTGTTACGCGGTCAGTGCCCGTATAGGGCATCGTACAAGTTTTGCACCTATCATCATTCTCCTCCTCCCTTTGCCGCCTTACCAACTGGGCTGGAGTGCCGTGGTGGCGAGTTGCATCTCGCATCTACGGGCACTGGACTCTGTTCCGAGTCCAGCGCGGAGGGTCACCATTGCGGAGGCATGGGACGGCGTCAGTTTGAAGTTCACCTTCAAACGAACATTCTCTGCCAGAGTCATGGACCTTTGGTGTGAACTGTGTCATATTGCAGAATCGATCTCCTTCACTGATGAGGAGGATGCAATTATCTGGAGCTTTAGCTCCAATGGCAAATACTCAGTTCAAACTTTATATGTACTAGTGAGCTTTAATGGAGTGAAACATGGTCACTGCCCGGCTGCGTGGCTTGGCGGTAGTGTCCGAGTTGCCTGTTAATCAGGAGGTTCCAAACCTTTCTATGCACTCTGTAAACAGCGGGCGTGCTTATAATACGCTTAGTGTCTAAGGCTGAGTCCAGTGGCGGGGGGAGATATCGTCCCGCCACGTCAGTTCTCACCCTCACTCTCACCCCACTCTCACCCCATCCCTCCAATGCACATGCTATAATGCCAGCTCTCACTTCTCTTTTCTCCACGTCAGATTTTCTTTTCCAAATTTAATTATTTCAAACTCCACGTGGACCAATAGAAACGCGCCACATCACTCCCGCCCCACCACTCTCGCCCGACGCCAGCGCACCGCCTCGCTACTGCCCGCCTATCGCCTGCCAACGCGGGCGAGAGCGGAGCGATAGCGCCCGCTCTCGCCCGGGGGTAGTGCTACCGCCTTCTCTCGCCCTCTCGCCTGGGCTGGGGCGACAGGGGGCGGTATCGGCCCCATTGTCACCAGCCTAAAACTGCTGTAAAAGACTGCGACGTTTGTTTCCTCTGGAAGTAAACGGGGACGGTCTCTCTAAAAAAAAAAACGGGACGCAGCGTGTGGCTTGGACAGACGGAAGTCTGGAGGCCCACATGCACGGAGGAGTATCCCCTTCACAATGAGGAGCCCAATGCGCGCCATCCACTCGCTCGCCGCGCCACAGGGGCCGCCGCCGGCGAGGCCACCTGTCCGCCGCGGTACGGCGGCGGCCTCTCCCCTCCGGGGTTCCTCGCCGCCGCCGGCACCTGCGTCCCTGAGCCTCGCCTCCCGCCGCGCCGCGCTCCTCGCCCTCGTCCTGGCCGCGGCGCCGGCGCGCCCTGACGCCGCCGCCGCCTTCTCCCTCGGCATCCGTACGACCGCGTCCCTCCCGTCGCCTGCCTCCTTTTCTCCGCAATGCAGTGGCCGGACCTCTCACTCTCTTCCCCTCTCCTTTTCCTGTTGGCGCTGTGCAGCTGGGCCGAAGGAGCTGTTGCGGGAGCAGAAGAAGAAGTCGGCGTCCTTCCTCCTCGCGCCCATCGCCGCCTCCCGCGACACGCTCCTCAAAGCTCAAGCGCTCCTTGGTAATCCCGTTTTCCCGGGTATCCATCACTTCGCTTAGTTTGGTCAGGTAGGGTATTTCCATAAGATTCTTAGCAACCATGCAATGCAGCTTCCCCAAATGCGTCTGCTGGGGACGCCGAGGAGGTGAGGGGGCGGATCAGTGCGGCGGGGAGGGATTGCGTGCCGCGGGAGAGGAACTCGATCGTCTCTTTCCAGTCGAAGACTGGCGTTGAGGTACGGCCGGGGGTGGTTGGGGGGGGGGTGCCTAATTGCCTTGACCAGGGGTGGCCTGCTGTTTGTACTCCAGGCGTGTGATTGAATTCCCCCTGTAGGTCTGCACATTCAGTTTGATACTGAAGAATGCCGCATCGTTGCTGACCAAAAAGGATCCTCTCAAGGTTGAAGCTGATACTAGGCTTGTGGAGCTCATACAGTATGTTTTTCGCTAGCTAGCGTTAAGTGAAGCTCACCAAATGTGTGTATTATTTTGAGCAAACTCAAGGTTCATTGGTCTTCTGCAGGTCATTCTCTGACCTGGGAACACTGGTGGAGAGCAGTAATTTTGAGCTCATCGGTGACAAGTGCGTAACATGGACACATTGCTTATCTTTTTTTATTCCAACCCCAGATTTGTTATCGTGCATGGACTCTTGCTAGTACATGGAAGTAACTTGATATTTCATATGTCAATAGGATGTGTGTGTATTTTATGTAATGCCGTTATCCTTTTGCAATGTTCTGTTATGGATTGGTTCGAAGTTTTTTGTAGCTAATAAATGCTGGCATCTATCATTTTCAATATCCCGCAGAGAGAAGATGAAGGATGGCTTGCTGAGCACTATCTCTGCCCTTGACAAGTTTGAACAGAGTGTTAAAGACTGTTTAGGTGTTTAGAACTGGTTTTTCCTGAGTCCCATCAATTTTCTCAAGGCTGTAAAATGACTTATTGTTTTCGTTTTCCTTATATTCTTGTGGTATATCATATATGGCAAGGTTTCATTTGCTTTTTGCTCATCAGGGCCTTTTGTTGTAGAACACATTGTGTATTTGATATGTATGTTACTTATGGTAATTGCCTGCACGATTTCTACCTTATGCCTCTAGTTTCTCTAAAAATATCCTACTATTCACTTAAACTACATGGAACTAAAGCGCATTATGTTTCTTCTGTTTGGATATTTATGCTCCATAATTTAAGTGTCTGCTTATATATAGTGACGGTTTTCCATAAACTGTAGTTGCTTGAAAAAAGAGTAAGAAATGTGTAAAGAGTAGGACAAAATGTTGGTGTTATATTTTCCATTAACAAGATTTATGGATTATCTCAGACAAAAAAATATATTATACAAAATCATATCTGGCTTTGAATGCTAATGAACTCTGCATGCCATCAGATGAAAAAAAGGGTGCTCCAACTAATCCAAGTAGTGATCCAGTGGACACATGATCTGGTCATCTGGTGAGGCAGAGGCTTCCACAAAATACAATCTGCAGCATGGTGTGCCATCTTCCGGATTTTTTTCCATTGATCTTGGCAGTCTCCTCAGTTTATCAAATAGGTTCTCTGGGTGACTTAGCAGCCCAAAATGTGCTTGCGGATCTCCAATTTGTGACAGTGTTACCTTAGAGAACCCAATAGAAGGCAGCAGGAGGTCAGGACTGTCATGGTAGAAATGGTATATTGTCGGGGAGAGCGATGTTGCATTCTTGTTCATGAAGTCGGCCAGGAGCACTGTGCAGGCTGAGGACCGGCTGGCTGCAATGGTTTCGAGGACTTGCATTGCATCTGCATGGTGAAGGTAATAGATGATGCCTTCGAGCACCCATATGGTGTTCCTTTCAGGAACATACCCACAGCTCTGCAGCTTTGTTACCCAGTCTCCATCCTGTATGTTGGCAGGAACCCTATTCAATGATTTTGCCATCAGGGTGAGTTTCTGGTAATTTGCGGAACTCATTGCTTCGTGCAGAAGATCAGATTTCATTTCTAGGAGCTCCGGGAAATCAAGTTCAAATACCATGCATTCCTTTAGGCAGTTCAGTCGATAAGCTCTCGCGTCCATCCCTGAAAAAAAGAGAGTATAATTTGGTGATCAGAATGAGCCTTTTCTTGAGGTGAACCTATCTGCAGATGACGATGCTTGTTGTGATACAAATTTCAACTCAACCTGCTTCATCTACCGCAAAATTTAGCATTCTTGCTCCATAAATTTTATACTACATTTATTTAAAAACACTAGAAGTTCAAATGTATGGTTCACCAGAATTTTTGAGCCTAGAGGTTTCAGTGATGTCATTACATCCAATGAAACCTCCTAGAATGTATTTCTACAGCTCAGTTATTTCGTCGTGGAAAGTGAGGGTATGCCTTGTTCTACCTGTTCCGTTCAATTCCAGAAGACATCAAATTGTTCAAGGATAGCATTGTCAGATCTTAAGGTCTGACCCGCTCTCAATTGTTCATGTACCCAAAGTTTGCTTCTGGGTTCCAATTACTCCATATGAACTCACGAATATCAGGTGAAATTAATCTGTTTCTGAAGCCTTTTGTTATATGCAGTGTTGAGACCGCTAGCTGCAAGCCAAAAGTTTTTTTGGTAGGATACAAGCCAAAAGTTTCCTGGTCGCGTACGAGCTGTTAGCTTGATGGTCGTTCCTCCGGTTGGGAGGCCACCCGCGCCAGCGTTCGAAACCCCAGTTCCGCAGTGTCGCATCGGAGTAAAAAAAAATACCACTACCTGTGCTATTTAACAGAAAATAGTGCAGGCGAGAGGCGCGTCCTCGTTATTAGTGGCACGTTTTGGATAGCTGGAGTTCAACCCTGCGGAAGAGGAAACTTCTATCTTTCATGTCAAACCTTGGAGAAAATCTTTCCCCATGGGTCGAGTTTTTAAAAGTTTCCTGGTCTACATCATGCTAACTGCCAACTGATGAGACCAGCTGAAGGGCAGTACCACAGTAGACACCGGCATCATCAAGGACACAAATATCAGTGTGTTGAGTGTGATTTGGTCTATCTGTAGTCTGGACAAAATAGCTACTGGACATGCTTGCATCAAAATGCTGCAGCCCAGGATAGCTCTCTTCTTGCTGTAGTGTGGCCGGGTGTCTTCATTCCGAGCCACAATTGTTTATTGTTTTTCTTTTGTTTTTTTATGTACACGCGAGATGATCGTCTCCTGTGTGTACTGTATATATACAATACAACTACATGTTTTTCTACAAACAATTATTTGATAAGGACACAGGTCCCTTTTCCTTCGTGCGATCGTGTCCAACAGTGGGGACCTGGGGCTCAAGTTTCGCGCCACAGATAAAATGGGCAGCGTGGAAGAAGACCAGCCAAGTCATTTACATTTAGAGAAAATGCTGCTCATGAATTAGGCTCCTAGTTTTGAAGTATGCGTTTTTGTTTCGGGTTTTTGCCAGACTGCCAAACAATAGTTACAAAGACCAAAGTGCCAATGCCATGTGAATCCTACAGCCAGGTTGCAGGGGTAACTTCGTCCTTTTAGTGGCACGGATCCAAATTAAAATTGATAGAAATTTGAACTCTATACAGGCAAGTGTATGCACCTTCAGCTGCAGTGTCATTCTTCACAATAACAGTCGTAACAACACGAACTACGTTCAGGCAGGTCACTTAATTACGAATAACGAATTAGGGCCTGTTTAGATCATGCCGTAAAGGCAAATTTTTTTTGCAAAAACGGCGTTTTTGTCTTTACGCATCTAAACGGCCTGGCGTATTTTTTTTTTTTGGCATTTGGGCCCTGTAAACGCAAAATTTTTTTGCGACGGAATCTTGCCAATTTGAAGTACTAAATGAAGTCTATTTACAAAACTTTTTGCACAGATGGGCTGTAAATCGCGAGACGAATCTAATGATGCTAATTAATCCATGATTAAGCAATATTTAGCGGATGGTTACTGTAGCATCACTATTGCAAACACATGGATTAAGTAGGCTCATTAGATTCGTCTCGCGATTTACAGCCCATCCATGTAAAAAGTTTTGTAAATAGACTTTATTTAGTACTTCAAATTGGCAAGATTCCTTCGAAAACTTTGAGTTTACGGCTTTTTTGCGTTTACGGGGTGGGAGCCGTAAACGCAAAAACTTGTAAAATTTTACAGCCCCCATTTTACGTTTACACCTTTTTGCGTTTACAGAGCATCTAAACAGCCCTTAGAAGCCGGCCGGCACAGGTTCGAGATCAGTACTATGAACAAGAAGAATGCATGGGTCTCACGGATCGATCGTGCATGCAAAAAGCCGGCGCTGAGATATTTAATTTGAGTTTTACGTAGCACGAACCTGCACCGAGGATGACGACCTGAGGGTCGCCGCCGAGCTCGTCGACGGCGGCCTCGATGCGGGCGTCGAACCAGAGCGTCCGCACGGCGATCATGACGCCGTGCACCTCCCGCGCGCCGGCGCGCTCGTCGCGGCGCATCTTCTCGTGCAGGCCCCTGAGGTAGCGCTCCCCGGCCAGCACCGCGGCGGCCGGGTCGCGCACCGCGCGGGCCCACAGCGCCCGCGCTGCCGCCGTCTGGCACGCGCTCTGCAGCACGGGCCCCCACTCCGCCTCCACCCGCGCGTGCAGCGCCCGCACGCCCTCCGGCGCCAGCTGCGCCATCACCGCCGCGAACTCCCGCTCGCCTTCTTCTTCTTCTCCTCCTTCTCGTCCCTCCTCACCTCCAACGCCGCCTTTGTCGCCCTCCGACGCCGCGTCGCCATTCATGCACGGCGACGGCGCCTCCCTCTCCTCCTCCTCTTCCTTCTCCGGCTTCGACGACGACGACGACATGGCCGGCCGCCGGCGCTCTCCTCCGAGCCTGGGCAAGGGCGCGCGCGCGGCCACACAATGTGTAGCGGCTAGCTCGCTTTATATGGATGCTCGGGCTGGCGCAGCACCAGCAGATTAAAGCAAGAGCTGGTTCACCATACTCTACCAGAAAAGCAGCGTCGTAGGCGTGTGATCTCCAACGAACATGGCTAAGCTGTTGCTGTACACGATGGTTGGTTTTGTATGGAGAGTGGGAAAGGCGGGAGCCGGAGGGGAAGAGATAAGAAAAAGGAGGACCACACGTACGCGACCCTGGGCAGCCGGTTTGCGCGCCTGCGCCCGGGGGGGGCATGGGTGGCGCGTGATTTTCCGGCGGGGTTACGCCGCCTCGCTTCGTACGTGCGCGCTGGCCGATCGGACTGTAGCGCGACGGCGACGGGCGGCGGCGGCGAGCGCGCGCGCGCGGGCGGGCGATGTGGTGTGCTCGTATTAATTAGTTGGCGCGGGGGAGGACCAGCAGAGTCGGAGTAGACTGGCGCTGTCGCGGCCGGGGGCAAGGAGAGGACAAGCACGTGCGCGCGGGGTGCCGCCGGCGCCGGCCGTGGCGAGGTGCCGACCCGGTCGAACCGATCGCGCAGTTGGAGCTGGAGATCGACGACGACGAGCCCGGGCCCGCTTAGCTCAGCTGGTGCACATTTTCACGCTACGGGCGATTGATTGTGCTAGCTGTGCGCGTGTTGGATTTTAGATGAACGGGATTCTTGCCCAGCCTTTTCAGGAAGATCAACAAGTATCAGTTCAGTACACACAGAAGAAAAGGAACTCGGTGCAGACTACAGATCACGGAGGCGATGCTTGGGGCAACAGATTTTCAGTCGCGTACCGCAGGATTCACGGTGATTTCTATCTCTTCATGAGTTCATGTGCAATCGATTGGTGCACCGAGGTGCCGGTGTTCCTGTTCTTGGGCCGATTGGGTGAATCGAACCGTAGTGATTCAGCCATTCAGGGGCAGAGAGACCATCCACATCCACCTAACCTACCTGCTGGTGGCCTGTCCTCCTCGCTCAGTGACTCGCCACATTTCTCTCCGTAATTCAAATCGAACAAAATTCAGAGCAATTAGTATTCCTTTCTCCGTCAGAGGGGTCGTTCTTTACTTCGGAGCAACAATTTAGTGCTGGAAATGCACAAAAAGGATTTTTTTGAACACACAAATTATAACGAAATATAAGATTCTATACTGTTTACTGAACCACAGGTTCTGCTCTTTTTTTTTGAAAAATAAGGTTCTGCTTCAGGTGCCAATTTTTGAGTGGAAGACAATCACAGTAATAACAGGCTACAGTAACATACTAACAGCAAAGAATAACTGCTGCTCGACTGCTCCCTACTCCCCCAGTTGGCTAGTCCTGTCCCAACTGCTGCCGCTGCCACTCTGCTTCTTCTCTTGGCTTCTCCCAGCCTCCAGCCCTCCTCGGCTCCGCCTCCAAGGGTCCACGCCAACCACTCGCACCGACAGCCTCGCCCCCACCAACTCACCGCCCCACCGCCCGCCGCCGCATGACGGTGGCCCGCGGCCCGCCCGGCCGCCCCTCCTCCGCGCTCCTGGGCTGCTGGCGCCGCCGCCCCCCGCTGGGCTTCGGCGCCAAGGTCGGCATCGCCGTCGCGCTCGGCCTCTCCTTCGCCATCATCTGGACCTCCGTCTCCCCGACCTCCTCCTCCCAGCAGATCTCCACTGAGCGATCCTCCTTCGCCGCCGAAGTTGCCGCTCCACCAACCGCCTCCCACAATCGTACCAGCACCACCGCCGACGGCGGGCATGCTCACCGGAAGCCTCGCCCCGTCCCGCACAGCCACAAGAAGCTCCATCCTGCTCCGTCCGGATCTCATGCCCACCCCCATCGCGCCAATGCCACCGCCTCGCCGGATGCCGCCGCTGCAAAGGCCGATCACTCCGAGCCTTCTCCAATAACCGACCCAGAGCCTAATGAGAAGGAGCCGGAGCCGGAGCAGGAACAGGGGCAGGAGCCAGACATGGAGATGGAGCCGGAGCAGGAGGCAGAGCTGCCTATGCCCGAGGAAAGCGGGGGCAACTCGGGGAAGGCGCCTGCAGAGGGGGAGGAGGAGAAGCCGCCGCAGCTGGAATTGGAAGAGGAGCACGGTGAGGGTGACGGCGACGAGGATTTTGAGGTGGCGAAGAAGAAGGCTCCGAGTAAGAAGAGAAAGCTTCCACCTTTGTTCAGCTCTAGTGCACATTACCACTGGAAGCATTGCGGTGCCAAGAGTGGCTACCACTATATCCCTTGCGTGGATTTCGACGGGGATGGGAGCCAGAGGCACCATGAACGCAGCTGCCCAAGGTCGCCTGTGATGTGCCTGGTGTCGCTGCCAAAGGATTATAAACATCCTGCACCATGGCCGGAGAGGAAGGACAAGGTGAGGACCATAATTCACGTTTCAAGCAAAGGAGTTGATCATAATCAGACATGAGTAACTTTGATTGATTTATTGCTGAGGTTGTTCTTGTGGTGAATTTTGATGCCTGAAGGTTTGGTATGGGAATGTTGCACATCCTAGATTGTCAAATTATGTTAAGGGCCACAACTGGCTGAACCACAGTGGTGACTACTTGATGTTCCCACCAGACGAATGGGAGTTCAAAGGTGGAGCAAGACATTATGTGGAATCAATTGATGAGGTAATTGTTGGACCTTCACATTTGGATCAGATACAAGCTTGTTGTATGCAGAAAAAGCACTTGAATAGTTTCTGCACACTATTTGATAGCTTGCATTGTAAATTAAGTTTATTAAGTTGGCTTATCTTTAGTGAAGGGATGGGATTAGAAATGAAAATACACAAACAATGTTTGGAAAATAGTTACACAACTGTACAAAGTTGGCGCTCGTCTAGGATTGCCCATGCCACTTGGAATGCGGTTAAAGGCTAGGTGTGACTTGTGATGATGGCCTCGCCATTGGGGGATCTAGCTCAGAAAATCATGCTTACTTCATGGCTTATAGCTTTTCTCAATTAATGTATCCTATATGGTAATTTCTAGGCGTCTGCATCATCTTGAGGCCACTTTTTTCCAGTGTTTCAAAGGCGACAGGTGACCCAAGGCGAGCTGTGTACGCCTTATCGCCTAGGCGACAAGGTGTAACTGTTCCCCAAGGCAAGCTGGGTCCGCCTGGACGCCTAGGCGACACCTTTGAAACACTGCTTTTTACGATGTAAGCATGATACTGCGTTCAGCGTCTAGTGAAAATGTTATGTATCCCTAAGGTTCAGTTCTCCTATGCGAACTTATAATGAACTTAATGGACATTAGCCAAAATTTTTATATTGAATATTATTTGTATTTTGAATTCCACCTGGCTTTTAGTTTTATACTGAGTCTTCTAGGCGTTTTGTAATGAATTTAGCTTACTTCTTGGCTTATAGTTTTCCTCGATTAATGTGTCCTGATTCCGATATGGTGATTGCTAGGTGGTTGCATCATCTTGAGTCCATCTTTTACGATAATAGAATGATATTGCATTTAGTGGCATAGCGAAAATGTTATGAATCACAATGGTTCAGTTCTCCTATGTGAACCTATAATGAACTTAGTGGACATTGGTCAAAATTTTATATTGAATATTATTTGTATTTTTAATTCCACCTGCGTTTCATAACGAATCTTCTAGGCATTTACGCATGTTGTATTCTAATGCTTTGCTCAATCTGCACGTGACTTTCTTTTGTCATTCAGATGGCTCCTGACATTGACTGGGGAAAAAATATTCGTATAATATTGGACATTGGATGCAAAAGTGCTGGCTTTGGTATTGCTCTACTTGAGAAAGATGTGATAACACTATCTTTAGGCCTTACAAATGATCAAACAGACCTTGCTCAAGTTGCCCTTGAACGTGGAATCCCTGCAACAGTTGGCAGTTTGGGATCACGAAGATTACCCTTCCCTAGTGGAGCATTTGATGCCATACACTGTGGTGAATGCAACATAGCATGGCATTCTAATGGTACATATGTCTTTTGCTTCATTCCTTTCTTCCGATCATAATTTGACTATCTACTTGCATGTTGAACATTGTATTCCATGATTTAGGTGGAAAACTCCTCCTAGAGATAAATAGAATTCTCCGCCCAGGAGGATACTTCATTATATCAAGCAAAAGTGCTGACCTGGAGAGCGAAGAAGGTATGTAATGGTACAACTATGTAATATATATAGAAAAGAGATAGAATAACACAAATATCAATGCCATTGTAGATTGTACTCTATAGTGTGACTACCTGTGTTTTTTTTCTATCTTGAATCTGGTTCATATTTCTTCCTGTCAACATATTTCTTTCTGCCAATTGACATTTCCCCATTACCTTTTCCTGTTTCAGGAATATCAGCTTCAATGACTGCACTTTGTTGGAATGCAATATCTTACAGTAGTGATGATGTCAGTGAGGTTGGAGTAAAGATATTTCAGCGACCAGCCACAAATGAGGAATATGATCTGAGAGCAAAAAAAGACCCTCCATTTTGTAAGGAAGAGCAGAACAAAGCTAATGCATGGTAACTTGGATCATGGATACTTGGGCTACATCAATATGCTATTAGCCAATGGGTTCGGATGTTTTTCCATACACTAATAAGTTCACTTTTCCCTTTTTTAGGTATACTCACATCAAACATTGCCTGCACAAAGCACCTGTTGGAATTGAAGAAAGAGGTAGTGACTGGCCAGAGGAGTGGCCCAAGAGGCTTGAGAGTTACCCTGAGTGGCTTGGGGACTTGCAAACAAGAGTGGCTGCTGATCATAACCACTGGAAGGCTGTTGTTGAGAAATCATATCTGGATGGATTGGGCATTGACTGGTCAAATATCAGAAATGTAATGGATATGAAGGCTGTATATGGAGGGTATTAATCTCCTATTCTAATCCTCAAATTGCTCTCAACAATATGCACTGTACTTAATACAAGTATTGAAACATCTGATGATTATTTTCTTGCAGATTTGCAGCTGCATTGGCATCTAAAAAGGTTTGGGTCATGAATGTCGTTCCTGTGCATGCTGCAGACACCCTGCCCATGATCTATGAGCGTGGCCTGATTGGTGTCTATCACGATTGGTGTGAGCCATTTAGCACGTATCCAAGGTCATATGATCTTTTACATGCTGACCATTTATTCTCACGCTTGAAGATCAGGTATGCCATGAAAAGTAGCCTTGCTTTGATTTCATACAATTTATTATGGTTTTCGGATTCAAAATAGGGATTTAGTTATCTTGTTCTGGTATTTTTCTTATTTGTCTTTTATCTCATCCAGTTCTTGGAACACATGTAGTTGTAATGAATTCTTAAGGTCCCAACTCTATATCTAAGACATGTCTGCACATATGCTTTATTTATATTACCAGAAAAGCCCTATTATAGTGTAACTAAGTGCAACTCTTGTATTGTGTAGATGTAGGCAACCTGTCGCAATCGTTGTTGAGATGGATCGAATTTTGAGGCCTGGAGGTTGGGCCATTATCAGGGATAAACTTGAGATCCTTGACCCATTGGAGACCATTTTGAAGTCACTACACTGGGAAATTGTCATGACATTCAGAAAGGACAAGGAGGGTATCATGTCTGTAAAGAAAACAACATGGCGGCCATAAGCTAACCTTTGAATTCCAGCCTACCAATTTTTGAGTGATACTGCTGTTGATTCCCTGGATGTCCGATATCATCAACTGTGAATCTGGAATAGATGTACAAAAAATTTGTTCATTCGTTGCACACCACAATATGCTAATCGTCGACAACTATCTGCCGGCAAGTTTAAGCCCAAAACGATGGTTGGTTATGGTTGGCGCTACATTGATTAGTTCCTCTGAAGCAACATCATGTTCGGAGAAAAGTATTCTTGATTATATAGACACTATTGTACAAGATACAAGCTTCGTGTTGTTTCAAAATGTAACAATATGTAAAGATTGTATCACTGAATCAACTGCTTGGTGTTGTTGTAAGTTCCAACAATTTGTAAAGATTCATACACTTGAACATTTGCAGTGTAAATGCGGGCAAGCAGCAAAGTTTTGTAATGTGTATTTCTCTCATGTTGAGCTGTTCTGGTCTTGCATTTGTGCAGCAGAGACCAGCAATTTTCCATAAACTCCTTGCTCATAATATGATCAGCTAGATGCATGGTGATATTCTCATATTCAGCTGTCAGATACTCAGATTGACTCCTTGTTCAAAGGTTAATATGTTATCAGTGTAGCTACTGCAGCCTTTGCGCAAGAATTCCACCTACGATCAAGCATCCAATTCTGAATCTGCACAAATTCACGTTTCTGCATTTTTCTTGGATGAAGATGTCACTAATCACATACATTGGGCCCGCCTACCACGGCCCAAAGGCGAGTTTCCAAAACCCCCAAAACCCAAGGGCCGAACCGGCACCCCCCACAAGCACCGCCGCCGCGATGCCTCCCTCCCCGACGGCGACCACCGCCTCCGCCACCTCCCACCTCGCCCTTCTTTTCCTCCTCTCCTCCTCCTCCCTCTTCTTCTTCTACAAATCTATCCGCCTCCGCCGCAAACCTTCCCCCGCCACCGCCACCGCCACCGGCCCCGCCCGTACCACCATCCCGACCCTCCTCTACGCCTCCGCCACCGGGACCTCCAAGACCCTCGCCGCGCGCCTCTCCGCCCGACTGACCGCCGACGTCGGAGTCCCCGTAAACGCCACCGATGCCACCTCCTTCGACCCCGACGACCTCCCCTCTGTCCCGCTCCTCCTCCTCCTCGTCCCCACCCACGACGGTGGCGCGCCGCCACCCTCCGCGGCCTTCCTCGCTCGCTGGCTCGAGGAGTCCGCCGCTGATTTCCGCGCGGGGGCGCTCCTGCTGTCCGGTCTTCGCTTCGCCGTATTTGGGGTCGGGTCCCGGGCCTATGGAGAGACCTTCAACGCTGCCGCGAGGAGCTTCTCGCGGTGGCTGCGTGCGCTCGGCGCCGTTGAGGTGGTCCCCCTCGGGGAGGGCGATGTGGATGGTGGGGACCTCGAGGCGGTGTTCGAGGAGTGGAGTGGGACAGTGCTGAGGGTCGTGAAGGGGGAGGAGTTGAACGAGGGGGTTGAGGGAGAGAGCGACGGGCTTGATGAGTTGGAATTGGAAGGGGAGGAGTCCGATGTCGACGACGAAGAGGAGGCAGTGTCTGGGGAGATTGACATGGAAGACATTGCTGGGAAGGCGCCGACCAGGATGCAGAACGGGAAGGTGGAGGGTGGTTTGACTAATGGAGGGCAGAATGGTGTGAAGGAGATGGTCACACCAATCATCAGGACGAGCTTAGAGAAACAGGTGAGTATTTCTTATACATTCTAATATACACAGACTACTATCCTTATTGCACATTTGTATTTGGAGCTATTAGGGGCTTAGGGCACTGGATAATCTCCAGCGTTCATTGAAAGGGAAAATGACACGATTTTATCATGTGTGATGGGCACGTAGTTATGTGCCTGGCATTGATCATATAAATAAGAGACCAGAGCAATTTTATTTTTTTGGAAGTTTGAGGATTGATGAATATTATTAATTACAACCATGTCCTGGAAGTAGTTTCCTTGTATAATTTCATTTAACTATCTTGCAAATGCTAATATAGTGAATGTATTCTGTGGAATAATTAATCCTCTTATTATAAGGGATTTGAGAAACAGGAAAGCAACTAAATATCATTGAGATGCTTCTGATTAAGACTTCAGGACAATTCATAGGGATGCCCAGACTCATGTTGGTGAACCCTAAGGTTGCTGCTGCTTTTGCTGTTGCAGTATTGTGTTCTTGCATGATTTGGGTGGCATACTTTGATGAATGTTTGATACTCCCTCTGTTTCATATTAGTTATCATTCTAGGTTTATCCTAAATCAAACATTTCTGTCTTTAACTACCAATTTCTAAAATTCGTATAGTTTAACATAATAAGATTCATGCTTTTAGATTCACCATGAGAAATGCTTTCAAAATATATTATTCATAATTTCATATGTTGTTAAACTATTATGGTTTTCTAGGAATTGATGGTCAAAGATAGAAATGTTTGACTGGGAACAAAGAATGACAACTAATTCCAAACGGAGAGAGTATTTTATAATTATTATCTTTAGTTGGCGTGTCAGGTTTATGTATTTCCATGCTGCATGTAGTTGGGGCCTATATTTATAGTATACCAATCCAAATTTTGTGTGCGTTGCAGGGTTACAAAATTCTTGGTTCTCATAGTGGAGTGAAGATTTGTAGATGGACTAAGTCACAGCTCCGAGGCCGTGGAGGGTGTTATAAGCATTCATTTTATGGCATAGAGAGTCACAGGTGAACCTTTTGCTTATGCAACAGTAATTTGAGTGCTTGTAAATTAGATAGCCTGGCTTTGCAAGTAGTTTTATTTTAAATCTTAATTCATCAATATTTACTGCTTATGCACTGGATCGCAAAAACCATAATTAATTTTATATTGGGAAAATGTATTGACAGCCTTGATAATTTGCTTCTTGTTTATATGATCATTTGGCAGATGCATGGAGGCAACTCCAAGTTTGGCTTGTGCAAATAAATGTGTATTTTGTTGGAGACATCACACAAATCCTGTTGGAAAAAGTTGGAAATGGAAGATGGATGACCCACTTGACATTGTAAATGCCGCAATTGATCAACACACTAAGATGGTTAAGCAAATGAAAGGTGTACCAGGTGTGTACGCTTACGCTCACCCATAGAACTACATCAGTGGGCATATCATACCGCTCAAACAAAAAACTCCAGGGCAGAGTATGGACGTGCATTAGTGCCATAGCCTGGCGTCCATGGTTTAGAGATATACCATCTATCATCATTAGTCTATCTGTTTGTTTTCTTAATTGTTAAGTTAGCTGATTGATTAGGCAAATCAAGTTGGTTAGCTAAGGTCATTAGTTTGTTAATGGTTTTGCTAAATCATCAACTTCAGGCAGATTGGACCACACGGTTATTCCCAATGCCTGCAAATGTTTCTTGTTTGAACTAGAAATAACTTGAAGAAAGCTTACATCCATATGCGTGTATCCTTGTAAAAACACTCACCATTATCTTGTTTGGAAGAGGGGAAGTGTTCTAGGAATTCTCAGGTAGTTCACATTTATACTAAATAATCCTAAGGATTTTGTGTCAAAAGAAAATCCTAAGGATTTACTTCCTAAAACCCCCGTTCCCTAATGGATTATAGGGACCATGAAATGTGCAGCCTCTGTTAATAATTTTAGCATGACTGTAAGCTTTATGTCAAGCAACCTATGCCTGACATTAATGTTATTCAGTTCTAGAATGTTTCAGGTTATCATAATTTTTTCTGCAGTCTTTATTGGATAAGAATACTGTTCTTGCACTTTCAGGAGTAAAGCCGGAAAAACTAGAAGAGGGTCTATCACCTAGGCATTGTGCATTATCTCTGGTTGGTGAACCAATAATGTACCCTGAGATAAATGCTCTGGTTGATGAGCTGCACCGCAGGCACATATCTACGTTTCTGGTTACAAATGCTCAATTTCCTGAAAAGATTAAGATGTTGAAACCAATCACTCAGGTCATATTCTCAATACATTGCACTAAGTTCCAGATCTTTGTATTTGAATACTCAATGTAACTTCTAAAGAATACTGACAGTATCAATATGTTCGCAGCTGTATGTCAGTGTGGATGCAGCTACAAAAGAAAGCTTGAAAGCTGTTGACAGGCCACTGTTTTCAGACTTTTGGGAGCGTTTCCTGGTATAGAAGTAGAAAATTTCCAGATACACATCATCAATGTATGGTCTACAAATACTAACTGTATTTCTTTGTGTCCTGCTTTGGCATCTCACTAGGATTCACTCAAGTCTCTGCATGAGAAAGATCAACGGACAGTTTACCGACTGACGCTGGTTAAGGGCTGGAATGCAGAAGAGATAGATGCATATGCAAAATTGCTAAACCTTGGCCAACCTGATTTCATCGAAATCAAGGGTGTGACATACTGTGGCTCGTAGGTGTCATTTTTATTTATTTTTGCTCACTGATTATGACTTGGCGTTTTCGGTTGCTGATTGTCATGTTACATTTGTTATGATAATGCTTACAGGTCTGCAACTTCAAAGTTGACAATGGAGAATGTACCCTGGCACTCTGATGTAAAGGAATTCTCCGAGGTTTTGGCATCAAAAAGCGGTGGTGTCTACGAAGTAGCATGTGAGCATGCTCATTCATGCTGTGTCCTACTTGCAAAGGTAGATAAGTTCAAGATCAACGGCAAATGGCATACCTGGATAGATTATGACCGATTCCATGAACTGGTGAGTTTCCTGAACAACTACTTTGTGGTACAGGCGTACAGCTTAGGAGATAATCCCAGCTCTTGAATTGACATTCATTCGCCAATACAGGTGATATCTGGAGAACCTTTTAAGAGCCAAGATTACATGGCTGTGACGCCCTCATGGGCAGTCTATGGTGCAGAGGAAGGTGGGTTCGATCCGGATCAATCTCGTTTCAAGAAGGAAAGGCGCCACGGAACTGCTGCGCTCAAAGGTTGATCTTCTTGAGAAGACATGGGCCTGCTACTTCCGAAGACTGACTTATGTTATTTCTTTGTAGACGCTAGAATTTCGGAAGCAAGAATTTTGGAGTGTTGAGCTTCCAAAGTCGTGTATTTCTGTTTGTTGCGTGAATTAGTTTTCAAAGATACGTTTTTGATTGATTTTATTGGCACATGCGTCTTTTTCCTGATGTAGCGATGATGGTGCGAATTTAAGATTTTTGAAAACCAGCGAACACCGAAGTTGTTGACGGATGTCTCTCCTCTACGGTACTGCAGGGGGACTTGCGTGCTGATGCGTGGGTCCGATTGCAGTGGAGCCTGCATGCATGTTAGTGAGGGAGAGTCCTTCTATGCAGCACAGTGCTGCATAGGAACTACTTCCGAAGTTGGCATATCCAGGGCCTTTGGAATCAACTATGGGTTAGAAAACGCACGAGCAGGACGGCATTGGAATGAATATCATGCACTGTAAATAATATTGAAACAATATTGCTGGAGGTTGAGTCCATCATCACTCACTAGTCACCAGCTAGCGAGTTGGTGTGCCGTATAAACTAAGAGAAGCATAGAACGATAAAACTAAATAGCCAGATGTAGATGTGCTTCTATTTTTATTTTCTCTTTTCATTCGTCAAAATTAAATCTGCCTCCTCCTACGTATGCGTCTCCTCCTTCTAAATAACCTCCGTGTGTTGTCGAGCCGCTCTGTCGTGACATACTAGAAAGCCGAGCCACGCCATGGGCTGTGAAACGGACCACTAACGTCTCTTCCACATGATGTACCTCATATTTTTAGCATGTAATTGTTCGTGTTCTGTTTCTTGTACTGAATTGCGTCTTTTAATAGACTTCATGTTTGACATATGATCAGTTTTTGTACTTTGTTTACTATTTGCACAAAGAATGAAAGATGTTGAACCACTACAATAATATAAGATTAGTGCAAAATTCTGGTGTAACCATAAGCTGTCATTGGCTATAATCAAGTGACGCAAAATACCTTTTGGATCAAATGTAACAAATTTCCATGCATCACTTTATTTATCGTATAGCAGTATACAAACAAAAAAAAGTAATTAACTGTGAAGACTTGCTGGCAGAACTGTATCTTAAAAAATATTAGTGTGAAGCTCTTGGTTAATATATTTCAAATTATCTTTAGTAGCTTCTGTATTCATGCAAGTGGCTTCTTCATAGTACATTTGACACTATCCCTGCTGGCAACACCTGAAAATGCACATTACATAAGCAGGATGGTAAGTGGGCTTGTTGTACCTCGTTTCTGTCATCACGGACATCATAGGATGGGACATAAAATTTGCAATGGCAAATTGTCATAAATTAGAGCAAAATGATCATGACGAAAGAAGCAGCATATACACGAGGGGAAAGCTTAAAGGAACATTGTCAGGGTGCTGCACAGACTGCCTCCTGCAAGGAAATGACAGTTTCACTATTGAAATAGTACTGAGGGAGCTTAGTTTCACTTCTGCTCGATCATGCTTCAAGAGGGGACGGGATTAGCTAAAATTATAATACCCATAGATGCCTGGATTGCTCAATTCCATGCAACTCAGAAAATGTTAAGATATCATTAGCTCTCTTCAGCACACCTTTCATAGGTTCGCCTGCATTTTATCTCATCTATATGACATCCTAATCCCACTCACACTGTCCATCCAAATATCACTAAGGTGGAGAAGATGATTAGTAGAAAGGCACACAGAAGTAAGGCAACATCAGGGCAAACAGATCGATGTGTTTTCTATTTAGTCTTGCACAATGCATATATCAGTTTGCTTGTGTTTATCCTCAGCATGAATCTTTTTCACTTCAATTTCTTGTATGTCTTTAGCATACTGCTTCAGTGTATCTGCTCATTCGCTTATGAAAAAATGTAAATAAAAGCAAATACAGTATAATAGGTACAAAATATTATTCAACGTTCATAATCTATGTTATTATATCTATTTGCAAAGATCTACACTATGAGTTTTTTTTACCCCTGCTAGTAATCCTAGCAAAAAAGCATTTCACTGTTCAAATATTTCGAGATGGTTTGGTCCTTGATAAAGTGATATAATTTGCATCGTGGGAAACTGTAGTTAAAACTAATTTTTAAATGTGTGCAGTTATGTAAATCAAACCTCTGAGATTGATATATACCATAATTTTGTTTGACAAAACAGAGGTGCTCTATGTAAGAGGTACGTAGCATGATAAGATGCTGAGTTTTAGAGATAAATATATAAAACTCCAAAATAGCTTCCACTGTGAGAGCAATGACCTAAGGTCTAAATTATGGATACACCCTAAATACCAAAATATCGTGCTAGGCAGTTGGCCGTGAGCACTGTGAAAGTCAAATAAAAATTGCAGATATATGAATATTATCTCTGTGTTTGCTGAGAGAGGGTGTCCAGATGTGAGCGACATACCACAAGAAAATTTGCCATGGAAGTGGCATTTGGTCGAGCACATTGTAGGCACAACAGATACGACTGCACACTGCGGAGTCACCGTTGGCGCTGCTCTTCCTGTGACAAGATGCGCAATGCACATGCCATAGAGGAGAGCAGGTTGTTCCAGGAGCTGGACGAGGACAAGACATGCGGTGGAGTAACGGGAAGAACGGCGAGAGGAAGGCTAGCTAGCCAGACGGCGAACAATTCCCGCATCGACCTCCTGGTGCCCGCCTACCCTGTAAAGCTCGGTTGCCCTGCATCCGCGTTCAATAGCCAGTGCGGAGGACGCCAGCGCTGCTGCATATACTGATACTTCTCGCTCTGCGCCTCGCCATCTACTTTTGCTCTCTCGGAAGGGAGGCGGCATAGGTGAGGAGCACGGCCCCGGCGGAAAGAGCGACGGCGCCGTGTATAGTGAAGATTTGGAGCGGGGGATAGGTGTAGCGGCGAGGATCATGCTGCGGCGGCCCGTTCGTGCTTGGCCTTCTTGGTGAGGGGAGGCTCAGCAGGTGGAGCGCAAGCTCTCCTCGAGCCCGGTGTCCGCGATGTCCGCTAGCCGGAGTAGGTGGAGAGGGCGGCAGCGATGGCGTTTCGTCAAGTTTGGGATGAAGGTTCGAGAAACGCTAGCGATCGTGCCTGGTCGACGGCTGGATCGAGATCTGACGGACGAGGAAACGAAGCCACGTGGCCCAGTGGAATCGCTCGGTTTGAGCTTAGAATTCGTATTTAGAGAAGATCTGCAATACTGGAGCCTATTCGAGTCTATTTTGAACCTTGACGAATGACGAGCTTATCGGGCTGTAGGCTCGGCAGGATCTCAGGCTCAGATCGAGCTCGGCTCGGGATATGCTATCGAACTCCTCCAGCTTGAGGCGGCAGGCTCACTCGATCTCGGCTCGTTGACAGCCCCTCCCCCTCAGGCTCGGCCTCAGGCTCATCTTCTCCCTTTCCCTTCTCTCTGACTCTCCTCCCTTGCTTGGTCTTCCTTCCCTGGCGGCGCCGACTGGGCGAGCGGCAGCGCCATTCGTCACGTCTTCGCCCAGCCCTTTGCCGGCGACGAGCATCCACCAGGTATGCCCGCCCCTTCTCTTTCCTTCTGCTGTGCGAGACGGAGCACCCCTAACCCTAAAACAAAACTATTTGTATTCGGATCTGATCCAGTTACAATATATTACCTACTAACTTCGATTTCCTATGCTGGGTCCGATCCTGATTGATTGCGCTATAGATCGATTTTCACACCATGCTTCAATTTTTTGCCTTTGATCCATTGCCATGCTCAACGTTTTGAAATGGTGAGCTTGTACTGCCTTCTGATCATTTTATAGGATATTCTACAGCATAAACTAGAACGTTATAACATAACAAAAAAAAAATACTGGGTCATACAATTATACTGTTTGTTAGACCACAAGCGCGTGCATTCATGTCAAAGGAAATATCCCTGTGTGCTGTCCAGGTCCAAAATTCGCCACTTGTCATTACAATTTGCAAAAGAAAGACCCAGAGTCCAAAGTATGTTAATACAACCACATCTGGTGGATTTATCTCTGCTTAGCTTTGATTACTCTCAATCACTAGGAAAAAAAGGAAAATTTCTCAGGGCGCACTATTACGCAAGTGCTTCCTGAACCAATTTGTCATCCCATGAAGCTGAATCGAGTACTGGCAAGCATGTGCCAAATCACATCTTCAGTTGATGCTGCTGAGTGAGCTAGATCTGTTGCTGAAATTATGAAGGCTCCCATAACAGTCCACATGCTTAGGTGCTGTTCCACCAAAAGACGCATAGGATCACCACTCGAACTATTCTAGATCTATTTGAGCCTTCTTCATACATATTCCCTAGCCTGCTGGATTGCAACTGTAATGCTCTAGGTGCCAACATTTAAGCTTCTTTATGGCTAGTGTGAATAGTTCTCAAATGTCTTCACATTTTGCCCAGCTTAAATCCATATAGAGTACCATGTACGACTAAACCACACAACCGTACGGCCGTGCCAGCATGAATATGGGTCAAAATGCGTGTGTTAGGAAAACTGATCCACGGTGTCCTTATTCTGTTTTCTTTTATGACAGGAAAGCATCTCATTCTCAAATGAAGCACATATTCAAGATTGTTGCTATACTGGTAGCAATCTCAGCCATCTGGGTTGCACTCCTTGAAACCTCAACTGTTCCTCGAAGTTATACTTGGCTGGTCAGTGTCATTGATTTGCACCTGTAAATTTCTTAAAAATATAGCGAAGGTGATTCGTAGTTTGTTTATGAATTCGGTTGTTGTTTCAGCTTCCAATCTACTTGGTAGTGGCTCTTGGATGCTACGGCCTTTTTATGGTTGGATTTGGACTTATGTTCTTCCCAACTTGCCCTCAAGAAGCTATACTACTGCAACAGGTTAGCTACTTTAGTACCTGGAGCTGGGGCTAAATTTCTGAGTCTATCCATGACTAAACTGAGGAACCTTGGAAACTTGTTGAGCTGTTATTGCATTATGTTGCATGAGTTTTCATACTGACAATGGCAAAGAAGTACATGCCGAATGATATTCCTTTTCTTTTTTTTGGTGGCCGTAAGACCATATGCTAGGTTTATTCTGACATGTTTGAGCTTCGACTTACTATACAGGATATTGTGGAGGCAAAGGAATTCTTAGCAAAGAAGGGTGTTGATGTGGGCTCCGAGTGAGGCCAATTTCAGCAATCAACATTCATGACCATTTTGAAGGATCACCATTCTGTTCCTTGGAATAGACTTCTTTTTGGATACTGTAGCTAGAAAATATCATTTCACTATGTTCTGAACTATTACTAACACAGTTTTAGTGAGTTGACATGTTACACTTTGTCAAAGATTGGCGTGGTGTTTTTAAGTTTCAACAAGTGCATTGCTGTTTTAGGGATATTTGCTTCCTGCCTCAATCTTGTATTGTATCAATTACGTCGTGTGGTATCACCTTATGATGTTGCTTGCTCTTGCAGGCCCTTTTGATGACTCGTTTTTTTGAAATTTTGTGCAGAACTGCCATAGTATCTTTCTGTTGATACGACCGCGATTCTCTGAAAGCCAATAAATCCAAGGAAACATCATCGGCATAATGCCACAGAAATGACTGATCCTTCGTGGAAAGGATGTTAACATGAACGATAGCAATATACATTTCCTCCAACTTTAGCCATTGAGTTATGAATAAGCTGAAATTGAGGGGAAAGATGATCAGTATTTACATTAACAATAACATTGTTACTTCGTTTACAAAACAATGAATGAATGATCCAAGGTACCCATGAAAATCCATATTCTATGCCTCCACGCTTTCTGAAAATGAAAGGATGCCACTCAGGGTTAGCATGACAGATTACAAACTAAATTAGTCATCTAAACTAAATAGCTTACATGTTACAAATATCGATCATTGACTGCAGAGTTTCTTGCACACTGCCATAGCATATGAACCAAAAAAAAAGGAACATTTCTTTCTCATTCAACTTGCAAGCTGCGACAAAGGTTTCCTACCAATAATCTTTACACGAGCAGAACCCATCTCTGAAATGATGAAACCTCGTCGCATCTCTCACTATAATCTCCCTGTCCACAACCTTGGAGATGAACTTGATCGCTGCGTGGCAGTCATTGCACACTCGTAGGTTCTTCATGATCCGCAGGGTCGTCTTCTCTGGGGTGTTGATGAGACCGAATGCAATCGCAAGCTTCTCGCTGTGGCGGCTCAGCAACTCCTCCTTC
The DNA here is from genome assembly GCF_002211085.1 of Panicum hallii. Lineage (NCBI taxonomy): Eukaryota > Viridiplantae > Streptophyta > Magnoliopsida > Poales > Poaceae > Panicum > Panicum hallii. The sequence goes on along the minus strand of NC_038050.1, from coordinate 3,937,166 downwards.
AGCTCGTCATCGACATCGTGCAGAACAGAGTTCAGGTCAGGGACAAATCCTGCCTTCTTGATCTCCTCCCACATTTCAGCGGCCTTCTTGTAGATTGCATCCCTCTGTGGATGCAGTACATCGTCTGCTCCAAAGACGTGAACCTTGTTGTGCACATGAGTCCAGCTGAAACCAGTCTCCTTCTTCACTGCCTTGTCCTTCCTCAGCTTCCAGATCCTTGCCGCATCATTCCACCTCCCACAGGCAGAATAGACATTGGCAAGAGCAGAGTAGGCGCCACTATTATCAGGATCAATTAACAACAGCTTCTCCGCGGCGAGTTCTGCTAAATCTGCATTCTTTCGCACTCTGCAAGCTGAAAGGAGTGAACCCCAGACTATTGCATCTGGCATGACAGGCATCCGTTGAATGAATTCCTGAGCTTCTGTGAGCAGGCCAGCACGGGCAAGGAGGTCTACCATGCACGCGTAGTGGCTCATTTCTGGTACAATGCCATGCTCATTCTGCATCTGATCATAGTACCTCTTCCCTTTGTCCACAAAACCAGCATGTGTGCAAGCTGAAAACACGCCAATGTAAGTTATGCGGTCTGGTTTCACACCAACGCAAAGCATTTCTTCAAAAAGGCCAACAGCTTCTTCTCCAAAACCATGTTGTGCCAATGCCACGATCATCGATGTCCATGTGACTGTCTCCTTGCGCCAGCAAATCCGATCAAACACCCTTCTCGCCAATGGCACACTGCCTGACCTCGCATACATTGTGATAATGGCATTGCTGACAGAAACAGATTGCTCCTGTAATGATCTGATAGCCTTGCCATGGATCTGCTTTCCATAATCAAGGCATGCCAGGCTTGCACAGGCACTAAGAATAGCAGCAAGCGTATAGCTGTTAGGTTCTGGGCCACTTTTGATCATTGATCTGAAGAGCTTCACGGCCTCATCATTTTGACCATTCTGCTGGTAGCCAACAATCATTGCGGTCCAGGCAACGACATCTCGATTGTTCATAACGTCGAAGATTTCCCTTGCCTGCTTCATGTCCCCAAGCTTGACATAGCCTTCCAGGAGAGCAGTGAAGGAAATAACATTCAGATCGGAAATCACTGCCTGATCCATGATTCTCCTCGCAGTCTCAACACTTCCGGACTTCGCATAAGTTGAGATGAGAGCATTTATGATCTGACCGCTGTATGGCATTCTTTTTCTCAAGATATAAGAGTGCATTTGTTTTCCCATCTTCAACATGCGCAGGTTAGCACAAGCTGATAAGACACTGGTTACTGTGAATGCATCTGGCTCCATGAAAGAATCACTCAGCATTCGTGAGAAGAACTTCAATGCCATGTCATCAAGCCCATTCTGGTTGTACCCTGCTATGACAGCGTTCCAAGAGACAATGCTTCGTTCTTCCATGTTATGGAACATGGACACAGCAAAGTCCATCCTACCCTGGCGGGCGTACAGTGACACCATGGCATTCCAGCTCGATACACTACGCACCGGCATCCTCTCAAACACAGCCGTTGCTGTCTCAGCATCCCCAAACTTGCCGTACATGTTGAGCACCGAGTTGGCCACGGGCACGCAGCTACTCAGACCGAGCTTGACGACAAAGGAGTGGACCTTCCTCCCAATCCCGCTGGCCTCCGTTGCGGCACACGATGAGAGCACATTGGTGAGCGTGAACTGTGTCGGCGCCAGCCCCTCGCCAACCATGTCCACAAACGTCTTCACGGCCTCCCAGAAGCGGCCGGCGCGGTTGAGCCCGACGATCATGACGGTCCAGGACACCGCGTCCCGCTCAGGCATTCCGTCAAACATGGCGCGGGCGTCAGCGAGGCGGCCGGACTTGGCGTACATCGACAGAAGCGTGTTCCAGGTGAACACGTTCCGCCGCACGGGCGGGATCTCGTTGAACAGGTTCCGTGCGTCGCGGAAGGATCCACCACTCACGCTGGCGCCGGCGTAGTACGAGAGGAGGTTGTTGCAGAGGTAGGCGCTGACGAGGAGGCCCGCCTTGACGGCGTGCGCGTGGATGGCCCGGCCTGCGGAAGGGTTCACCGCGGTCTGGCAGAGCTGCAGGAGCCGCGCATAGTGGTCGCTGGCCGCTGCCATGGCCGCCGGCCGCGCCACCGCGGCCCCGGCTGCCAAGGCGGCATTTTGCATGTTCTGAAGGAGCTTCCGTGTGGATCCGAGCCGACGACCATGAGCCTTACCGTTTTTAGGGGTAAAGCCCGTGGGCGTCCATGATCTATACGGGCTGACTTATTTCGTGGAATTCTATGGGCCAAAATATAGACGGGATGGCCCACTTGAGTGAGTGTTTTCCCGCAACTAGGGGGAAGTGTGCACACCAATGAGGCAATGATTAAGACCCGACAAAGAAAAAAAAATATTCGTCCTCATCTTCTCTTCTCGACTTCCCTCTCCCATTCTGCTCCCAAATCAATCCGCACCGCCGCATCCAAGGGGAGGAGGAAGATGACGGTGGGCATGATCAACGCGAACCCGGTGGTGCACGAGCGGCCGGAGCGCGCCGCGCACCCGCACGCGGCGGACGCGCTCGACCCGCTCGACGTCTTCGGTACGGTACCACAGCCCTCGCCTCGCGAGTCCACCTCGCTCGGTTTCTTTTCTTCAGCCTTGCTTTGCTAGTTTACTTCGCGGGATAGCTGGACCTGATGGATGCGTGTGCTTTCGTGGTGCGGTGCGCCAGATACGGTGCGGGACATCAGGGACCCGGAGCACCCGTACTCGCTGGAGCAGCTCAGCGTGCTCTCGCAGGAGTCCATCTCCGTCGATGAGAAACTCGGCCGCATCCAGTACGTATGCTGACTTTATATCCTGACACTCCATTGTTGCCATTGTACTGTCCTAAAAAAATGTTGATGCGGAATGAGCTCTGAAATCGTGACTAGGGTATCGCGAAAGGGGTTCGGGATCGTGCTTAATGTCTGTGATCCTGTGCGGCGACTAAGATATCTTCGTGATGTCCATGTCCTATATCGGCGTGCCTCTTAGATTTCTCTGAATTCTCAGAATCCTTGTGGGTTTGTGGTTGGATTGCGCAACACTTGCACAACCTGGCTTGCTGGATCTGGAATTGCTTATTGACAAGATATATTAAGACTATAGGCGCCTAGATGTATGTTTCCTCCGTTCTCCTTGTTTGACATTTACCATCGGGTGTAGGTTATGTGGGAATTGCTTATGCTTGGTAGTGGATCTGTGATAAGTTGTGTAGTCCTGAGCTATTTTATCTGTTCTTTTAGCATTTTTGCACTCCCACGGTTATGTGCATGCACTTATCAGTTTCCCTGATCTTGCTGTCCTCTGTGTTTGTTTAGAGAGGACTCGAAACTGGACAGTAGTAGTTGCGACACAAAATACCCACAATTGAATGATCCGAATAATATCAATTCCGTTTTCAGAATCAGCCCCCCTGAACAGTATGGGTGGATCCTTGGATCCCTATTTATAGGAAGAGGAAGGACCATTTCTCTTGACCCTTCTGCCCCTGATCACTTGTTACATTCTTGGAATATGCTTTACAAAATGGTCACAAAGGTGGACGTATCCTAATTTGCTTCTTCGTCTTGGTTCACACGGATCATGCTTCTCCTCCTTTGACCTTCGGCCTGTCATCTTTGGAAGACCACCCTTCTGAACGTTACATGGATCGAACCCCGCATCTTGACTCATCCCTCGGCTTGATCGAAGGTAAAAGTCGTGCCCCCTGGTCCTTAAACCTCCTTAACTTGGACCTCGATCTTCATCGTCATCTCGTCTGCCCTGCAAACCAGAAGGGAAACTCTTATCTGGAGATTACCTCTTCGCTTGATTTAAGGTCAGGACCCGATTTGTCGCGCATTGACTAACTATTATGAAACCTTCGGTTCCTTACCCCTGTCGTACTAGCTGCACAACCGCATTTCAACATTCGAAGGTGATCTCCTCTTAGGCGATCCCCAACACGCTTGTCACGTCCATTCATTGTACATGCTCTCAGGGTGTGAGATACTGAGGTTGCATTGTCTTATTTGGGCGCATTGCTCGACTGTAGAAATATTGAGAACTCATATCTAGCTTTCACTTATTTTTGGCAATTCCTTAAATCTTGTGATTTGCTGCAGGATAACCTTCACTCCAACTGTGCAGCACTGCAGTATGGCCACAGTAATTGGTCTGTGCCTCCGACTCAAGTTGATGCAGAACTTCCCTCCACATTTTAAGGTGCTTGTATGTTTCCCTGTTTCTGGAATTCTTATTAAGATGACCATTTGAGTTGCTTTGTAATTCAGGGTATGCCCTATGCCATTTTAGAACTATGCTTATGTGAGCTGATTAATTCAGTTTGCCTCTATCATTCTGTATTATGAAATACACAGTCAGACTGGCAGGATTTGATCTATCATTTGGTAGTTAATATTGTTCATCAATAACTTGAAACATATGCATATTTGAAATTCCGTGACCAGAGCATGGAACAAGTTAAACATATGGTGTGGACCAGAGCAAGAGAACCAAGCCAGGCTGCAATATAACATTCATGAAATAGTTTCATAGACCTACCAATGCACCCTAAATCTGTCCTTTTGAGCCTCAAAATTTTAGAGCAATGGCGTAGTTAGCAGCAATGAATATTTATTTTGGCCTGACATAGGATTACGATTGGCTACATCGGTATAACTTCATGAAATATTTTCGTGGACCTATTTTGTTTCATATATTTAACGAGCCATTTCCTCAAAAAAAAGAGAGTACATTGTTAATATATGAAGGTAGCTATGCTGCAACTGAGCTGCCAGTTGTTCTTTATTTTATTACATTCTCTGAGCATTGGTCATTACAGAATATGGCAATCCCCACTTAGTGATCCTTTACATTTGAACTAATTTACAGATTGACATCAAAGTTGCCCCAGGGTCTCTTGCTAATGAAGAATCAGGTTTGTGCACTGGCAAGTTTCTAACTGATACACAGGCTAATATCTAAGAATAAAATATTATGTGGCTCAGCCACTGTCCGTGGGTCCACATACTTTCATATAATATCTTTTCGCCATAAATTTGTTTTTATGTATCATAATGTGATAGCCGATCTTAGTTCCTGTTCTCGAATGCCAAACTAAGCATTATTTGGTAAGCATATTTGAAAGAATAACAAGGGCACATTAAAGGTTGGTAAGAGATGATATGTTGCAGCCTATCAGCAGAGATGCCATTTTGACCAGACTAAAATGTTAATAGTAGACCTTTTTGTTTTGCTTCATCTATCTTTGTTTAAGTACTAGGTTATCAAAGTACTAGACTGATCAGTGTAAAATTATAACATATGTTTGCATATTTTTCTTTGTTATCTGCACAAGAATATGACATCCTACCGTAGTAGGCCAACCTTACCATGCACCTATTCTATCAGCAGAATACCAACAGCATATAATGCAATTGCAACTGTGTCATTTTAATATTTAACATGTGATTGTCAATGAAATGGCAGTAAACAAGCAACTGAACGACAAGGAGAGAGTTGCAGCAGCCTTGGAGAACCCCAACCTACGCCAGTTGGTCGATGAATGCTTATGCTCCAATGATCCATACTCACATTAACTTGTTCCATGCTGCTTCTCAAGTCACAACCTGCCTGCTGTACAGTAATAATCATGCATGCTGTAGTTTGCCCTGTATGTTCACATTATGTTGTACCTGGCAACATATAATTAACTGGCTGAGCCATCCATTTTGCTGTTTAAAATGTAGGCATCCCAGAATATGACTAGAATTCATGTGTGCCTGCTTATGTGACATTTGCATTCGAAAGCAAGGGTTGTATGTTGTAAAATCCTGATCTTTGTTGACTATCTGTACCATAAGTCAATTATGTTCTTGTTATGTTCGGTTCGGATTCCTGTATTACTGCCCATTATACCAGAGGTTAATTATGTTTTTGTTATACAGTATTGCTTTTGGTCACCTGCTCTATCATTTGCTACCTGCTTCTGCTTTGAGAGAACTGACAGGAAGAGGAACCGTGTGGTGCTCTATGTAGTCTCCAGGGTCCATAGTCGGTAAGAAAAAAAGTATTCTGATGTCCGCAATTGGCTATGCACACCTCTGTTCCAATATAATATGTGTCCTGAGTCATCTGCTGGAAGTCATCTATCTGGAACTTGCTCCGTGGAACAATGAGATGACTTGCTGGTCCTCCCTCCCTTTTCAGATGGAAACTTTGCATCAAATACTCGTGTTAATTACAGCAAATAATTGAGGATCAGAATAGCCATCTTATATGCCTTTTTTCCTAACAGATGCTGCTACATAGTGGCATCTTTATTCTGTGAGAAATCTGATCAAAGAGAGTGCAACTGGGCGTGCAATCAAATTTGATGTCACAAAGCATTTTAACGAACCACACAAATGACTGGAATCAATCCACCATGTCGCCGAAGTGGCAAAAGGAGATAATTTTCTGATGTTTGTTCATAAATCATAACCTACCAGAGATATATTAGATAAGTTTTGAACAAAACTAAGCGAAAATTTCGTTCTTTTTGAAAAGGAGCGAGAACTTCTTCACAGCGGCTCATCAATGACCAAGAAATGTAGAAAAATCTGTTAACATTTATCAAGACAAAGCATTTCCTACCACTCTATCCCTGGTGACCTGGCAGATGAATCCAAACGGGCAACCTTGTGAATGGGAGCTTTGGAAGAGAAAAAAAAACACAAGAAAATTTGTGTGGCAGATTAATCAAATTGTAGGACCGATAGCGAGAGAGATATTTTGAGATTGGGATGATGAATTGAAGCGTGAACTGATAGTAGCCACATCCCCACTCCACGTTGCCGGCAATGGATGTTGGCGCGGATGCGAAACCGTCAATCTGGAGTTCTTCTGAATTTTTTATGCGGATTAGAAAACTATTCATGTACAGTTTCTTAGTCCAAAATTAAAGTTACAGGAGTTTAATTATCTTACAAAATGCTACTACTCCAATAATAAATGGCCTCAAGCCACGATATAAACGGAGCCAGAAGGGAGCTACCTTTCTGACGGAAATTAAGTGGTCGAAAAAAGTTATTTTTGATTAAATCTATCCCCTTGCAAACATAATTAGACTTTTTTTTCTAAAAAAATACTATCCCCATCATCCATTGCCGTCCCCCGACCTTGTTCCTCCCCTCTTCCGCGTGCCCCGCATCCCCGGCTTCCGCCATCTCCCAACGAAGCTTTCCCCCTGGCCGCGCCGTCGCACGCATGCCCAAGCCTCCCGCGACCCGAACTCGTGGGCTCGAATTCCCTCTTGTGTCGTGGCCCGCCGCCTCCTGCGCGCTGCCGCTGGCCCTGGGTGCGCCGATCGATCCGGACTTGGAATGATACATCCAGACCTAGTGGATCGATTCAAAATATCTCTGACTCTCTCCTCCCTTGGTCTTCCTTCCCTGGCGGCAACGACTGGGCGAGCGGCGGCGCCATTCCTCACGTCTTCGCCCAGGCCTTTGCCGGCGACGAGCATCCACCAGGTATGCCCGCCCCTTCTCTTTCCTTCTGATGCGCGATACGGAGCACCCCAAACCCTGACAAAACTATTTGTAATCGGATCTGATCCGGTTACAATATATTACCTACTAACTTCGATTTCGTTTGCAAAAATTATCGGGTGCACATGTGTACACCCATGTCCTATGCTGGGTCCGCCCCTGCCATTCAGTTCTTTGATTTGGCGATTCATTTGCTGCATGGTGGAGTGTTTAATCCGTTTTGTTCTCTAAATTTCTTTTGAGGCTCAGCCCCACGTCAACTTAGCCCCTTTGAGGGATTCAATTGGGATTCTGATCATTTGGTTATTCTTCTGTTCTATTTACTTCTAGATTGCAATTAGAGTTCCGTCTGTTAAGTGTATGAAATCAGTAGATGTATTTGTGGTCAATTGGTCCCGCTTTCCATACAAGTCTAGCATCTTGGATAGCTGGTTGGTAAATGTGTGGCCAAGTTAGCATGGTTTATGTTTGGGTTGCTTCAATTTAACAAAAGATTACTTTGTTAAAATCTCTTGTTCTAAATGTTTGTCGTGTTGCTTTTGCAGGTAGTGGAATTGAACTGTTCTTGAGGCTGCAGTTAGAGTTTCTGGTAGTGTAATCTACATATTGATGTCCGTGGCAATGCGATAAGGATTTGTCTGGGTAAGATACAGAAAGATGGGTGACGGGGTGGCTTTTGAGGCGGCACGGAAGATTATTATGCACCCGCTTTATGCGCCAAGGTCTTCACCTTGGCTTGACTTGAAGGTGTTCTATATTAGGGTGAGCAACTGTGTGGTGGATGAATCTGCACCAGAGCATCTCACGCTCAACCACATCCCTTTGTCACCAGATACAGTTATTGAGGTGAATGGCCAGCGGAGCAGCATGCACACGGAGTTCATATCCTCGTCACTCAGAAGAGACAGGGTTGACAAGAAGACTGAGGAAGCTACATTTGTGAGCACAGATAATATACGGATGACAGGGAGTGTGAGGTTCCAGGTGCTTGATAAGAATGATCTCTTGCTCACAGGAGATCTAGACTTATGCAATGCCAATGGAGTAGTTGGGGAGACAAAGAACAGTGGCAAGAAATGGAATATGAAGTGTCAATCATCAACATCATGTAATGGCTTCTTGAAGGGAAAACTGTCCACAGGCTTGGAATATGTACAGCCAGCCATTGAGGTTTATGTTGCTGGCACTTTCTCTGGCACACCTATCATACTAACAAAGACGATCCAGCTTATATCACGAAGGAAGTCTGAAATGAAACTAAAGCTTGATTCCATCCCTGAGAATGAGGCAACTGAACAACAGAAAGAAGAGTCAGCTGAAGACTCTTTGAAGGTACTTACCATCTGTATCAGTGGCCATTCTCAAATGCTTTTATCCAACTACGATCCCATATGTGCACCTTTAGCCTGAAGCATACAAACTCTTGTGCTTGGCACTCACTTGGGAGTTCTAAATTACTCACTATAAGTAACAACTATGGAATGTAACTCCTTTACTGTTAACTTCTTGATTTAATCGATTTGACCATGCTCAACCTACATGTGACAAAAGGATTATTTCTGCAAATATGCTCAGCTAACTTTTTTCCTATGTATATATGTGTTGCTATTATTTAAGTCTAATGGCACATCGCCATATTATTTCATTACTCGTGTTGATGTCCACGGCCCACCAACCCAGTTTATACATAGCTTCCATAAAACTATTGCAAACTTATTCTCATTTATAGAGTAGGAAAGAAAGTTTACCTGATACCAGTATCATGGTTGATTGGTTGTATTGTGCATTTGCTCCTACCTCCTAGAACTGTTTATTTTTAATAAAAAAAGATATGAAAATCTGAGTGTTGTTTCTGCCTTGCTGCATGGTAACTCTTATGAGGATGACTTGGAGATAATAACATACCTTGTAACAGCCATTACATCAGCTGAATATCTATCTTGCAATGCGACCTTTTGTTGAAGTGCAAACTGCACACATTTGATAGGTAGGTCCTTGGATCAATTTTTGTTTGGGCGGATTCTGTACATCTGATTGCTGGTGTACCCATCTGATAAATGGACTGTAGAAGCTGATGTCTGCCGTGCTCGTATGTTCATTGGAACTGGGAGCTTAGGTAGCCGATTTGTACTGTACCATAAGAGATGGTGTCCTATCTTCCATGAGAACACCCAGTGGTCAATTTTTGACAATTCTGTTTTGATCTTTAACGAAGGAATCTCATTTGCAAATTTGCAGCTATATAATTTTATCTACTGCAACTCTGCCAAATAAGATTACCAGTAAATGCAAAAGGATAGAAGGTGCGAAGAGAGATCATTAGCTTTGCTAAGAAGTTGCCTCATTAGTAGAATGACCAGCTTTACTGCTATTTTTAGATAAGATGATTCGCTTAATGGAAATTCTCCAGTGAATATGGATATAACAATGAGGATAGTAATGTCAATGCATATTATTAGCTGTTCTTCACAGCATTGAGAAGATATTCACTGTATTCATGGATATTCAATGTTCAGCACATTAATTTACACATAGTTGTGGGCCAGTTCATGGGACGCATTCTTTAAGCCGCTTTAACCTAATATATCCTATGTAAAGCACGAGGCATTTATGGTTTATGTCACTGACATATGATAGCATACTTATCTTTCCTGTTACTTGCTTCAGGTATCAGAATTCCAGGATTCCAAATCAGAGACGAATGTGGATGTTGACTATAACAGTTTGTACTCAAGGCAGGACTTTATAGAGGGTGAGGACGGTGAGCTTTCATGGTTTAATGCCGGTGTCCGTGTCGGAGTTGGAATTGGCCTTGGCGTTTGTGTGGGTATCGGATTGGGTGTCGGCCTGCTGGTCCGTACATACCAAAGCACCAGTAGGAACTTCAGGCGGCGACTGCCCTGATCCGTCAAATGATCCCCTTCAGGCGGCGATTGCCCTGATCCGTCAAATGATCCCCATGAGTGTAGATTTGTATCTACCTTGGTCTTGTAGGAAGCTAACTGTCCACTTTTCCTGTCCATGCTATAGATATAGATGAGTGTGGTCTTTTGTTCTTCCCTTTCTGCAGCCTCTCTGGGTATCTGATGCTTTCTTGCTTGCAATGCCAATCATTTTTGCCCCTTCGATGTAAATATGAGTCCAGTCAAAATAAGAGTGAAGTCACTTACTGTTATTGTGAACATCCAATGGTTGTCTCTGCATTCTGGGGTCTTGAATTAAATGTGTGGATGAAGGAACTTAAGCGACCGACAATTGCTGTGTGGTGTGAAGGTGATGTTGCACCAAAAAATTTGTTGAGAGTCATGTGTCATCTTGTAAATAGAACTCGATTAGGTGACAAGTTATTTGAGTCAGGTTTTTTTTGCAGCTTTTTCCAGATTCTGCACCGTCCATCTCTTGTGGCCTTGTGGGTGCACCTGAAGTGTGTGATCTGAGCTCACCTTTTAGGTTTACATCAGAACATATCTTGTGCTGATTTTCTTTTCTCAACTTTTAATATGCAAGTTGGTAGTTATAATGGTGCGTCCTGTTTGAATACCTGGAGTGAATCTCACATTCTTTTGTTGTTTCGCAACTATGATTTGCACCAATGGCCATCCAGAGCCGTGCACAAATTTGGAGGTAAGTGTTCCCTGTAGGCCCCTGTTATATAACTGCTCCTTATCATGCTGTATTAGCGAGCTCAAACTAAAAAAAAAAGATCTTTGTACCACAAGACGTAAGCATCTTTCCAAGCTTCTTGCAGTACTGAGAATGCTTGTAAATCACATCATCTTTATTTATGGCCCATTGATTAGCTTTCTAGCATCTCTTTTCTTTTAAGATTATAAAAAAATCATAATCCATCCACCTTAAAGCCATATCAAGAATATATATAAAAAAACATAAAGTCACAGCAAAGTCCTTTGCGTTTTCGACAAATCCACATCATGGTCAAATGAGATCACTCCCACTACCACCTAATCAAAAGCTACAAGCCTACAAGAGAATCCAGACGCAAATGCCACGTCTCTGTTCAACCGGGCTTTGCTTGCGAATGGGGTGAACTGGGGATGGAATGCGATGCAACCAGAAGAGCAGCAGCAGCAGCAGGTCCAGTCACCCAGGGTGGCCGTGACTTCCAAGGCAATCCTCCCACTCACACCCCAACCGAAAGCATCTAGTGCGAGAGATTGACATGGCGGCTCTCCCCGGACGAGACACCTCACCCTCTCCTTCCCCCGCCGCAGGACTCGGTGAGGCAGGGGAGAAAGAGGTTGAAGACAACGAAAGCCCCGGAACGCCCGCCCTCGCGCACCAATCCGAGGGAACGCCCCGTCTTCTCACCACCTAACTGGCTGACCAGCTGACGAGAGAGAGGTTCATGGTGCAGCGGGGGAGGGAGAGGAAGGGGAGCAGGGCCTCGATTCCTCCTCCGCGGCGGGGAGATGGCCAAGGTGCCTGATCTCGGCTCCGACTTCGCCCAGAAGCTGCTCAAGGACCTCCGCCGCCGCCGGGAGCGCCTCGGGTTCGAGTCGGCGCCGCCGCCGGCGCAGCGTGGCACCGCGAACGCCGCCGCGCCTCGGGGTAAGTTTTGCTTGCTCGCCGGCGCTTTCTCGGCCGTCGGTATGTTCGCTTTGCACTGGCATTGTGTTCTTCACTCTCTTTTTACCTTTTTTTGAAAACAAAACGTGTCTGGCACTGTGCTTTTGCTTTTGTGAGTTCCTATTTTGGAGGCTGGAATTTCATTTTTGGATGCATTTGTTATTCAGAAGAACAGCGAGTTCAGATGATAGTACGTAGTAATTATTTAGCATTTGTTATGTCTCCAGATGCTTATTCAAATTCTCGGAAACCTCTTCAAGTTCAGAAGCCACAACAAGCAGCTCCAGCTCCCCGGGTAGGAAGATCAGAAGCAGCAACAAATAAATCACTAGTAAGCAGCAAAGCCCCAAACGATCGTATGCTTATTCTTCTCAATTTTACCTCTCATTTTCACAATCTTTGCTGCACCTGCAGTACCGGCAGGGCAACAGCTCCACTGCTGGACCCGGGAAGGCGCGCCGCCATGACGCACCTGCTGTTGCCCAGTCGCACGCCATCGTGCCGTTCCAAGGAGGTGCGGGAGGCAGCAAGCGGACGACGCCCGCGGCCAACGCCGGCGTCGACGTGCAGATGTCGCTGGCCCTCGCGCTCAGCAACAGCGGCAAGCTCCAGAACGTCCAGCTCATGGCGCGGCAGGGCGCCGGCGGCTCCATCCTCTTCGGCGAGCCCAACAGGACGACGCAGGCGCGCCACCTCCCGACTCCCGGCGCGCACGTTGGCCAGGTGGCGATCGGCGTCCAGAAGCTGAACGACATTCTCATGGCGTACTCCTCCGGTGGCATGAGGAGGGGATCGGTTGAGATTGGAAAGCAGCTGCTCAGAGGAGCCATGGACCTGGAGGAGTCACTGGGCATGCTTATGATGCTCCAAGATGCCTCGGATTACCTGGAAAGCTCAGGGAACGGCAAGGTTTTGCTGCTGGAAGGGGGCAAGGAGAACTGGAAGAGCGCGACGCCGCGTTCAACGAGGTCTGCTTCTGCAAGGTTGGTGGAGATCTTCGACGATGGTTCGGAGACCGAGCAGCGCGACAATGCAAAGAGCTCATCAGATGCTTTTATGCAGATCGTTCCTCACAGCTTGCCTCAGAATTACAGATCAAACCGAAGCTCACCTTTGCAGCTTACTACTGCCACAGACAATTCCAAGAGCAATGCTGCAAGTGGTGAGAAGGATGATTCAAAGGTGAGGACGCCCAGTCTGATTGCCAAGCTGATGGGGCTGGAGAACCTTCCATCAGCGAAGGTGGTCGCAGAGCGCAAGGGGACAGAGAGGTTTGTAAAACCTGAAGCAGTGCCAAGAAGGGCGACGGCGACAAATGTGATGGTGGGCACATTACCAATACGGATTATAGCTTCGGAACGGGTGCCATCCAAAGGACAAATCAAGAATTTTCAGACGAGAGAGTGGAACATCAACTTGACAAAGTCTGAAGAACCTGTACTGTCTAATAAATTTTCACATCTCATGGCTGACAAGCAAACAAGGCAAACCATGAGACAGGTGTTAGGTAAAGAGGAAGGCACAGAGAGGAGAGTTAGTCTAAGTCAAGTAGTTGATGAGAAAATCGTCCATCAGGACATGAAATTGACTGAAGACAGCAACCAGCAAAAAACAGCCATCAGTGCAGGAAAAAGGACAAATTTCCTGCAAAGATTTAGGAAGAATGCAAAGAACAAATCAGTCACAGAAGAGAAAGACATTGTTCAAGAAAATAAACAAAAGCTCAGAAAGAAACAACCCACAAGCATAAAACAGAGAGACAGTGAATTGAAGCCAAGGAGGACGAGAGAGAAGTTTAACAAGGAGAACCTTGCTACTCCTGAAAACAAGGCTCGAGGAAAGAATGGCAAGACTGCCAGGACAGATCAAATGAGAAGCCAACCGCAAAGTAAGCCGACAGATAAACACATCATGGAAAAGAAGGTGCAGAATTATAGCCGAACGCAGGGTGAAACAGCCAGTCAGAATTATCGCCGAACACAGAATGAAACATGCAGTCAGAATCTAGAACACAAGAGGTCACTGAAATCGGAACCAACGCATATGAAAGAGAAGTTTGAATATATTACAATGATAGAACTGAAGAATGGAGAGGACACACAAGTAGATGATACTGGGGCTCATAAACCGCCAGACAACACGTCCGGTGATGATGGCATATTCAAACAATCTGCAGCAGAGATGGAAGATAGCAGCACTACTAGTAGGATTTCGCCAGAACAATCTGAAAAGCAATTCACTGAAGAAATCATTGATCCAATCACTACTGTTGAACATAACACTGCGGATTCAATTGCTGAGACAAATGTAAGTTTTGTGAATGAGAGCATTCTGCATGAATTATTACGAAAAATATTTACCAAAGTATTTTTAGGGTAAATATTACGAAAGTATTGCATCCGCTGATGTTTTTTTTTTTGCTGGTCCAAACATGCAGGCTGACAAAGTCGATCACACATCCAGTGAGACTACACAGATACTAGAAACAACTTCTAAGGGAGAGCCGCAGGAGCAACAACTGCAACAAATGAAAGAAGTGAATGACCAATCAAGAAATGGTACACATACTCTTGTAGAACCGGTTGTTTACTTTATAGTAAATTGAAAGAATTTCAGAAGCTGATATTTACTTGTAGAAATCTACATGCCTGAACCAAGGCGTTGGATTATTGTTGTTGTTATTGTTGAATGGACAACCTTATTTGTTATTGCAGGTTTGGATCATATCATGAAGCCTGATAACCTTAAAGATTCGACAAATCACAAGATGAATGTTGTTTCATGTGATTCATTCACGGAGAACCAACTCTTGCTTATGGAAATGTTGCTGAAGGATCCCTACTTACTCGAATCTGCAAAGGTGATAACCGGATTCCATCCAGTCAGCGTTATCCATGTGAACACAGGGAAGTGGTTAGACAAAGGAAACAAGGTTCTTTCAGACGTAGGACGGGAAGTAATCAGAAGGAAAGGGAAACGAACTGAGGCGATGGTCGATGTTAGCATGATGCGTGCTGCCAATCCAAAACTACAGACCTTGGATGATCTTATCAGAGAATTGGACGGCGATATTCAGTCTCTGAACATCCCCAAGAAACCTCATCAACAGAGTGACAATAGCACAGCTGAAAACTTGAAAATGGTACTCCTCAGTGACATTGAAAATACACATTCGGATGCTAACTCTGTGTGGGACTTTGGATGGAACCGCATATGGGAGTTACCGATCGAGAAGAATGAAGTCGTCATGGATTTAGAAAAGAACATATTGGGTGGTATCATCACTGATGTAGCAAGGGAGCTTATTGGTGTATCATTGCGCCATGGGTACTGTGCCTGTGAGGCTTGACTAACTGGGAAATGTTGCCAACATAGGCTAGTTTTCAATATGCACGTAGGTTTTCCCGTAAAACAACTTTTATGAGTTTCTGTATATATATAAAAAGAGTGCACCTGTGTGATCTTTGGCAATATTCAAATAAATATTCTAGTATAATTTGGGCACCATTATTCTTGATTGAAAGTTTCGTGTTCGTGTTCTGCTAAACAGGCTTCTATTAATGACCACAAGCCCCAAGTCTTGTTTTCATTGTCCAGAGTTTGTGCTGTATTGTGACATCACAATCAAAATTCTTCAGTGACTGGTGGTAACAAATTGGTTCTAGTGCAATGAAAAGGGAAGATACCACAAGAACTGGGATGGGCAACTGATACCGGCTTCTTGTTCTTCCTTGGATGAATACAGAGTTCCTCGGATGGAACTCAAAGACAGTTCTTGAAGATGATGGAGTGCCCACTGCCTAGTTCATTCCTAACACATGAAGGTAAAACTGAAAACAACGTAAATTAAAAAGTCATGATCAGAAAGGTGTCACGCCTTAAAGCAATGCTGCCAGGTCTATCTAGCGCAAGCACAACCGGAAGGGTTCGGGGTAGCGCCTCGAATTCGCTTGAACTTCTTGTCGCGGCTGAGGACGAAGGCTTCTTTGGATCCCAGGTTGAGCTGCACAAGCCCAATTCCGTCCATCTGCAGAATCACGGTGCATCTCCTCTCCCCGAGCATACCAGTCCCTTAATTCGTCGGGAAACATCGAGCACGAAGCAGGTGCCTGTCCTCCCCGGTCAGCCACCTTTCCAAGGCGGAGAGGAGGGCGGC
Organism: Panicum hallii; assembly: GCF_002211085.1. Classification (NCBI taxonomy): domain Eukaryota; kingdom Viridiplantae; phylum Streptophyta; class Magnoliopsida; order Poales; family Poaceae; genus Panicum; species Panicum hallii. Next base: position 3,920,877 of record NC_038050.1, on the reverse strand, counting down.
GGCCATACCGCCATGGCGCCCAGAGCAGCACTGGGGTCGCAGCGACGGTGGCTCGGCCATAGATCGTGCTGTCCCGGATTCGGCGGCGCAGTTAAGGTCTCACTTCCGGCGCCGGCCTTAAATGGCGGTCGCCGGCGGCAGCGCGGCCTTCCCGGTCGGCCTATCTAATTTTGCAGAAACACCTCTAATAATTTACAAAATACCCCCTAAATTGGATCGCGATTATGGATCGCGATCCGATTTAGGGGGGGTATTTGTAAATATTGGATCAACATTTTACTAATACCCCCCTAAATCGGATCGCGATTAATAATCGCAATCCGATTATTGCAAAAGACCCCTCTGTAATTTACAAATACGCCCTCCTACTTCTGATGGCGACTCATTTGGCTTCTCGTTCGCCGGCGCCGGAGGCGAGGCGGCGGCGGCGGAAGGCTGGGTCGAGGATGGCGCCGCGGGCGGGCTCGGAGGGCTTGGATCAGCGGACGATGGTCGCGACGTCGGAGCGGGCTGGACAGCGGCGGCGCTGACTCCACCGCCGTGGCGTTGTTGCGTGCGCGAGCTCGCTGACGCTTGGTCGACATGGCCACTCTGCTTTGGCCTCGACGAGGGGCTCCTCCTGGCCACGTCTTCGGACGGAAGGCTCGGCCTGCTAGTCGCGGAGGGCTTTGCCATATCCATGTGGACCCTGGCGAAGGAAGGCTCGAGCTCGGCCGTGTCGTCGTCGCCGGCGAGGTGGACCCGGCAGGTGGTGATTCGGAGGCAGGCCATCGCCAGGGAGGCCGTGGAGGGCCCGAGCTACTCGGTGCGGTTCATGGGGTTCGGGGAGAGGAGCGGCGCCGTGAGACTGCAGATACAACTTCAACATGGTGATATTTCACAAGCTGGGTCCTGGGCTGTTTACGGCACGATCACGTCTGGAAAACTCGTTAGGACCTTGCTCATTGCCTTTCAACGCTACCAGTTCAGACCGCGCAGTTGAAAATTCTTCACCAGTTTGTTATACGGTATGCATGCTATATGAGAGTAATAAATAATAATCCGAGGAAATCTTGGCTTGGCCTTTTGGCAGTTTGATAGGTTACGGAAGACGATGAGAAAGTTGGATAAACAATGTTGGCACATGCATGCGTGCAGGTGCAGCAGCCGGCCGGCGTCTTTTGTTCAGAGCCCTTTTGAGCATGCATGGTTTTGCTCGCCAATCAGCCAGTCAGCCCTGACACCACCAAGACCTGACACCGAACCCCTCATCCACGTTTGCCACGCGTGCCTTTTCATCAGTAGGTGAGCCAAAGTAGCCTGAATGCACGGAACCCGAGACTAGTTTAAAGTAGCATGAGCGGCGCCGGCTGGAAAACGCGCGTGCGGCCGCAAAACCTCACCAGATCATGAGATGAATCCGGGGCGTTCAGTTTTGAGGAACTAACGACCAAACACCAAAGCCATCAGTGAGTCTCTCTTTTCTTTTTTTTCTTTTTTTTTTGAAGAGAAACAATCAGTGAGTCTGGAATTTAGACCTGACGACGACCGTCTACTACTCACTCTTCCTTCCTTCTAATCCGTCGTGGAGTCGGGTTGCATTCAAGCCCACACCGCATTTTGACCAAGTCAGTGCATGGCTCGCACGATGTTCGTAATTAGAGACGGAGACCGCCCAAAGAGACCGAAGTTTTGAGATGGAAGAATCTCAGGACCCATTCCTTCATCTAGGTTAGGTTGCTGCGGTCGTCGTAATATTCCCATTGGGCTTTAGTTTAAATGAAGTTTAGACTAAAAAATCCTAACGGTTTGGACCAAAACGTATCCATGTCTTCTTCTAGTGTAGGTCATTGCTCGTCGTCATGGGCGCGGCCGTCGCTAAGCGCGCGACCGTGCGTGGTTGTCGTCTTCGGCCGGGGTTGCCGCCGGCCTCATCTCACTTGGATCCAGCAGACTCTGCCTGCCAGAACAGAGATCCCCATGGTAACTGAATCGATCGATCTTGTTCTGCTTCGCTTGGAATCCGCATCTTCCGGTGCCGCACCAGTGCAAGGGGATGCAGCTTCCGAGAGCTCGCCGTCCCGTCTAGGCCATGCCAATGGGCTGGGCAATGGTCTGACGATGGCATGGACCAAGGCATATGGGGCAGCCAACACGACGGGCGCGGCGGGTGAATGGTTGCGTTGAGAGCAAAAACCAAACGGTAGGTGATGGCAGGTAAGGTAGGGTGAATGTTGCGGCCGGTCGGGCGACGGTGTGAAAGCCTAGTGAAACCCTACCACGCGTCCACGTCACGGCTAGGATAGCAGCCCGTTTGAACGAGGCAAGACGTGCAGATGAAGCCAAGCTGTTGAACCAAAGGAAGAAGATTGGATGCTGATTTAGAAAAAAAAATCAAGTGGCAAGATGCTCCAAAACACACGAGTGAGCAATAGATAGTGCCTTTTTCAACGATGTTTGGCATGATATACTTTGGCAACTGTAGCTGCTGTTAATCCCAAAATGTAGGTCATCTTAGCTCAATTTTCAAGGTTACTTTAGTATATAACTACAACGACCTATTTTGAAATGGAGTAGTAGATTAGTCCAAATGATGTCAAGTGACCACTTTGATCTCCTGGTTATAAATGTTTGATGCATTGCCGTGTAGCTCAGCTAATCCGGTGAGTTATTCCTAGATTTCTAGAAAATTTAATCCTTTACTTCCATTTGCAATTGCCATAAAGTACATTATCTAATATACAACTAATAGTAAAATAAATGAGATCGTATAATGTCGAAAATGTTTTGCAAAAAGTTAATTCGAACCAGAAAGTTTTGCAACCGTACTCAAAATGTCGAAAAAGAATTACTGGGGGGGGGGTGTCAATTTGAACCAATGAACAGAAGCATCCGTTAATGAATCGATCAAGGGCGGAAAAGAATAGAGAGACAGAGTCACAGCTGACCAGGAGGCAGGACCGCAGGCGCAGGACCCAGGAGCAGCTTCCCTTCCGCGGTCGGCAGCTTCCGTGTTCCATTTTGGCATTCCATTTTCCACGGCGCCCCCAGCTAAACCCCTCCCCTGATTTTAATTATATATATATATATATATATATATATATATAAACCCCATGAGCCCAGCGGTCGTCTCCACGATTCCATCCAATACCAAGCAACACCATCGCAAATAACCGATGGGATCCTCCGAGGCCCCGCTGCTGCTCCCGCTCCCGCACACGCGGGGCAAGTCGGAGGAGGAGGAGGAGGCGAGGGCTCAGGATCATGGAGGGAAGCGCTGGTGGTGGCGTCGCGGCGCCGCCTCGGAAGGGTGGTGGGCCGAGGCGACGGCGGAGGCCGGGCGGCTGGCGGCGCTGGCGGCGCCCATGATCGCGGTGGCGCTGCTGCAGCTCACGATGCAGCTCATCTCCACCGTCATGGTGGGCCACCTCGGCGAGGTCCCGCTCGCCGGCGCCGCCATCGCCAACTCGCTCACAAACGTCTCAGGATTCAGCGTCCTCGTAAGCCTAATTAAGAGCCCCTTCCCTTTTTGTTTTGCTTTTTTCATTTAAGTCTAAATCCACCAGAGCAGGTACTTACTTGATTAATGGGTGCATCTCTTTAATGGGTGCATCTGTTTTTGTTAAACTGTGCTAGAAATTCTAGAATTCCTCACATTCTTGGACGGATGGAGGAAGAATAGGGTTCTCAAGACAAGTCCAGAAAAAGTCCCTTCCGGTTGTTGGCTTGTTGGTGTGTTTTAGGTGCGTTTGGTTGGTGGGATGGATGGAGATAGAATGGAACGGCTCCATTTTTAGGCTGTCTCCAGCGATATCCTTCAAATTCCATCCTCTACATCCTTCATTTACAGAATTCTCTACAAGATTTTCTCCTCTATATCTCATTTCTCTCCAACAACGTTCTCTAAATCTCGTTCTCTATACATTAAACCCTATATTAGAAACGTATTTTGTTCCAATTTTGTACATACGTATTTATCATACTTCAAACGCTATGGACATATTTTATTTTTATTTAATTCAGTGTTTGAAACGTAAAGAAAAATAGAGAAGAGGAGAGAGAATCTCTGTATATAGAGGAAACCTGTAGCGTTCTCTATTTTAGAGGACCATTTAGAGATCGGAATCTTCCTCTATATATAGAGTACAGAACGCTTTACAGTTCCCCACTGGAGACAGTCTTAACTGTATTTGGTTGAGAAACGGTGGGATGGAGCGGCTCCCGAAAGGGAATATGCCTTCAATATGCGGAACGAGCCGGCTCCGCCAAAACGGCCGGACGCGAGCGCTCGCTCGTCCCCCACCCGCGCGAGAGCAGCGTGCGCTCAACCCCCCCCCCCCCCCCCGACGCCGTCCTGCCAGGTGACCGCCCAAGACCCCCCACCCCCGCCGCCGGCGGATCTGCCGCGGCCCCTCACCGGCGGACTCCAGGGCGCCTAGAGCCCCCCGCCCCCCCCCCCCCCCCGGCGGACTCCAGGCGGGCCGCCCCCCGTCCACCGCCCGCCCGAAGCCCCCCGCGCCTCCAGCTCCCGGCGAGTGTGCGGCCGCCCAGAGCCCCCCGCCCACCCGAAGCCCCCCCCCCACCACCCCCACCCCGCGCCTCCAGCTCCCGTCCCCGCAGGCGCCGCCGGCGCCGGATCCGCCGCCCCGCCCGGCGCCTGGGGCACGGCTCCACGGCTCCTTGATCTGTTTGTTGAACTTGATAAGTGATTCTTTATTTTTAAGTTTGGCAGTTCGCAGGAGAAATTTGGTAGGACAATGCACTTGGGATTAATTCTACATATCATGTCACGTTGAAACTCAGTTAATTATATTGCATATTATGTCAAGTTGAAACTCAGTTAATTATGGTGCATTTTAACTGAAATACGGTGGTAAGTTTACCCCAACAAAGGAGGAGGTAACCACACTCACCTGACTCTCCAACCAAACACAGAATGGAACGGTTCTACTCTAGCGCACTCTCGAACCAAACAAAAAATGGAGCGGCTCTATTCTCCTTACCAAACGTAGAACGGAGCGACTCCATTCTCAGAAATTGGAATGGAGCCATTCTATTCAAGTTGGCTCCCCAACCAAACGCACCCTTAATCCACACATCATTTTGATTCTTGACCGACATGCGGCATGTGCTTTCGTCGACCTAGTCAGCGCTGCGTATGGATGTCAAAAAAATAATTGTAGCACTTCCTCTATTTTTATTTACATATCGTATTAAATTTATTCTAAATTAAATTTAGCCAACTTTAACCAAATTTATAGAAAAAATACTAATATTTACAATACCAAATTTATTTTATTGAATTCACCATGAAGTATACGTCGATAGTGCATATGTTGGATAGTATAGTTGTTGCTATATTTTTTATATACTTCTTTAACTTAGGACAAACTTAATATGATATGTAAATAAAAACGGAGCGAGTATTCGTTACACGGACTCATTCCACTGCCATGCATAGGTACCATTTCTAATGGTTCGGACCAAAACGTAATCCTGTCTTCTTGTACTTATGAAAGTGATTAGATGGTCTCATTGTCAGATGAGTACTCTCGGATGCAGTACTGGTTATAATATTGTAGTTTGCTCATTTCTTCATACAATGCGCCCAAAGAAACTATATATCATCTTTCCATGCTAGACGCCTAGACCGTTATTAGGGAGTTTAATTTTGATGTAACCACCTTTTTTTAAAAAAATGTTTGGCATGATCTATCTTGGCAACCGTAGCTTTTTTAATCGAATCCATGCCCATTTGCCAGTAATGGTAATAAATTAGTCCCAAATCTATGCCAAGTGACTATTTCCCCCAACACATACACTCACCTTTTAAAAACATAAAGACACACTCTACATCTGTAAACCCTTTTGAGAAATGGACCGGCATATCTTGAGAAGTCTCTACAGAGGCTTTAGCCATATCGCCTGCTACCTAAATAATAGTACTGCTAACTTTTGAATCAAATTTAAAAAACTACGAACACCCATGTCGAGATTCATCGTTGACCACCGGAAAGTAGTTGGAGCTCAGCTAAGTAGGTGATTTATTTATTTATTTATTTGAAGAGGTAGGTGATTTATTTTTAGATTTGTAGAATACAAATCTTCAGTTTTGTTTCTAATTAACATAAGCACACTACATGACTTTTGACACTGATTCTAAGATAAATGTACTCGTACAATTTACTCAAATGTGCAATCTAATTATCCTGCGCAAAGTTTCGCAACCCAATAATGTTGGGAAGGAATTATTACTGAAGGGCGTGACAATTTGAGGTGACCTTTGCAACGTCGGCTCGCGAGCATCCATCAACGAATCCAACAAAACGTCAGCTATTGATGGGCGGAAAAGGAGAAAAAACCAAGCAGCGTAGTAGGATCACACCGCAGCTAGCGGCTTTGCACTGTTCAGTCGGGCACAGTCACGCGCGTCCCCACTTGCGCCGCAGTGATAGCTGCTGCGTGCGCAGGCACGACGTTCTAGCCGGCCGCGCTTTTGGCCCGTCACCACGTGGCGATCCGGAGAGGTGTTTTGGCAGGCAGTGAAGGGTCCTTCCGGTCTTGGTCTGGTGGAAAGACAAACAAGCTGACAGGGTGCAGGGCAGCTGCAGCGGCGAGCACATGCCTGCCTGCAGCTGTGTTCGCATGTACTCCTCGAGATGCACGATCGACTAATGAAATGTCGTGTGGAGGCCACCGGTGGGACCATCAGTATCACCATGCAAACTGTCCCTCCTCCCAGGGTTCGGTCGTTACTTGGGCTCCGCCACCAGCAGCTTGGAGTAGCGCATCGTCCCCGTCCGCGGTCGGCGCGGCGGCTTCCGTGTTCCATTTCCTTCCCGGTTCACACGGCGGCCCCTCGCCTACCCTGTTTTTATATTCCATATAAACCCCGCCGGTCCGGTCGTCTCCGGGTCCCGCCCGGAACGATTCCGCCACCAGCCAGACGCAACAGACAAGGCCCGTCGCGGCAGCCGAGCCGATGGGGTCCTCCGAGGCGCCGCTGCTGCCCCCGCAGCGGGGCGGGGAGGAGGCGGGGGGAGGGGCGCTGTGCCGCTGGTGGCGGCGCGGCGGCGCGGCGGAGGGAGGGTGGTGGGCCGAGGCGACGGCGGAGGCCGGGCGGCTGGCGGCGCTGGCGGCGCCCATGATCGCGGTGGCGCTGCTGCAGCTCATGATGCAGCTCATCTCCACCGTCATGGTGGGGCACCTCGGGGAGGTGCCGCTCGCCGGCGCCGCCATCAGCAACTCGCTCACCAACGTCTCGGGATTCAGCGTCCTCGTAAGCCGATTCAAGGGTCCCCCTCTCCCTTTTTGTTTTGCTTTTTTTTAGAAAAAAAAAAGTTAAGAGGAGCCGCGAGCTCGGCTCGGCTGGTACTGTGGATTGGTTTGGGGTGTGGACCAAACTTGCTCAATCTCGTTGCGTCACTTGTCATGCAAGCTAAAGTAGGATAGGATGCATCAATACATGGGTTCCATCCACTCCTTTAGGTGGACTTGTACTTCGAACCCACTCTGTATCATAAAAGAAGCCTGCTAGATCAGCATCAGAGAGCAACAAACAAAGAGAGAGGCGCACGTAGATTTGATTACATAGCCCAAAAGAGCTCACCCCAGCTTTGGAGTTGGAACACGGGCCCTTTGGAAAAGACGGGTCAGCCTTTTAGGTGCCTTTTACAGAAGTAATACTAGTAGCCTATTGTCTTTTACAAACTTGATCTGAGTTCAGAGTTTGATAAGACGGTAACTGTATCACAATTCACAAATGCAGGGGGAAAAAATGCTGGCAATTTTGCGTTCGAGTCCTTTTTAACCCTCAAGCTGTAGGCAATACTCTTCAGTCTTCACCCACATCCTCCAATTACAAAACCACATCTAGAATGATCAATTCGAAGACCTGGCTGACAAAAAAGTTAACCAAATAATGATTGCTTGGTGGCTCTATTTCTATTTAATGCCATGTAATTAATATTTATATTTTCGTTAATTCATTCTGATACATTTGTTCTCTTAATTAGATGGGACTCGCATGCGGATTGGAAACTATTTGTGGACAGGCCTACGGGGCAGAACAGTATCACAAGCTAGCTTTATTTACATACAGGTCTATAGTTGTGCTCCTTGTTGCGAGTGTGCCCATTGCCATTATATGGCTTTTCATCCCAGACGTACTTCCTCTCATAGGGCAGGATCCACAAATAGCAAGTGAGGCCGGGAGGTATGCCTTGTGGCTTATCCCTGGTTTATTCGCCTACAGTGTGGCTCAATGCCTTTCAAAGTTCCTCCAGTCTCAGAGCCTGATTTTCCCCATGGTTTTGAGCTCCTTGACAACGCTCACTCTCTTTATTCCTTTGTGCTGGTTCATGGTTTACAAAGTTGGGATGGGTAATGCTGGAGCTGCTTTTGCAGTCAGCGTCTGTGATTGGGTTGAAGTCACGGTTCTTGGTCTTTATATTAAGTTCTCACCTTCTTGTGAGAAAACTCGTGCTGCACCCACGTGGGAAACTTTTCGAGGAATTGGCAGTTTCATGCGGTTGGCTGTACCTTCGACTCTTATGATTTGGTAAGTAAATGCCACTCTCCTATTTTCACATAGATGATGCCTTCGTATGACAGTTCCATAGTTTGGACTGCAAATCCTTTTCGATACTCTTCTTTTTTTCGCGAATGTGCCATGCACATATTTCACTAAGAAGTTCATACTTTTCTTCATAAGCTTCGAGTTTTGTAATGCACTTAGAGTAACCTAAAAAATAATTTTGACCTCATATGTTTCTAGTCTGGTACTTTGTTCTTTTTTGCTGAGAATTAATCAATTTTCTTGACAACAGTCTTGAATGGTGGTCATATGAGCTACTTGTTCTGCTTTCTGGGATCTTACCAAATCCAGCACTTGAAACTTCTGTGCTCTCAATATGGTAGGCATAACTGTAACTATGAAGCTATTTAATCATGTGCTGCAATGTCTACCTAATTAATGTCCTATTTGAACAGCATATCTACAGTAGTGTTGGTGTACAATCTCCCATATGGCATTGGAACAGCTGCGAGGTAGGACTAAGCATTGTTGTTATCATCATTCATCAAATTATATCGCTTTCTACAGCCTACTTAACATAATATCTGTTGTGTCCATGTTTCAGCGTGCGTGTGTCAAATGAGCTAGGTGCAGGGAACCCAGATGGCGCCCGCTTAGTAGTAGTTGTCTCCTTATCAATTATAATTTGCACTGCTGTTCTGGTGAGCGTAACTCTTCTATCGTTGCGCCATTTCATCGGAATTGCTTTCAGCAACGAGGAAGAGGTTGTAAATTATGTCACCAGAATGGTACCATTGCTTTCAATTTCAGTTCTTGTTGACAACCTCCAAGGAGTCCTTTCAGGTACCAATTTTTGCCCTTCGCAAACAATAATATACTGTCAGTTGCATCATATAAACAGCAGAACTAAGGGTCTGGTTCAAAAACCATTTTTCCCATCAGGTATTTCTAGAGGTTGTGGATGGCAGCATTTAGGTGCCTATGTCAACCTGGGCGCGTTCTATCTTGTTGGCATTCCTGTGGCGCTTGTTCTCGGTTTTGCATTCCATCTAGGAGGAGCTGGGTTCTGGATTGGCATGATAGCTGGTGGAGCTATACAGGTCACTCTCCTATCAATCATTACTGCAATGACGAATTGGGGGAAGATGGTAGGTTCTTCTTTCCTTTTTGTAGATCTTGCTTCTTCTCCATACCATTTTACTGATACAGACAATTGCTCTCCTTCTCTAATGTTTTATTTTAATAATTATTGCTTCTCTCTTATCACTTAGCCTTGGGTGATGAAAAGGAATACTCAGTATGGCTAGGGATATAGACCCTGGTTCTGAAAATAAAATTTGCTAGATAATTTTTTGCCCTCAATATTTTTGAAAACTGGGCAACAATTTTTGAAATCTAGCTGCGCAATTTCTAAAAAAATGGCATGAAATTCTGAACATAGTTCGACAAATTTTGGAACATGTATCAATTAATGAGATCTAGTTCAGTAATTCTGCTAATCTTGTCGTCAGTATCAGGAACCTAGTTGAATATTTTTGAAAAACATTCCAATAATTTTCTAGTTTGTGTTCACTAATCTAAGCATTTAGTGAACGTCAACCAGTTAGGAATCTCCAAAAAAAGCATTGTCCTAAAAGCTCTCCTCTTTGATTTGGGCTACTAAAATATTCCAATATATTGTAAACTTAAAATAAAATGTTACTGAGGTCCTATTGGTATTTGAAAAGTCTAACAGAATATATTTCCCATGTATTAATCGTCTCCATCTAATATCCAATAGAAAGGGATTAAAACTTTTGAACAAGCCGTTATTCATGGTTATTTGTTTGAATCCTTTTACGTGGCAAAATCAAACTCCAATTGAAATGAAACTTCTGATAGATAAGTAACATTGTTCAATTTCCATAATTTAAATACATGCTCTTATTACTTGTTTTGCTATGTCATTTGCAGGCTGAAAAGGCTAGGGATAGAGTGTTTGAGGAAAATCTTCCTACACAGGCGGATTGATCACATGGAGTTAGATATGAAAAAAATTCAGCACCCTAGGTAATTTTTTTTTGTTGGGAAGAGGTTGTCATGTTCCACGGATATGTAAAAATAGCGTTATGAGTATGGTATTCTTTCTCTGAAAAGAGTTGTCCAACGAAATTAATAAAATTCTAGGCTATTTTGATTTTTTCTCTACACTGGCCAACCCGATTCACGAGGAAACAGCTCAGTGGCGCGGTGAAAGCGTGATGTCATGAGCCTACTAAAATCCAATTTCTGGTAACCGCGGTTTGCAAATTTATGCACGTGTGCTTTTATCGATTTTATTTGCTAGGTTTGTGACAAAGGGCATCCGTGTGTGAGCATGGTACATTGGTACTCGTACGTTTGGGTCGCTTCCGTTATTGGGAAAGCTAGCTCAATCCATCTAAATAAAGTATCTTAACGTACACGCCTCTTTTTCGCCATTTTAGAAAGCCCAAAAATGTTGTTTGAAAAGATTTGGTGGACGTACTAGTTGGATTTTCTGCAGGAAAACAAACATCCATATGGTTAAGTGTTGTGGGCTATGATATCCACGCAAGTTATAAGTTCATCATCTCTCACTGAGAAGTTACCTCGTTTTTGAGACGCTCAACAATGCTTGTAGATGAGATGTTACGCACTTACACTAGCAGAACCTAACAGCATTACAACCGGACGATTTTAAGCAAGACCGCATGGGTGACCTTGGCCGTTCCTTCCTCTTCAGTGCTTGAGTTCATCAACGATCACATAGTCACATTCAGACTCTGGCATTCAGGCTTGACAGACTAGGGCCGTGGTGACTAGTGAGAAGGAACAGGCGCCGGTTCCTGTCCCGCGACACCAGGGGAAGACGCTGAGTAGTCAGGAGCAGCAACACAAGTACTCCCTCCCTCCGTCCCAAATTATTAGTCATTTTAGCTTTTCTAGATACATAAATTTTACTATATATTTAAACATAACATATATCTAGATGCATAGCTTAGCTATGCACCTAGAAGAGGCAAAATGACTAATAATTTGGGATAGACCGAGTAGTCAGAAGCACGCCGGGGTGGTCCACCAGCTCATCCCATGATAATTAATTACTCGATCGGGTCATGTAAGTATTCCAGTATACACTGCACTTCGACATTCTGACTTTATGAGTGCAGCGGTTCAATTCCAACATTACAATGCGAGGCCCCTACTCCGGACCATCTTCCAGTTCGGTTAGCCCATACCAGAAAATTCAAATACAAAGGGATTTCAACTAATGGTGACAGTAACTACCAAATATTAAAGCATTATGATGGTATTCATTTCATCTTGTATCGCCCTTGAGGAGGTCTTCGACTGAGCTTCTGTACTTTGTAATCAACTCCCTGACAGACAAGATACAGTTAGACACACTTGAGAGCAAAATCAATTTCAAACTTCAGATGAAGAGTAAATTTCAGAAACCCCATGTTTTGCTTGAGGAAACCCATGTTTTATTGCTTGCAATACAGATCCCCAGGTTTTGTGAGTCATGGTTTCAGAAACCCCACCCTAATGAATTTTCCAGAATGAAGCAGGCATGCTGCCCCTTAACTGCTGGGTGTGCCATGGCGATGCCCAGCAGCACGAAATGTGACTTCAGGTAGGACCCGTGTGTCAGCTCAGGTTGGAATTTGTAAAGGTAGGTTTTCTAAAGCCATGATGATGCATCTTGGGTTACAGGTGCTACAAGCTATCAAACCCAGAATTTCCTTTGCAGCTAAGACAATAAACAGGTAGTTTTCCTAAATTTACTCATTACTTTTCTTTTGAATAAATAATCGAAAATAATCGAGTTCTTACTTTCTTTGGTCAAGCAGCTGCCGGGTTTCATCCAAACTCTGCCTTTGTCCCTCAACCGTCTATTGGTAACAGAAATGAAACAGTTGCCATGAGTAACAGAATTCACTACAACAAACTGATATTATTATTCTACACAATAATTTCATAGTATGCTATGCGATATGTTTCAAAAATAACTAAATGCAAAATTCTTATTACATAAAGTAAGCCAAAGCAAACAGATTATGCTTCACTAGCCAGAACAGTGCACTTTACACCCAATACTTACTACCGAAGAGACCACTGAAAAGAAAGCAACAGAGTCAGGAAAAGAAGAACAGAACTTACAGTAGACTTCGAACTTATTGTTCCTGATATGGAGTTCAACAATTGTTGGCACCTGGCAAATTGGCTGGTCAACTCTTCCACCTATATATTAAAAATAAGCTTCCCGTTATAATAATGGAATTAGGATGGACCTTATAAAAATCTTTCTATAAGAAATAGCATGGAAGTAGATGGCACATAGCAGTAACCATAATGTACTATTAACAATAAACAACGGCAGTAGGATATGTCAAAACAAAGGAAAGCGAAAAAAAAGGAAGTAGTTTAGTTTAGTTTGTTTTTCTATCTAGCACATAAAAATCTGAGAAAGAAGAGATAAACATCAGATGATGTTTCTGTTTTGTTTGCATGTGTGCGTCAAGTGCTTGTTGGATATGGGCTATACATGCAGTTAAAGAATGGAGCTAATTAGGAAAGTGTAGACATGCATGCATGTGGCTGTGGAAACTTAGAGCAGCTAGAGCAAACAATTGGCCTTGCCAGCCAGATCCCCTCCTGTTTCCCCCCTTTTCTCCCTTGCCCCTCTCTTTTGCTGTGTTTCTAGCTAGGCAACGGAGACAACCAGGACTTTTGAGCACTCTGACGCCTAGGCGACAACTTGAAAACCATGGCAATGCCACATGGACAAGTTTGTCCATGTCAGCAAAACCACTCTCCGAAACCACCTATGGAGTTATTTAGGGGGTGTTTGGTTTGGAGGGGCTTATTATAAGCCCCACCAATAAGCCCCTAATAAGCCTCTTTTTATCAAACATGAAGGCTTATAGGTGAGGCTTATGCCCATAAGCTCCATAAGCCCATAAGCCCCTCCAAAGGATGCTTATGGGTATTATTTTCTGTGGGCCCCACCAAAGCATCCCCTCTTTCCTCCCATTACCCTTGTCTCCCTCACCTAAGGGGCATTAATGAGGGTAAAAAAGGTCATTACCAACTACAGGGGTTTTTTATAAGCCGTTATAACCAAACACCACTTTGAGCTCATAATAAGCCCCTCCATTTGAGGGGCTTATGGGCTTATAATAAGCCCCTCCAAACCAAACACCCCCTTGGACAGTTTTGAATAGTTCGAAGTGCTCAATACCTGGTTTCATAAATCCGAGGGCTAAGTAAAAAAACTTCAATACTTGAGGGGGCTATGTAGACTTATTCATTTCTACAGTGAAGCTACAAGTATTGCTTGTGACAAGATGATAGACTATGACTATGCGTATGCACATCAATCTATAAAGCAATTGAAAATTAGAAGAAGAAAGTCTTACCAGTGCATCAAAATTTTGATCCCTTGTTCCAGTACCAATAGTATCAGCTAATCTTGTGACCAACTGTCATAGCACAAAAATATGTAAAGAAAAAGCTACCAGTATTTCAAGTTACATTCTAGTACTTTCTCAAAGAATAAAATTTTAAAGGAAAATTAGCTACCTTATGTGCGAATACAAAGATTTGCTACTTGCAAAAACAAAAAAAAAACAAAAAAAAAACAAGCCTAAATGCTAGAAGCCAATACAAGAATGTGATATACTGCAAAATGACAGTACCACCTTAAGAAAATCGACAATGCTTCAAGCACCATCGCATATTTCTCATATTGATCTATCTTCTCAAAATAAGTTCTCTGATTAACCTCAACACTCATCTAGCCCTTGCCATTGTTACACCCTTGTACATCGTTCATGTACTCCCACTGTGCCAGTCACTACCACAGGCCAAAGTAGAAAATCATGGTGTAAAGAAAATTGCAAGTTGAGCAACAATAAACAGAACAAATTAGTGACTATTTTTCATGGTGTAACAAGTAGCAGAATCCCAGGTGCCCAAACTCTGAAAACAACGTACTACCAGAGCGGAAGTAGTCGGTCAAATCCAGCGGCGCGGCCCACGGATCGAACCCTTCCCGACCAGATCCACCCATGGCCGCGCGACACGACCGCTGCGCTGCCCCTGCAGCGTCGTTTGACGCCGCCGCCACCGCGCACCGGCGACGGCCACCGCGCAGGTGGACTTTGGCGGGTGGAGGTCGTCCCGTCCCTCGCCGCCCGAACGATGGGTATCTCTATCATCTATCCTATCTTAAACGAAGAGCAAAACCGCCGAAAACACCGAAATTCCCCACACAATTCCAGAACCTCCCTGTCACTGATGTTTCCTTACATGGAGGAGGTGGAAGTGGGAGGCGAGCGAGGCATGGTGATGCTGCTGCGGCTGTGGCGGAGACATCAGCCCCGGCTGTGGCTGCTGCTGCGGTGGAGACATCAGCCCTGGCTGCGGCTGCGGCTGCGGTGGAGACATCAGCGCCGGCTGCGGCTGGTGGTGGTACTGAAGAGCGTGGAGGTGGTGGTCGGGCTGCGGGGACGGCACCAGCCCGCGGTAAGGGTCGCCGTACTGCTGCGGCTGCTGCGGGTGGTGGTGATCCATCTCCCTCTCGCCCCTCCTGCCGCGGCGGCGGCGGCACGGCGACCCCAAGTAGGAACTCGATGTGGTCAAGAAAAAAAGGGCAGGACTTGGGGTTCAGAACTTCTGAACTTTCAGTTGTGAAGACACCGAGTCCTACGACCCGATGCATTGCAATGACTTTGATCACACTTTCAGATCAGTTGGTTGGAATCATTTTGTCTTAATTTCTGAAACTGGTGCAGCATGTCTCACAATTGAGTTCATGACCACGCTTAAAATTGAAAAATAAACCAAGAAAGGCACTAAGTACAAATTCAGATTTTCTAATGAAGAGTATGAATTGACTTTCAATGCACTTGGTGAACATCTTGGTTTTTGGCACTAGATACATCTCCAATATATCTAAACTAGTCGTCAACCCGTGCAATGCACGGGCTAGACATAGTTATTTTGGTAATTTTTATTTGTTAGTTCCCTTTTATAGTAATTTTGTTACATATCAAAGAAAATATTCGGTACCAATTTTTTCATAGTATTTGGAGATGAAGGATGAAAGAGGGGATAACTTCAGTTTTTACTTAGCATTCAACAAAAAGATTATGTGAATGGTGCGAGCAGGATAGCCAAATTTGAGATTACAGTCGTCTAGTCTAAATTGAAATATTATTTCACAAAAAGAAGAAGAAATATTAGTATCTTTCCATTTTTGGATTACTTTTGCTTCCTCTGTATCGATTAAAAAAACACGTACTTTTTGACTAAAAGACTCAATGTGAACTTTTTGACAGCTACATTCCGAAACAATTTAGAACAAAGAATATCTCATCCAGATTAAAGTCTTATGGCCATATTTTTAGGCCAAGCCACACCTCCCGAATGCCTAGTTGACAGCGTGAGGAAATCTCAGTCACTGAATGAAGATCTGAGGATCACACCAAATCTAATTTCGATCAAAAGACCGCAGTGACACCAACTTCCCAAAATTATAGCTTCACTTTCCCTCTCTCTTCCACCTCTTCCGCGTGCTAAGTGAACGACAATGACGGGGCCGCGTTTCTATTAGTTTTAACCCGAAAATCAGTGGTTTGGACTATAAATTTCTCTTTCTTTTTTATGCGAAATATTTTCTCTTTCTTTGAAAGTATAAATTCATGGATTTAAAATATTTCAAAAAAATATGTTCGCAATGGATCTCGTTATGCGCAACAATGTTAGCAATCTGGTGGCAACAAACATTCATGAATTAAATATTTTAGTGAAGATTTATTTTTTTAAACAATAAAAAATACCTACTGTGATAGTGACATTATTGGATGCAAGTTATATTTATTTTGAGTCATTAGATCGACTCAAAAATTTGATAAAATGAATTAGGATGACATTGTGCGTAATTAATTTATGAGGAGAAATGAATTGGAATGACGTGTTATTGTAATTATTTAGTTGATATATAAAATACCATTGGGTACCTAATTGCATTCCTGCCAGTGCTCGTGGAAACAATATATGAGGAGAGAAGACAAAGAGAGAACATAGAGGATGTGACGAAGGAACCTATCCGAATACCAATCGAGTTGGAAGCCTAGTCGATATTACAGCCTGGGATCGTGCTGCGTTTGCCCGGAGGCCGAGAAAAACATTGACCCAGATTGATCGGAACCACGTAGCCCGAAAGTATACGACGGCCATGTCGCCGGCCAAGCGCCGACATGTTCGTGCATCCGACGGCACGACGGCCAAGCCACTGCCACCGCCGCCGCCCGTCCCCGTAGATCTCCTCCTCGAGATCTTCGCGCGCCTGGACGTGGCAACCATCATCCGCTGCGCCGCCATCCCCAAGACCGTCCGCCGCGCCATCCTCGACAGCCCGGCCGCTTTCGGTCGCCGCGTCGAGGCCAACGGCGCCCTCCGGCTCCGGCTCCGCATGTCGCTCTAGCACCGGAGAAGCCGAAGCCGCACCAAACGGACACGTCGAAGGAGCCGCTTCTGAGTATCTGCAGGAGGAGCCGGAGCCGTTTTTAGGCTACTTGGCGGAGCCGCAGAAAGTAGCTCCGCCGCTCCGGCTCCGCACGCGGAGCGTTCGGCGAGGAACCCTCCCAAACGCGGCCAGCTCCGTCGATCAGGCACCCCGACAGAACCTTCGGTTCGACGCCGGCATCCTCATGTCCGCCGAGCCCGTGGCCTCACGCGGCGGGCTCATTGTCCTCCGCCACCGGGTCAACTACCACGTCCGCGTCTGCAACGCCCTCACCGGACGCGCGTCCTTGCTCCCTCCCTCGCACGTCTCCGGTGACTACCCGCACGCCTTGCTCGCCGTGGGCGACGCGGGTGGCTCCTTCCAGCTGCTTGTCGCGGACGTGAGCCTGCGAACGCAGGTCTTCTCCTCCGACGCCGGCAGCTGGGGCCCCGTCGTCGAACTTGCCAACCTCCCGCCGCGCCTCCCGCGCTCCGCTCCCCACCGTGGCTCTCACCCTGTTGTCCTTGGAGGAGGCACCGCCGTCCATTGGCTGCACGGCTACCGGAGCATCGTCCGCCTAGACACCGACAAGGCGCAGGCGACATTGATGGAGCTCCCGCCGAACTGCGCCAGCATGATGAGATCCTTGCCCTACGGTCACAGGGCGCTTCGGCTGGCAGCGTCGGCGGACGGAGAGCTAAGCCTGCTTGTCGCGGAGGCAAGGGTGATATCCATGTGGACGGTGTCGGCCGCGGCGGCGGAGGGAAGGCCGAGCTCGAGCTCGGCGATGTCGGCTCCGGCGGCGAGGTGGACCAGGCAGGTGGTGATCAGGAGGGAGGCCATCGGCAGGGAGGACATGAACGGCGGCTTCTCGGCCCAGTTCTTGGGGTTCGGGGAGCTGAGCAGCACGGCGATACTGCTGATGGAGCAAATCGGGCTCGTCCGGATCGACCTGAGAACGAAAGAGGCGCTCGTCCTCGGATCGGATGGGTTCAAGGGTGTCGACGCCGGGGAACTGCAGCTGTGCCTGCACGAGACTGATTTGCCCTCTTTACTTCGAGCCATGAGATCTTTCTGATCGTGGATCGTCCTCAAAACGTTTCTGATCATGGATTTTTTTGACATGAGCCTGGCCCTGTGCATGCACGAGACAGATCTGGGCGACTGTGCTCGACCTCGGATTTTTTTGTAATCGATACAATTTTGTTCATAATTTGGCATGAGCTTTTTATGCATCATCTTTAGTAGTTGATGACTCCGATCCATATAGGATTACGATGCGCTCACACGACACGCATACTCATACACACAAATGCAGAAAAATTGCAAGCACGGCCGTGTCTAATCATGCAACATTTGCTTCGTCGTGTTTGAAATTGTATGGCTCCTCTCCGTTCCGACTTCCGGCTCGTGCCGTGCGCCCGTGTGGCCGTGTCACGCATGCTACTCCCAGTCCCAGTCCCAGTCCGGCTGATAGGTTCCAGAGCTCGAATAGCACACGGAGGCCGCCCGGAAGCCGGAGCTAGAAGGCAAATAAAGCTAGCCCTGTCACGGGTGGAAAAGCTCGAGCAGCATGTCGCCGGCCAAGCGCCGACGCGCTACATACCACGGGACAACGACGGCTGCGGCCTCCGTCCTCGAGATCTTGGCGCTCACGGACGACACCGCGACAGTGGTCCGCTGCGCCGCCGCCTCCAGGGCCATCCGTCGCGCCGTCCTCGACAACTGGACTTCCTCCGCCGCCGGCTGGCGCTCGGCGCCGAGGACAGTAACCGCAGCGGCAGCTTCGACCCAGCCCTCCTCCTCGGCTTCACCTTCGTGTTCCTCGAGGAAACCTACGGCGGCGGCGGCGGGCCGAGGTACAGGACCAGCCCGGCTGTCGACTCCCGCTCCAACGAACTCGTCGGGCAACATCGAGCAGGAATCAGGTGCCCGCCCACCCTGTATCGGCCACCTTTTGCTGGTGCCAATGCGGAGAGGATGGCGGCGGCCATGCCGCCATGGCGACCAGAGTAGCACTGGGGTCGCGGCGACGGTGGCTCGGCCACAGATCGTTCAGTGCCGGAATCGGCGGCGCAATTATGGTTCACTTCCGGCGCGGTCGCTGGGTTCGTTGGGCTGATATACGGCGGCTGTCGCCGGCGGCAGCGCGCCCTTCCCGGCCGGCATGTCTATTTTTGCAGAAACAACCCTACTCGCGATCCATTAATTTACAAATACCCCCTAAATCGGATCCGATTTAGGAGGTTATTTGTAAATTATTAGATCGCGATTTGCAAAAGGCCCCCTGTTATTTGTAAATTATTAGAGGCGAGGCGGCGGCGGCGGAAGGCTGGGTCGAGGATGGCGCCGCGGGCGGGTCGGAGACCGCGGCGCGGCGGACGAGGATCGCGACGTCCGAGCGCGCCACGATCTCTGCGAGGAGATCGAGCGGGATCGACGGCTACGACCAGGTGTGGCTCGACTGCCGTGACGTCCGACCGCCGCTTGGTCGACATGGCCGAGGTCTGCTTTGGCCCGGCTGCGTCTTTGCCGGTGGTAGGCAACCCGGGAGTTCGATTGCGTGTCGATCTCCCTGTGCCTTCGAATCATTGGGAGATCGAACTCGAGCAGCGCGGCATGATCACAGTGCCGTTCGTTGCCCATGTTCGAGACAGTCAGACGCGCACACGGATTGCGAGTTCAGATGCTCCGTATAACCACAGCTAGCGCCTCCGGCAAATCCAAACAAGCTTTGCACGGACAACGAGAGACGGCCATGTCGTCGGCCAAGCGCCGACGTGAGTGCCCATCAGGCAACGGGGCAACGCCCGCGGCGGCGTCACAACTGGCGCCGCCGCCCATCCCCCGGCTCCTCGAGATCCTGGCACGCTCGGACGTGGCCAAGGTCGTCCTCTGCGCCGCCACCAAGCCTATCTGCCGCGCCATCGCCGGCCCGGACTTCCGCCACGCCATCGCCCTCCGCGCCTCGGACAGCGGCGGCGGCTTCGACCCGGCCCTCCTCCTCGGCTTCTCCTACGTGCACCGCGAGTCCTGCGCTGACCACCCCGCTCGTGTCGCGCAGCAGGCGCTCCTGCGGTTCGACGCCGGCGAAAATGTACTAGCATCTACCATACATGACTAGTTCTATTAATTCTACTTCATGTACTCCATCTTATTAATTTACTTATTTAGTATTATAGATACGTATGTTTCTATATAAATTTAGCCAAAGTTAAATTAATTTAATTACGACAAAAGTTAGAATAACAAACATTTTGAACGGAGGGTGTATTAGAAAATGGTAGACTTGGTCCACTTTGCTGATGCTCCACATTATTTTCGTTAAGCTGTGCCTCACTTTCAACCTCATTCAGTTTTGCCTGATATATGAGAGAAGTGCAGAGAGATAAAAGATCAGGGAGATGCACAAGCCGGACTACACACTTGCGAGTTATGGCATCCACAACGGTCTAGACATGCATAACACAACTCATGCCTAACCCTACTCACGTTTCAGTAATCACCTTTAGTTCAGAATTTCTGTCCGTCAAAGTAGCAATAATACAACTTCTGAAATCCTCATCATCACTATCTGCGAGTTCTGGTTTGAGCACACAAGTGAAAAATATCAGCAATAACACAAAATACACAGAGAATGCACTCCTTTTCAAAATTCATATGCATTTATTTAACAACAGAATAAATGGGCAAAATAATCAGCATTCAAGGTTCTTGATAGCATTACAGAGCTATCTGTGCACTAGCATAGAGTTGTCCTCTGAAATTGCATCTCCAGCCCCACGAATTGCAGTCCAAATCAGCAATCGGCATGCCGATTTTGATTGACGGCTAGGCCTAGAAAGAAGAAGAAAACTCACGACAGCGGCGAGCAGTAGCGAGGAAGAGAAAATGGCGAGCGGCGGCGGAAGGATGGGGCGCGGCCACTAGGAAACCGAGAGGCACGGATGAGACAGCGGCGAGACAGCGGTGAGATGTTCCTGGACTAAAATAAGATATTAGTGTTCAAATCTAGGAAAAACTCTAGGCAAAGGAACGAGTTCATATTTACAAAAGATTAAAAGCACAAACTGATCTTTGAAACGTCATGGACATTAGCAGACGTAGCACAAGATCCCACAGAAAAAGTAATCTTCTTCTCTCGTGGTAGTGATAAATCCTTCATCTCCCCAACTAAATCCGCATCCTCTTTCCCCACAGATAAATCGGAGTTCAGATCCTTTCGATCTGAAGACAAACATCTCAACGCAGATATTGAGCACCGGGAACGAGTGCCTACCGGAAACCTTGCTCCCTCCATCCATCTGCGCAGCTTGGCCTGTGAGCTCGTCAGCTCGAGCAGGACGAGGATGAAGGGGGAGGAAATGAGCTGAGTTCTTTTAGATGGGAGAGAAGAGGCTTCTGAAACACGCAGCAATGATGGTCACTCGTCTCCTCCGGGAGTCCGCGCATTGGACACAGCAAAAATTGCTACCGAAACTACCCCTCACAGCAACAGGTGCTAGGACACAGCGACCAACGCATTAAGCTGGGTACACTGACAGCAATGCGGGGTCCACAATCAGGATGGACGCTCAGGATAGATCCGGTGGCCGCATATACATGTGGGCAGGCCTTTTCCCGAGAAACAAGATGCAACTGGTCAACATGAGCAGTCACAGGTGGGCCCTACACGGATCTCGAGTGGCAGGATGTGCGGTGCATACCGAAGGGGTTGTGATTTTCCGGGTGGAGATCTCGAGTTCAACACGCGCGTGCATATATACTGCGACCGACGTCGACCAGCAAATCCATGATAGCTCGCACAAGCGGACATTGCGAACCCGAACCAACCAGGGATCAGCCATGTCCTCGGCAAAGCGCCGACGTGTTGGCCCCCGCCACGGCACCACCACGACGGCCGACTCACAGCCGCCGTCCATCCCCGCCGATCTCCTCATCGAGATCTTGGCGCGCTCGGACACCAGGACCATCGTCCGCGGCGCCGCCACCTGCAAGCCCCTCCGCCGCGCCAGCCTCGGCCCGGCCTTCCACCGCCTCCTCGCGCCCCGCGCCGGCGGCTTCGACCGCGCCCTCCTCCTCGGCGCTTCCTGCGTGTTTTACGATGGGTGTCCTCGCGACATCTTCTTCCAGGAGCAGCGCCGCCCCTTCAGCTTCGACGCCGAGCTCTTGAGCCTCTACGAGCCCATGGTCTCGCGCGGCTGTCTCGTCGTCGTGCACTGGCGCGGCCGGCCGCCGAGGTGCGCGTCATCAACAGCCTTACCGGCCACGTGACCCGCGTCAAGCCCACGGGGACAGCTGCCGTCGCTATTTACCCACGAACCTTGCTCGCCGTCGGCGACGCTGGCCGCTCCTTCCAGCTGCTTGTCGCCGGCAAGAACCTGGTGATGAGCATCTTCTCGTCGGAGCACGGCAGGTGGGGCGCCACCGTCAAGACCAAACTCCCGCCGAACTTCTTCCGCACCATCCCCAACCGTCTCTCCCCGCCTCTTGTCCTCGGCGCCACCGTCCACTGGCTGTGCAAGGAGAAGGGGATCATCGCCCTGGACGTCAGCGCGGCGCGAGCCACGGTGATCGAGCTGCCACCCAAATGCTTCAGCCAGGTGAGCTGCCCCAAAGGCATGGACAAGGGGCTCCTGGCTTCCTCGGCGGACGGGAGGCTGAGCCTGCTCGTCGCCGAGCCTTGTGTGGTAGCCATGTGGACGCTGTTGGCAGCGGCGGCGAGCTGGAACCTGCAGGTGGTGATCCACAGGCAGGCCATCGGCAGGGAGGGCCCCGGATGCGTGGTTCGGTTCTTGCCGTTCGGCGAGCGGAGCGGCACCGTGATGCTGCAGATGGAGGCAGTGGGGCTTGTCGAGATCGACCTGGGATCAAGAGAGGCACGCGTCCTCAGCGACGAGTTCAAGAAAA
Organism: Panicum hallii; assembly: GCF_002211085.1. Classification (NCBI taxonomy): domain Eukaryota; kingdom Viridiplantae; phylum Streptophyta; class Magnoliopsida; order Poales; family Poaceae; genus Panicum; species Panicum hallii. The sequence continues at coordinate 3,897,937 of NC_038050.1, read as the reverse complement.
TTGGCAGTCCCTATTATTCGAGGTTGCAGCTGTGCTTGCATGAGACAGACTTTCTCACTTTGATCGGAAGCATTACCAAGAACATGAAACGTTTCTGATCAGGAACTCTTTTATTGCTACTGATCTGATTCATCAGCATCTTAAAAGAAGAATCGATTCCATAGTTGTTTGTGCAACTCTTGTCAATTCTAACTGTTCATTGTACATTTGTACGCCATCATAAAAAAAGGAGATAAAAAAAGGGTAAAAGAGCACCTACAATGCAACTTTGTTTCCCTTATTTCTCCCGTAATGTAACAAGGGCATCAGGGAGGTTGGGAAGAATCTCTCCAGAGTTGGCGATTAAATACAGTTCTTACGATCGGAGAGAATACACAGGGTCCCTGATTTATTTGAGATTCAGAACTCATAGGAGAAAAACCAATCTGTTGTGAGGTATATGTTTCTGAGACGAACGAGATCATTTCCAGCCATGTCCAGAATAGATTAGTAAACGCGTGCTTTCGGTGGGAAAGATTGAACTTCATCATCCAAGGTATTCATGTGAACTGGCCTGTATGCTAGTCTAACCTTCTCGTTCTCCCAATACCTAAAAGAGTACAATTTTGTCAAAATTCACATTCCTTAAATAGATCAGGCACCCGATGATATCTCAAAAAAGAATTGAAGGGACAACAAAGAGAAGACACTAACCCTAGCGTGTGCTTCATCCAGTTCTCATCATCTCTTGTCTGCGCCAACAAGGGAAAAGGAGACGTCACCAGAAATGATCATATGATGTGCAAGGATAGAGCATAAAGAAATAAAAAAAGCAACGAACCGAAAAATCTTCACGAGCATGAGCTCCTCTGCTCTCTTTGCGAGCCTCTGCTGAATGCATGGTTATGCATGCATTTATTAGCAGGTTTTCTAATTCTATGGTCTCTATCAAGTCTGAATTCCTGTGGAAATCAAAGAAAAATGACTGGTAAGTGAAGAACGTATAGGCTGAAGATGACACTGTTTAATCTGGTGAAGAGCCTACCATATTAGACTTCTGTCACTGATCTTGACATCATGGAAACTCTCCCATGCTTTGCTAATCAATTCACAGCCTAGTAATGTGAATCAGTCATTACAGACTCATATTTCTTGCATGATATCTGACGTGCTTGCTTGCTAGCTATTCAGATGGTTAGCATAGATAAAACTAGGACATTTGTACCTTCCTCGAGAGTTTCCTGTGTACGGAAAACTGCAGCATTGTTTTGCATAACACGTTGCATGTTGAGACGAATCTTCGAAGTAGGCAACGATCCATCTGCATTCCTCAGCTTATCCAACCAAGCAATAGTCTTCTCTCCGGCACCTTTTCCAAGAGGCTTCTGCTTCTCTCCTAGAATGTGGCGCAACAAGGAAATTCAATAAGATACAAAGAGCAAAGCAAATAACAAAAACACTAATCAGCAATTTGCATGAACTTGCCTGGTTTTGATATCTCAGCAACCCTGTTTGCACAAGCTCTCCCAAATACAACTATATCAAGAAGTGAGTTTGCACCAAGCCGGTTAGCACCATGGACGGATGCACAAGCAGCTTCCCCAGCAGCCATCAGACCAGGAACAACTGCATCTGGGTCATCACCCTTGATATGCAGCACCTAACATGCAAAACAGCGAGACAACCATCAGAACATAAACAAGTGTTCGTTCAAGTCATATAACCATAATAATGCTAGTACTGTCTATACAAAGCATACCTCCCCATGATAATTTGTCGGAATACCACCCATGTTATAGTGCACAGTAGGCAAAACAGGAATGGGCTCTTTGGTGACATCAACGCCAGCAAAAATCGCAGCAGTTTCAGATATACCAGGAAGCCTTTCCTTGAGAACTTCTGGAGGAAGATGGTTGAGGTGTAGGTAGATATGGTCCTTCAGTGGTCCTGAGACAAAATGGTCAGAACATCAGGTTACTATGAGAACCAAAAAATCAGGTTGCTGCCTCAAGAATAAAATGAGAATACAGACATACCCACGCCACGTCCCTCCCTAATTTCCATGGTCATCGATCTTGAAACAACATCACGAGATGCAAGATCTTTAGCAGTTGGAGCATATCGTTCCATAAACCTCTCACCTTCACTGTTCCTAAGAATGCCACCTTCACCCCGTGAACCTGAACAAAAAAAGATTGATGCCACAGGAATTTCAGAATCCAACTGAGGATATAAGTCACGCACAAACAAAATTTGTAAGCATGTGACCTATGTGTCCAAACAAAAAAACTAAGTTGCACAATAACAAAACCTTCTGTTATCAGGCATCCAGCGCCATAAATGCCTGTAGGATGAAACTGCACAAACTCAAGATCCTGCAATACAAATTGGACCAGTATAGTCAAAACATACAGTAAAGTAATCAAAACAATCAGATTTAGTCCAGAAGACTAACCTGAAGTGGTAATCCGGCACGCGCAACCATAGCGTTGCCATCACCAGTACATGTGTGAGCTGAAGTTGCTGAGAAGTAGGCTCTACCATAACCCTGTTGAAAAACAAAGACAAGGCTATAAATATTCAGTAAATAAAAAACAAACAATAAGTACTTAAATACACAGAGAGGTTCTTACTCCAGTGGCTAGAATTGTATTTGAAGCATGGAAACGATGAAGGGTACCATCCTCCATGTTAAGCGCAATTACCCCCTGGCAGGTGCCTGAAAAATGAGTCTGCATTAATCAAAGTCGTAACCATGCAGTGAAGGAAGCGATATTATGACTACCAATACAAGCTGCAGGAAACACCAAAAAGAAAATCAATGAGATGATAATCCTAACTGCAACTATTAAAAGGGGATCCTTAACCAATTGTTTCCAACATTCCGAAGTTATGTGTTGTAATAAGCGCAAGCAACTAAAGAAACCATATTATCAGTTAACACAACTGGAAAAACAATGAATTAACACAGCAAGCTGTAGAACAATTGAATAACCACAAAAAAAATTGAACAAAAGGAAGGAATAATTAATGATGAATCCAGCAGCAAGTTTAACAGAAAGCAAAACTACTTGGCACCAATGGCAGTATTTGACAGGAAACATAAATACCAGGTCTCCTAGGCAAGGCCAACATCAGGTTGCAATCACATGAACAAAATGCAAATACAGTAGTAAGGAAAATGAACAATGCAACCCTTCTTCCTGTTTAGCCACACATCTTTGGTCCCATGGTGCCAGAACACGACAAACAAAAAGGCATAGAAATTAAAAAAAGAAAAGAGTTATATACCTTCATTATCCATGAGAAGGTCCAGTGCAAAATATTCAACAAAAAACTGAGTATTGTGCTTCATTGCTTGACCATAAAGTGTGTGTAGCATAGCATGCCCTGTCCTATCAGCTGCACATGCACACCGATAGGCCTGCCCACCTGAAGATTACATATAGGCACATGAAAAAAATGGGAGAAGAGTAAGAAAGATGCAACAAATGCATACTTCAAGTCTCAAGATAAAAATGGAACACAGTAACCTTTTCCAAAATCTAAGCTTTGGCCACCAAAAGCGCGTTGATAAATTTTTCCATCTTCAGTTCTGGAAAATGGTAAGCCATAGTTCTCAAGTTCTATAACAGCTTTTGGTGCCTCTCTGCACATATACTGAATAGAATCTTGATCTCCTAGATGAATATGAAATATAACAAAGGGGTCAAAGAAAAAGAAAAATACCAAAGTGGATAAAATATTGTAGATGCAACATAAGAAAATGATAGTGCAAAATCTTGTAAAAGTAGTCTAAAGATCCCAAGTTCTTGAAACATAATCATATGTCATGGATGCCTTGACAAATGTCTTTCTATAGTAACTTACCCAACCAATCACTTCCTTTGACTGTGTCATACATATGCCATCTCCAGTCATCTTCAGTCATGTTGCCAAGAGCAGCATTTATACCTCCCTGCAATCATATGTGTTAATGGCACACAAGTAAAACCATTCGTGTTAATGGGACATAACTAAAACTCATAAAGCATTATCCAACAATACGCAACCCCCAAAAAATCATATTACCATTAGTGTAGATCGAAGGCCTAGATAGACAGGCTGTTAGATATATGCATTTCCAGGGCTACTAAATTTTAGTTGCATGCACAGTGAGTTTTGCATTTTGATCGTTTGGAAATCAAACCATGGGGGCAAACTAGGTATATAACATGACAGCAAGGCAAACAGCACGATTTTACAAATAAAATCATCAAAATAACAAGCATCGTGGCCATGAAATCCTAGCATAATGCTGCAAATTGTGAGCAGTATTCATGACTCAGATGTCTTGTACAATACTGAGTGAATAAAAACTTGGCCTTCCCAAATTGAACATATCTTCAAACTAAATAGCAATGGTCAAACTTATGCACTTCCAGTTTTAGACTCCAATACCAAGCACACATGACATTCACATCTACACGTGCAATGAAATCTGATAGTGATAGCACTATCAGTAGACATCTTATATCGCCCATTCATTCTTGTACAATATATTCCATCACACTGAATTAAGTGGCCTCTGGCATTTTGCACATACAATTTACTTTTGACAGGAAGAAAAACAGTCCACTCAGTTTATTCCTCCACTGATGTTTGACATTTAACTTATCAGCAGTCGCCTGTTAAATACAGCATCATAAGCGGATCTGAAGAAAAAATGGCCACGGAAGGTAGGCACCAAATTTCCCATACCTGAGCCGCCACAGTATGTGACCGTGTGGGGAAGAGCTTGGTGATGCAGGCAGTGTTGAACCCGTGCTCCGAGAGGCCAATCGCTGCCCTGAGCCCCGCGCCTCCAGCTCCCACCACAACCGCATCGTAGGTGTGATCCACCACCGTGTAGGACTGCAAAAATAGGCGTGCACCCCAGTAAATCAAATCAAGCACTGCACACTCCAAAACACAGGCACATCGCTAACGATTGAACCAACTTAAAAATAATCATCGCAAGCTCGTGGCAAAAGCTACTATGGAACTGGCCGAACAACAACACATAATCCAACATGCGACTGTAGATTCAATCCATAAACCCGGCATTTGCAGAATCAAAACGAACCAGTGCCCGAGTTATGCGGTGCTATCACCAGATTTACTTCCACAATTTGTACCAAATTTTGTTTGGAAAAAATCGCATTAAAACCACAACAAAACCATCGCTGTCATGATCACTGATCAAAAGAAAAAAGAACTCGGAAATATCCGGGACAAAAGGGGTGTGGGCACTGGACGCGACGAATCGACGCGGGGTGGTAGTGTGGTGGAGGCCAGGATATACCGAGCTCGCGGAGAAGAGTCTGGAGGCTGAGGCGGCGGCCTTGGCCTTGCGGAGGCCCCGCGACACGCAGCTGCGCCACATCTCGTCGATCGGGGCGGACCACCCCTCGGCCCTCGCGCACGCGTGGAGGTCTTGCCTCGTGCGTGTGGGGATGGTAGTGCCGGTAGGGAAGGAGAGAGTGGCGGGGGCTGAGGATGGAACGGAGAACTGGAGAAGGGAGGCGGCTCCAGTACGGTGGGGGCGGCAAGGCGATGGGCCGGTGCGATGGTGAGATGGGCCGCTTGCCCCCCCCCCCCCCTTCTGTGGGCCTTTTGGGTGGGAGCGCGTGACAACCGAACGAATGACCGGACCTGTTTTGGCAGGCCTCGCTGTTGCTCCGAGTTTTACGTTTTCTTTTTCTCTATAAGCTTCGTGATTTATTTATTTTTTCCAAAGGTGAGTTTGGGATGTTTGATCGTTTGATGTACACATCCAAACCCTTCGAAAAGGAAGTCCGGTAACCTCATTCGTCCTATTTTCAGAAAAATAATAAATCTCATTTCGCACGTCATTTTACTATCGTATTTCTAGAGTTCCTTTTGCTTTTGTATTTTACTTAAAAAATCAATTATCGCTCAAACTCCAGTCCAAGCTGAGATCCGTCTCTACTAAAATTATGTGCAGTTGACATATGCTCTCTTTCGTTACTTGGCATGGATTTAATTGCTACAACGTTATCGTAAAGCATATAGCATATTCCTATAATCCGCAGGCAATCTTGTTTGAACATTAATTACTATATGATTAGAGAAGAAAGCCTTTTATACTATCTCATGGGAATAAGTACCATAACTACAGCATATTATCAACTTGCATCAGTGCTAAAAGGCAAGGGGAAGAGGAACACAATGACATTCTTTTGGACATATGGATATCCACCGAAGAAAATTAACCGCTACTTTATTTATACCATGTCGTACTGTTGGCATTGTTATTTCATCGTTGAATTGATAAATAACGCATAGTATTTTTTTCAATCATGAAAAAAATAACGCATTGTATTGTTCATCTATTTGACAACTAGCACCTACATTCTTTATTCTTTTGGATACTACATCAGGCATGCTACCAAACACCATTGTTAATAAATTATCGTTTAACATGCTCCAATCCATTTTAGTTCTTAATCATGTCATGTGCTGCTGCTACATAGACTTTCTTCTCTACACAAGGAGAGAAAGCACGTACGTCATGCAATTTTGCAGGACCAAGCCCAGCTGCCAAAAATAAGCTCGCATCGAGGGTGGCCCGACCTCGGCGGCTGTCTCGGCCGCCCTTGCCGCGCCGCGGTCCGCAGTTTGGCAGGCTGTGGGCGTCCACATCAACCGAATATCCAATTCAAAGGGCGGGGAGCGTACGTGTAGCACCACCATCCCCTGCCCGTCGTTCGTTCCCGTCTGCCGCCCACGGGTAAAGGCGAACGAGCAGCCCAGGCGGCTAGGCGCAATACAAAATCCGGAGGAACTCGCAGGAGGCCAAGAGCAGATCCGCTTCCTCGTCCAGCGATCGCCCCTTCCTTTCCGGGTAGGTGTCAATCCGCCCCCGAATCCCCCCTCGACCCCCTCAGTTTTCTTCTCGTTCTGGTGGTATCCGCCGGGTCGCCTCGTTCCGCGGCCCGTCGGTGCCTGAGCTCGATCCGGTAGTTCCCTAGGTTCGGGTTTCGGAAGGGATTCTTCACGATTAGCGATTCCGTTGATCGTTTCGTTGGTTCCGTGGTTGTTAATTTGGTTCGTTGCTATAGACTTGCAGCGGAAGCCATGGCGTCGTCGGCGCTAATCTGCGACACGGAGCAGTGGAAGGCCCTTCAGGTTCGTGAACGCGTGGTCTCGCTCGCATTGCGCGGCCTCTATCTATGCTCCAATTTGGCTAGTAGGCTCACTGTCGGCTTCTGCTTTCAATTTTGTTGGGGGGAGCAGGCGCACGTCGGTGCGATTCAGAAGACGCACCTGCGGGACCTGATGGCCGACGCCGACCGCTGCAAGGCAATGACGGCGTATGACCTCACCGCCTGTGCTCGTGATATTTCTTCTCCAGCGTGCGTCTGTGGATTCCGGCTGCTTAGCTGAGCTGAATGGTGTTTGGTTGCAGTGAGTTTGAAGGGATTTTTCTGGATTACTCGAGGCAGCAGGCGACAGGTGAAACCATTGAGAAGCTGCTCAAATTGGCAGAGGTGACGCCTGTCTCACATTTTATTATATCATTAAAGAGGCATGGATAGCACTTCTGTGTGGTAATTTGGGATCTGTTTGGTTTGTTCTAGGCTGCGAAGCTCAAGGAGAAGATTGAGAAGATGTTTAAAGGTGAAAAGGTATGCGTGATGATCTGAAACTTTTATTCAGTTGTTCCATTACAAATGTTTATTCAGTATACAGTACAGTGTGCCAGCCATGGAACATTAGGTACCTTTTATTTCTTTAGCTTGGATGTAATTACTTTAAATATCTTGCCATTTCCTCTGATGCATAATATTGGACTAATGTTGTTAACATGTTTTAATTGTCAGTTAAATTACTCTAATAAATGTCTAACATAAGTCAATTGGTTCTGTCAGATAAATAGCACAGAGAACCGGTCAGTGCTTCATGTAGCTCTAAGGGCTCCAAGAGATGCAGTTATAAACAGTGATGGGGTAAATGTGGTCCCTGAGGTTTGGAGCGTTAAAGATAAAATCAAGCAGTTTTCAGAGACATTTAGAAGTGGTTCATGGGTAATTTTCAGATACTTTTTGGACTAATTAAATGTGGCAGAAACTTCAATGTTGATCGTTGGAACTGCTTGTACTCCAGGTTGGGGCAACTGGAAAAGCATTGACAAATGTTGTGTCAGTTGGAATAGGTGGTAGCTTTCTTGGGCCTCTATTTGTGCATACTGCACTCCAAACTGGTAAACTATTGGGCTCTTCAGTCATAGGTTCCCTAGAAACTTCCATGCATTTTGAATTGACATGCCCAGAAAATATTGCCGATTTTCAGATCCAGAAGCAGCAGAATGTGCAAAAGGCCGGCAGCTGAGATTGTAAGTGTATATTTGAAGCATACTCATTATTGTGTTTTATAACATCGCTAGCATTGAGCATAAGTCTGATGAAACTTGAGTGGTTATCTTGTCGGTGCCTGCTGTACACTTGTACCTGATGTGTTGACATCTATGCTTGCAAAGATTTAATAGTTTTCACGTAAGGATTTGTGTTTATGTTAATAAACTGATAACTGAGTTTTACTTCCAGATGTCATTGACACCTCTTATATGAGCTCTTTCCACCCATTCTATAATTCTATATACATGGAACTTTGTTAGATAATGGAATAAAACAAATTATCATAGCCTCTAAACATAAGTTTGTTTTACTGTGTTTATGATTTAGTGTGTATGTTTTTATCATAGTAACATGCATGCAATTTTTATCCTATTCATCTCATAATTTATGTCCTATTCTGTATCAGCCTTGCAAATGTTGATCCAGTTGACGTTGCACGAAGCATTAAAGATTTAGATCCTGAAACTACTCTGGGTAATCATCATGTCTAACTTCAATATTCAATATTCATTCTTTGTACCTGACTGATGAATATCTGCTGAAGATTTTTTATATTTCTTGTCTAATAACTTTGCAGTTGTGGTTGTATCGAAGACCTTCACAACTGCTGAAACAATGCTAAATGCTCGAACCATTAAGGAGTGGATTGTCTCTTCTCTTGGGTTAGTCTTAGTACCTGAAAGATCTTTTTTCACCCATCATCTTAACTTATTATGATTGAGTTATAACATTCGATGATTCAGGCCACAGGCTGTTTCAAAACATATGATTGCTGTCAGTACTAATCTTAAGGTACTTCTGGACCTTTTTTTCCACCCAAATTTTACTGAATCTTCTTTGTGAAGTCCATCATATTTAGATTTGTGTTTAGATATATGGAATACTTCATATGTACCATATCTGTCTAATCTATTAGAATATTTCAAATGAAGATTCTGATGTGATCAATTTCCATCTGTACATTTTTTCTGTTTATAAAGCTTGTGAAGGAGTTTGGAATTGACCCAAACAATGCTTTTGCCTTCTGGGACTGGGTTGGTGGACGCTATAGTGGTGAGATATTGTTTTGCATATGAAAATTTAGCTAGTGTTCTTTGTCATAACTATAGTTCAATTATGCAGTTTGCAGTGCCGTTGGTGTTCTGCCGTTATCTCTTCAGTATGGCTTTCCAATTGTCCAGAAGTATGCTTTCTGAACTTATATTTAGCTGTTACATCCTTAATAAATAGCATAATTTTCCACCCTTAATAGCCAATATAAAACAGTATGAGTTTCAACACCATAGGTTCATGTTCATGAATGCCGAATGAGCTTTTGTTTCTTTACTCCTATGCTTCTGTTCAAGTTCAATGACATGTGGATCCAGGGCTGTTTTTTTTGGCCTCCCAAATGAGCGCTTTGTGCCTTTGGTCTTTTTGTGTTTATTAAGACACCCAACCTATGCTATGCCAAAAGTATATGACAGATCATGGCACTAAACAGTGGCATAAACAAATATAACACCTTCTGGTACGAATTTATTGGCTTTAAAGGGAAATATGCTAGGAATTGCCAGTGCCAGTGCTACATCTTGGACAAACGTGTCACAAGCTTACAGCCTTGATGTACTTTGTTAAAATGCTAGCATGATGCCAGCAAATTTAATTGGTAACCCGTTTATGCTTTTGAGATAAGAACATGAGTCATAAGTATAAAGAAGAGTGATATTGTTATTAAATATTAATGCCATCCCCAAAACAAACTGGAAGAAACACTGATGTAAAGGTTACACCATCTATGATCAATGTCTATCACAACTAACTGCACTTTGCTAGTTAAATAGGATGGGTAGAGTGACAAGGAAATATGAGATTAGTTGAGCGTGCTTTCAAAAGGAACTTGCTCTTTCTGTACCATTCATGATGGTAGAGGAAGAGCCAACCTCAATTCTGCGTGGCAAAATGCTGACATGTCTTGACTTAAGCATAGTAGTGTCTCATGATGACGGAATTAATGTAGGACCTGAAATCAATATAGTGCCAGATTTCTTCTTGTGTTATAACAAGAATTAGCTTTCGAGCCAAACAATCTGAAAGGTGTGAAATTTTGGGCAGTTGGTTCTAAAATTTGAACCTCAAGCAGACCACATCTTTTTTAGATTGGCATTGGTGTTTTTCATGACAAGTTAAGAACCTCCAAATATGGCCTGAATTAAATCATCAAATAGCTCATAAGTCTAATAACCATGCCTTGTATTTAATGTTGGAAAACAGAAAAGATCATTTTCTGAGTAAGACTGAAGATCACCAGTACTCTCTTGACATTTCTTTTTTTCTTTAACCTTTTGAAGATTTTTGGAGGGTGCTTCCAGCATTGACAAGCATTTCTACTCATCTTCATTTGAGAAAAATTTACCTGTAAGTGGCTTTCATATGGTGTTTAATGATTTCAAATAATCAGCAAAATCAATGTCACAGGTTCTATCATTTCCGGACAGGTACTCCTTGGTTTGCTGAGTGTGTGGAATGTTTCATTTCTTGGTTACCCAGCTAGAGTAAGAAAATTTCTCCATGGCTGCTTCCAATTACAAATTAGTTATTAGTACACGTTCTGAGTAGACCTTTTTGTATACTGAATGTTTGTTCTAGGCAATATTACCATATTCCCAGGCGCTTGAGAAATTGGCACCACATATACAGCAGGTACTTTACTATGTTTTGTTTTAGTACCATCTAGACTTTATCTTTTGGTTATTTTAGTCGTGACATGCTGACATATGATTATTATGTTATAAAGCTTAGTATGGAGAGTAACGGAAAAGGTGTCTCCATTGATGGTGTTCCACTTCCCATTGAAACTGGTGAAATTGATTTTGGTGAACCTGGAACTAATGGCCAACATAGCTTCTATCAATTAATCCATCAGGTAATAATATCACTTCCATACATGTGTCAATGTTACCAACTTGCAGCAGTTTGTAAAGTTGTACCGCTTGATCTATATTATTATGTGCCTGACACAGTCAGTACTTATATCATGTATGAGAGTATACCATAGGGAATTTTACTTCATGATTTCAAAATTGTTGAAATCAACTGGCAGTTAGATCTTGAGGACATTCAACTGTACCCTTTTCTTTCCTGATTTCTCAAATGATTGATTTTTACTATTTTATTATCCTGTTTGTATTGATATTTTCTTAACTTTTGCATGCTTGCATTGTACATGTGTCCACACTAAGATTCCAATTACTTCTAAGTTATATAGCCAGAACATTTTTTTTCAATCTGTATACTGTTCTGTTGATAAGTGATAAGTGATAAGTGATAATTTCTCAGAGTGATGTTGAAGATAGCCGATTTTGTTCAGGCTTATAAAACTTGTGAAAGAAACTTGGAGGATGAGTCTTTCTGTATCTTTATTGATTATGATTGTATTTAAACATGCAGGGAAGGGTCATCCCTTGTGATTTTATTGGGGTTGTAAAAAGTCAGCAGCCTGTTTACTTGAAAGGTATTTCCTGGTACACCTGATTTCCGATGCTCTTGTTGACATTGTAATTCTTCAAATGCCTTTTAAAATGCTTACAGTGATACATCTCTTGCAGGGGAAACTGTGAGTAATCATGATGAACTGATGTCCAATTTCTTTGCCCAGCCTGATGCACTTGCTTATGGAAAGGTACATGCTGAATGGCTAGATACATTTGTTTGATTTAAGTTTCTTGCTTTGCTTACCATAACTGACTGCTTCTTTTCAGACTCCTGAACAATTGCACAGTGAGAAAGTTCCGGAACATCTTATCCCTCATAAGGTGATGACAGTTCACCTATATGCATTAGCATTATGCTTAAGCCATCTTGCCACCTTTATTTAGCTTTTCTGATTGAGCCATCTTGCCACCTTTTCTTTACAGACTTTTAAGGGAAACCGGCCATCACTAAGTTTGCTGCTGCCTACACTATCTGCGTATGAGATTGGACAGGTTTGTCACAAGTACATTAGCGTACACCATTTAAAATTGCAACTGTTCAATCCTCGATAGGATTCTGGGCTGATATAGGTAACTAACGATGTATATTCTTCAGCTTTTATCCATTTATGAGCACCGGATTGCAGTTCAGGGTTTCATATGGGGAATCAACTCGTTTGATCAGTGGGGAGTGGAGCTAGGGAAGGTATATGCATGATCTTCTGTGTCTTGCTCCCATTTTTTTTCATTCAAAGTTCCAGTTGTGTTCAGGCCACCATCTTGCAAGTGCCAGATGACTTTCTTTCCCTGTTCACATGTTTGTACGTCATGTTGTTCACACCTGATTTTGACTACATTATTCCTGGAATTCGATGTTTCAGTCACTAGCTTCTCAAGTGAGGAAACAGCTGCATGGATCCCGGATGGAGGGGAAGGCTGTTGAGGGCTTTAACCACAGTACTACAAGTTTGCTAGCAAGATATCTCGCCGTACGCCCCTTTGCTATGTCATCATTTCCCATACTGACCATAGTAATAAAATTCATATCCAAAGGAAAAAATTTTGAAGCACTTAAACTTGAGTTTATTCTTTCTGTAGGTCAAGCCATCCACCCCATATGACAGTACCGTGCTGCCGAAGGTGTAACTTGGGATGTTCCACATGCTAATTGCTAAGTTCTTACTTGGCAAGGTTCAGTACAAGTCTTTGTTCCTCTTGGGGGTTGCCAGTCTCTCAGCCAGTTTGGCAGTGCTGTAATTTTGTGGTTTTGTATACTCCTACTTGGAGAAGAAGAGAAAATGGCAGATATTATGGACTAAATAAACTGACCTGGTGCAGCATGAGGAAACCGAAGAATGCGAAATTTTTTTCGAGTTTTTGGGCGCTGTACCATAAAGCCGTGGAATTAAGGGGTGTAAACTCAATTGCAGTTATAATACCATAAATGTGTCTTCTGCTTGCACTTGGACAGTAAGCTTTTGCTGCCGTGGTTTATGTGCGTTTACAAATGCAGTACAGCTACCGGATTAAACTTCTGAACTCTGAAGAGTACGCATATGTGGCCCGATGCCAACCATTCTTGCGTGCTCTGCTCTGCTCGACAAAACACAAGCGTATGGGTGAGTTCATCTACACATTCTCCGTGTGATTAATGTCGGTATGTACATCTGCTTGCAGGCTGCGTCACAGGCGACTGGTGGAAAAGAGGCAAGCTGTTCACAGACGCCAGAGCAGGACGTTCGCGAAACCAACAACGGGCGCGGCGAGCATGAATCGCAACGGTCCGACATCACTGGCGTACACGGCAGGTCGACAGCTGCTGCTAGCCTGCTACCGGCGCGGCTGACCCTTCACCGGACTCAAATCGTCGTCGTCGAAGGGCCCCTCGCTCCCGACCGGCGAGGGACGGCCAAACCCGGTGACCGCGCCGCCACTGTACTCCGGGATCGCCACGGTCGCCTGCCTGATCCGCTCCATGTCCGACGTATACCGCCCGGGAGCCCTGTTGGCCTTGTACAAGGACGCCGACGCCGTGCCGAACGTCATGCTCTGCCCGGGCCGCACACCCTCGTTCAGGTCCTCCAGGGACATGTCCCCCTCCAGCGCCCTCACGATCTGCAGCCAAACACAGCATTGCCACCGCCACCGCCTGAGCTATCCGCGGGGGCGTTCTGGTGAAAGAAGTGGTGGGCGGCGGCGGCGGCGGCCGTGCCACGGCGAGTACCTGGCTCATTTTGGGGCGCTTCTTCGCCGAGTGGCGCACGGCGGCCGCGGCGCTTGCCACCAGCCGCGCCATCTCCACGGGGTCGTAGCTGCCGTGCAGCCTCGGGTCCGCGACGCCGTCGTAGTCGCCGTCGGCCAGCGCGCGCGACAGGGCCGGCCTCGCCTGCGGACACACGCACGCAACAGAGCCAAGCCCGGTCAGATCGTGCCAACGCGAGCGCCGCTCTAGTAAACGGTGTGCAAGGGTGAACAGGGACTTGCCCAGTCGACAAGGCTGTCCTCGAGGAACGAGCTGATGGCGGTGCCGGTGTCGACGGGCCGCCGACCCGTCAGGAGCTCCAGCAGCATCACGCCGTAGGAGAAGACGTCCGACTTCTCCGTCAGCTTCCCGCTCGACGCGTACTCCGGCGCCAGGTACCCGAACGTGCCCATGACGCGGGTCGAGACGTGCGTGCTGTTGTCGGAGGTCAGCTTGGCCAGCCCGAAGTCCGCGACCTGGAAGACAGAGCAGGAGCTGCTGCAATCAGATACCGCAGAAACATTTGGGGGTCAAGATGATCAGAGGCTCAGAGCTAGCAGCGGCGTCTCCTTTGATCCGTCTACCATTGCTTCGAAGAAGTTGTCGAGAAGAATGTTAGCGGACTTGATGTCGCGGTGAATGATCCGAGGATGGCCTTCATCATCACATCAGAAATGAAATTCAGAAAATGATCACACCACTGACCAAGCTGCCGATGGCAATGCAGAGAATGGATGGAAACTGGGTAGGGAATAGGGATGCTCACAGTCTTCGTGCAGGTAGGCGAGCCCTTTCGCCGCCCCCAGCGCGATGCGCAGCCTCGTCGACCACTCCATCACCGGCTGTCCTTTCCCTGCAACCTCCCCAAAACGTCAGGCCATGGCATTTGGCCAACGAGAGGCCAAAACTTCGTGCGCGCGCTTAACTGGGAACTGTCACTGACCGTGGAGGTGGTACTCGAGGGTCTTGTTGGGCACGAACTCGTAGACGAGCATGCGCCGCGCGCCGGCGATGCAGTAGCCGACAAGGGACACGAGGTGGCGGTGGTGCACCCGGCTGATGATGTCCACCTCGGCCTGGAACTCGCGCTCCCCCTGCCCGCTCCCGGACTTGAGCTGCTTCACGGCCACCGCCTTGCCGCCGGGGAGCATGCCCTTGTGCACGTACCCGAACCCGCCCTGGCCGAGCAGGTTCGCCGGCGAGAAGTTGGCCGTGGCCGCCGCGAGCTGCTCGTAGGTGAAGGTGCCCTTGCCGAGCCCCAGCGCCTCATGTGGTGAAGGCGGCGGCTGCGGCGAGCTGGAGTACACGCCGGAGGTCATGTCGGGCGGCGGCGCATGCCAGCCACCCCCCGGCGGGCCGAAGCTGCTCATCGTCGCCGCCGCGCCGGCGTCACTCTGCCATTGCTGCTGCGGCCCACTCGTGTAGTTCCCTGTGGTTGCAAGTCTAATCTCCTTAGCTTCGCGGAACGCGTCAAGAGTCAACAGCAACAAGGACCACGAGTAGACGACGGCGAGAGCGTGCCGTGACCGTGAGCAGTATGCTCTGTGCTTTACCTTCGTACGCTGATGACGAGTCGGCGTAGTAATGCATGGGGTTGTGAGGTCTCTTCCTCCTCCTCGGCGCCGTCCTCCTCGAGCAGCAGACGCAGGCGGCGATGAGGATGACGAGGAGCGCCGCGGCGCCGGCAGCGGCGAAAACGATTTCCACCATAGTGGGACCGCCACGGTGCGTAGAAACCGGTGGCGGCGGACTGGGACTGCCACCGCCACGGGAGCCTCTAGACGATTGCTCTGGTGGAGATGGAGAGTGGATCTTGGCCGGCGAGAGCGGAGAGCCACGGGACCTCGGCGGCGGCGGCGGCGAGGAGGCGCTGGGCTCGGGTGGCGCCGGAGAGGATGAAGCCGCCGGCGGCGGCGACGGTGGGGGCGGCGAGTCCGCAGACGGCGGCTGGGCGGCCGAAGGACCAGGGCTGCTCTTCGGCGGCGACGGAGCCGCCGGCGGGCTTGTCGAAGAATTAGACGCCATGGCGCGCCACGAGACGATCAATCTGCACGAACTCTCGAGGCCGTGCCGTGCGGGTGCGCTCGCTCACGTCCGGGCCTCCCCTACCCCTACCACCGCCGCGTCTCCTGCCGGGGGGATGAGAGGAGGAGGAAGCCGCAACCGCAACGGCGTCGCGGCTCCGCCCCCCTCCCGCTCCCGGGCACGCACGACGCCGCGCAGCAGCAGCGGTCAGGCCCGGCGCGCCCGTTCCCCAGGCGTGCGCACGGTCAGGGCATTTCACCCCGCCGCCATCTCACGAGGGGCGAAAAATAGCTTGGGTGGGGATCCCAATTCCCCCGCTCTGCTTGCTCTGCCCTGTTTCTGCTGCGTTCTGTTGTGCTGTTTGATCTTGGCGGGTGGTTGGTGTTTGCCTCATCTGCAGGTCGTCAGTTGTGAGGCTGCGGGATGCATGGCAGCTGTGGGCGCCCACCGGCCACCCTGGAATCCCAGCATGACACGTAGGCGAGTGTTTTAGAATCTAGCTGGACCTTTGGTCCGTCGTCAACCGGCTGTGGACCATGTGTCACCGCACCGAAGGTCTAAAGACGAGGTCACGAAGGCATCGTTATCCGTTTGTTCACGCGTGACATTTGGGACAATGGGTTGCGGTAGTGTAACCATTGGAAACATCCAAACAAGGAGGTTGATCTCAAGCAAATTGTCACGGAAGAGCATTGTCTACCGGCAGAAACCATGATTGAGCAGTGTGCTAGTGCGGTGGTACTACACACGTTCTCCTCCATGTAACGATGCTATGCTACCCCATGTCCTTTCTCCACTTACAGTGACTCGTCATCAACAACAGCCATTCGCATGGTTGATTTGATCCCTCCGGTTACACTGGTGAATCTTCCATCGCCTCTAGTATGTCTTGAACAAAGCTACAAAAGTCGCTACCAATTGCTTGTTGTGCGCCTCTTCTCCTGCTCTTGTTGTATTCTTCGCTAAACCAACCACACGTTGTTGTGTGGGCGTCCCACAATTTTTCCTTCGTGTGCTTTGAAAGATGTCGAGTTGCAACGAATGCAACGGTCAGAGGAGGGTTGGGGTGTAAATTGTAAAGTTTTTCCAGCAATCGTCCGGAAATTGCAGACTAAGCCGAGGGCCTGTACGCAAAACTCCGTCACGTGAAAAGCAGCTAGCTGGGTTTGTACGCGATCCCACGTCTCCGTTCTGGCATCCGCCTCGTTAAGCTCGTAAACCCCCTCTCCCACTCACTTCCTCCTCCCCTCTCGCTCGCTCTCGCTTCCCCTCCCGAACGAAAACCCCATTTCCTCCTCCCCCTCGGAAACCCCAGCCATAGCTAGGGCTTCCGCCGCCGCGTCCATGGCCGACGACGGCGCCGACGCCGACGCGGGCGACCGCGAGAATGCAGACCCCAACCGCTGCTCCACTGCCGACGCGCCTCCACCTCCCGAGGACACCGGAGGTATGAGTAGCTGATCCCCCCTCCCCACCCCGCGCTTCCCCAACTCGCCGCGTCCCCTCGATCGGACGCTTGAGCTGGAGCGCTGGGCAGCTGGCGCGAGCCCTAGCTTGGTGGGGCGGCTTGATTTCCCGCTGGTGGCGTGGTTGATCGATCTCTCGGTGCGTCCGGGTTCGCGCGCCGTTTCTGGGGCTTTGTGGTGGTGTTTGCGGGGTTTGGGTAGCGTAGGCGTGAATCAAATTGGTGGCCTTGCGAAGCCCGTTGGGGTTTTCTTCGGTTGTTTCGTGGACGATCAACCTTACAGTTTCCGTCAGACGGAAAAGGTTTCTTTGGTAGAGTGATTTTGTATGCGCGCGGGTGTTGTGTTTTGGTATGTCCAACATGTGGGACTACAGCTTGTTCTTTGGATAGGTTTCAAGATTGTAGCACTCACTGCTGTTGTGTGCTAATTTTCTCACTTTTGACACATTTTTTTTGTCAGTAAGTTGATCGCAGACATGCTGTTGATGGTTATATACTGTGTACATTGGTGTTCAGTGGGATTACCATATACCCTTGGTCTTTTCGAGATGTATCATATAGATATTCCATTTTGATGGTGATCGGTCATTTACTGTTTTGAAATCCTGCAGTGATACTAGTTCCAGCGGTCTCTAAAAGTAACATTTTCTGTAGATCCACTGTAACAAAACACTGCTATTGATGGTATCTTATGTTGGAGTTACTGATTTGAAGTGCAAGATCTTACCATGAACTACTGTGACAACTAAGAACTTCACCTTTTCTGAAACGAGAAAATTCATAAACACTTGTTTTACTTGCTAGCTTTGAGCTTGGTATTTTCTGCGTAAGCAAATTCACACTATTGCATTAAACATATAGCATAACCAATACCCTCTGTTACAGTTGTGGTTTCTCCCCTCTCCTTTGATATTTATGTTTCACTATGGACTGTCCATGTCTTGTCCATAAGCAAATTATTTTCTGGTTAAATATTGAGACTTGTTCTCTGTTGTTTCTGAACACCATGGTTTTTGCGCTTGCTTACAATACCATTTTGTCTCTGCAGACAAATTGGACCTGGATATCAACAGCACACTCTCTACTCAGTTGCTTGAGCCAAAACCCAGGGAAAATAAGGTAATGACAGTCACTAGACAAGTAAAGGATAGCTACAGTAAATAGCATGATCCCTTAGACTCCTGTGCTCTTTTGTAGAAGATCTGTATACAGCACATTTTCTTTTATCAATAATTCAAACCAGTTTTTTGCATTCCTCCTTTGTCACAAAGATCTTATGGGCTCAAGCTTGGTAAATTTCTATACCAGAACAGTTCTTTTAGCTAGTCTGGCCATGTTATGTGTAACAATACCAAGTTGACTGTTGAGTAACAGAATTTCTTTTAGATAGAGCTACCCCACGTTGCCGTTTCTGATTTAATTATGTGTAATGTATTTGATGTTCATTTGTTTGTTGCAGGAGCTTGGGTCACATGATATCCACTCTAATTCTGCAAACACATCACGAAACGGTGATGAAAGGAACAATACTCCAAAGAAAAGAGATGTTTTCAGGCCTTCTGTGTTTGATAGAATAGCTGGCCACCATGACCAACGGTGTGATGATGCCACCAAACCAAATTCAGATTCCCATCGTAATCGTTGGAGGGAAATGGAAAAGGAACATAGTGATATGAACAAGATGGAATGGCACTGTGATGACTCCAAGCAGTATCTTGATAGCCACCTGAGTCCACGAGAGCGTTGGGGAAGCTCATCTAGTAAGGAGGGAAACTTTGACCAACGCCGTGATAATAAGTGGGATGCTCGATGGGGTGTCAGTAGTAAAGATTCTGAAAATTGGCGTGACAGGTCATCAGATTCAGATAGAAAAGATGATACTCCCCGTGAAAAAGTTTTTTCTCACAATACAGGTAATGGGAAAGATGTTAGCGATCCTGAGAAGGGGAATGAAAGGGACAACAATATTTCTCGATCTTGGAACTCCAGCTATTTTGCGAGCCGTGGCACGGGAGGTACTTCTGATCATCATTCCCTGGCACCACAGAAGTCATCTGCTTCACTTGGATACAGTAGAGAGAGACAGGAAAGTGATAACCCAAACTCAACAAGTTCCCACAGAAGGCTTACATCTGTTACAAGCAGAGTCAATACTCGAACTACACGCCCATTCCACCTTGGCGTACTTTCAGATAGGCCTGGTGGTGCAGCTAGAGACTCTCTGCGTTATAGCAGGATGAAATTGCTTGAAATTTACAGATCAACTGATGTTACAAACTTTGCAATGCCGTTAGATGATGCTGAGGAGATCTCACTGTGGCAAGAAGATCCTATGGAGCCTTTTGCTCTCATTGCACCTAATTCTGAAGAAGCGGTAAGCCTGTAATTTTTACTATTATTTTGTCTTTACTGGCATAGGAAGATCTTGTGATAATAAAATTCTTATCTTTTAATTTTCCTTGTGTCAATAGGTGATTTTGAAAGGTATTGAAAGAGGGGATGTCACAAACAGTGGGGCACAAGCTTGCAAAGATGGTTCTGCTGAAAAAAGTAATCCAGATGTGGTGCCACTAGAACAGTCAAACATAAGTTTGAAGCAGCTCCTGACTTTTGTTATTAATCTGCAGAAGCTCTTGAATCACATGTTGATTGTTTTTCGATTGCTTTATGCAGCTGGAAGAGAAGATCAGGCAGGAAGCAGTGAAGATTTGAAGGGCGAAATAACCATCAGCATCAGGGGTATGTAGTAGAGCTCCTATGCATATATTGTGAATTCAATATATTTGGTTTAGTATCAGCTTCCCATGTGATGCTTTTCCCAGGATTGCGCGACAGTATTACTTAATGTGCTCTAAATACAGCTTGGAAATGAGATGGATTGATATCAACAGACATATGTTCATGCCTGAGAGTGACAAATTTACTAGCAAAAACACATTTCTGAATATATCCATCAGAATATTTTATGGTGTTCCTTTCTGTTACAACTGTATAAACTAGATAGCTTATAACCACGTGTTTCCGTGTAGAAATAAAGAAAAGGATAATATGTTTGCATGCTTGGTATATTTAAGATTGTTGCACACTAGGAAATGTTCTGTGGATAGTACCCAAATTGGTGAAATTATTCAATCTGTTTCCTTCAATTTATTTCATCTGAAGTTACAGCTTCACAATAAAAATCCTGGGTATAGCAATATTATAGATATCCATTTTGTTGCACTTTGCCCGCATCTGGGATCATTAGCCTTTGAAGTTGTAATAATGATATGATGCATTACTGCTTTATCTTGCCAGATAAATTTTCTATAGCTTATTTACTAAATTTAGTATCTGTGATGTTCGTCTTTGCTAGGAATTCCTGTGGATGCTGATTTGAGCAAGCGCTTGAAGTCTGATAAATCTCCTTATACTGCTCCACAAGAATCTGAGTCTATTTGCGGTCGTATCCATGGGCCATCTGCTGAATTTGGACATCAGTATAATGTCTTGGACCCAGGAACTAAAGTTGGTGAAATGGATGGTGTAGGTGACATTATCAGCCCAGAAAACCTTTCTTTATACTACAAAGATCCAAAAGGGCAAACCCAGGGTCCTTTTTCTGGATCTGACATCATTGGTTGGTTTGAGGCTGGTTTTTATGGTATTGATTTGCTAGTTCGCGTTGCAAGTGCTCCCTGTGATTCTCCTTTCTTATTACTTGGGGATGTGATGCCACACTTACGAGCAAAAGTAAGGGTGCCTCCAGGCTTCAGCAACACCAAACCAAGAAGTATGCCAGAGACCTCACATCTAGGACCTGCGTATCTTGATATATCCGATTATGGGTCCATAAACAAGAATGGTAGTGTAACTGAAGCTGAAAATCACTTTCTGGAGTCTCCGATGTCTAGTAACACCCTGAACCCCAGAGCAGAAACTAGCCCTGTTGCTGGAGGTTTGTTTCTCATCAATGTCATTCTTTATGCCCATTTCATGATAGTTGTTTTTATCTCTGTCTGTATATGTTGTGCTAGTCATGACGTGATGCCATTTTCTTTTGATGTCAGGTATGAATGAATGGAGCTGCAGTAAATTTAGCAATCTTTCTATTTCCGGTGGCGAGAATGCCAATAGCATAAACTATCTTGCAGCACAGAAGAAGGGGCTGCTAGAGAGAGGAAATCCCTTTCAAATAGAAAGTGACATCGTATCAGTTGAACAGACACAAAACAAAGATTCAGTCCAGTCAACATCACACTCAACGTCATTCCCTCAAGTGGTTGACCCATCAAGCGAAGCTCCCCAATCTCAGAACGTTAACCTGCTCTCAGTACTGCTTCCTGCAGGAAAACATCAAGCACCGACTGCTAATTCTGGATTGCCACTTTGGTCTACTCCTGAGTCTGGAAATCTGCATCCTGGTATGTGCGGTATAGATCTTGCTCAAGAGGTACATGTGCGCCAAAATCTGCACAATTCTCAGCAAATAGGTATTGATGGTCAACAGCATTACTCTGTGACACAGAATCAACCAACTGTGGCTTGTTTGAACTCACAAACCTTGCAGCCAGAAAAGTTTCTCAGTGAAATATCTCAGGATCCTCAGTTATTAAACATATTGCAACAACAGTATCTGCCATCAAGGCTACAGTTGCAGTTACTGATGCCTGGAATTTCTCAACCTCAGCCCTCTCTATCAAACAACATGCTACAGCTCAGGCAGCAGGAGCACCAAGAACTGCAACAACAGCATCAATACATTTCTCAGGTCCTACTTCATGATTGTTCTACACGGCAGCTTTATCATCCTTCTTATGGGACAAAGCACATTTCGTTGTCATCTGGTGATTGTTTGAAGCTTTGTCTTCAAAGAACACAGGAGATTCTTGAACTTGCTCAGAAGTTACCTTGTCATGGTATGCATGAGATGCAACTGCCTAGAGGCACAGAGGTTAGTGGTTTCTCGGAAAGTTGGGTTCCTGCTCTACCGCTGCCCCATGAGATGATGGGCTATGCACCTCAGAAAGAATGTTCTGCTGGTCTCACGCAGGGTTTTGCAGTTATTGATCCTTCAGGAAAAGAAAATATAGTAGACTCAACATCTAAGAAAACTCTGAGTTCTGGATCTAATGAGGACAGCAAGGTGACTGTTTTGGAAGCTAAAGGTTTTCCTCAATCATATCAAGATCTTGCAAATTTGGAAAACGTATCATCTCATATCTCCAATCAAGTTCATGATTTGGAAATTTCCTCTATCCATCCTCATCCATGGAAACCTACTCCAGAAGTTAGGACTAAATCACTGTCAGAAATTCAAGCAGAGGAACAATTGAAAGCACAGAGGGAAACAGCCATGGAAAGTGCTAAAGTAACTACAACAGCCCCTTTGGTGTCATCTATTCCTTGGGCTAGCTTGGCTCAAACTTCTGAGCAACAGTTTGGAGATGAGACCAAATCTAAGGGTGGTCGAGAAAATGTCAATGTATCATGGAATAAGAGAAGCCAGTTGCATGATTTATTGGCAGAAGAGGTACTGGTAAAGTCGAATGACAAAGATGCTGTCATCATAGATAGTGCTGATAATACATCTTTTCCTCCTTTGGCACCTTATGCTACTCAGTGTGGTGCTCATTATCTTGATGATAGTGATTTCATTGAGGTCAAGGATACAAGAAAGAAAAGGAACAGGGCAGAGAAATCCAAAGGCTCTGCAGTTAAAGCCCCAGCATCACTTGATTCATTTAATCCGTCAGTGATGCCTTTGCCTATTGGAAAGGGAAAGCCTGGCAAGCAGGCCCAGCAAGAAGAGGAGGAACTTCCTCCTCTACCAAATGCTCCATCTCTGGGAGATTTTGTTCCTTGGAAGAGCGATGAAGCAAATGTTGTACCTGGCCCAGCATGGTCTACTGACCCTCCACAGGTGCACAAACCATTGTCTCTGAGAGATATTCAGATGGAAGAACAGGAATCGGGTAGTCTGCAGCAACTAGTACCAGCATCATCCCATGCAGAAGAGCCTATGAACCAGCAGAGTCGTGGGAACGATTCATCCTGTCAAGATTCTGAATCACCTCCATTGGGGGTTAATGGAACCCTCCAAATGACTTCCCAAGTTTCCAGTCACTCCAATACGCATTCTGATGAGGATCTATTTTGGGGGTCTCATGAACATGCAAAGCAAGATAAGTATGTTCTTAGCTACGGGATAACTTTGTTAGCTTTTCTTAATTCTTATTGATGAAATTTTGGACCTTGACCTTGCCAAACTTATACCCTCTGCTAGCAAATTTACGACTAATATACATTAAATAGCATTTGAGGGTTTTCTGTTAAAATTGATCTGCAACTAAACCGTGAGAGCTTTCTGTTTTTTTTTTTTGCTTGATGTGACAAATGTTTGTTTACTTGACTTAATATATGTGCATGGACATCTCAGTACTACAACTTATTATGCACATCTATCCCTCCTCTCTGATTTTGAGACTGTTTTATCTGTTGAACTTGTTGTAATGTATGTAGTAGTAGCATGCATTATGTGTACCCTTGCACCTGTATTTTGACTTAAAAAATACTAGATTTCAAGATTGACGTGTCTGTGATATGATTTTGATCTTTGATCTTTCAACAACACAACTTTCTTTGGCCTTGTGCAATCTGTTGACTATTTTGTGGTCACAAATAAAATGTCGCTCAGATGTCCAAAAATGATATTATTATTTTCTTCCACAACACTGCATTTTAATCTTTTCCCAAATATATTGTAATGAAATATAGTTGTTAATGGTAAATTGCAATCTTGTGGACTGTATAAAAGGTAAAAGGGGTAGCTTCAATTGTTTCTAGCAGGATATACAAAATAGGGGCACATTGATGTAACGTGTTTTGACTTTAAAATATCAAACTACTCAGGTCCTTGTTACGCATAGGTCGTGTGGTGCTTAGGTTGATTAGCTTCTTCAGTACACAACTGTTGCTGCCATTAGCCCATCAGTCTTTGTAATGTCGCCTGTGTGTATTTTGATACTCCTATGCTACTCTTTTTATCCACAAGTAGAAACACATTAATTTGGTTTCCAGCACCTCACTCAATGGGTCGATGAGATTACAATATTCAGTCATCGTGCTCCCTCCAACGCCTTCATGGAGGATCTGAACTCTCAGGTTATCTTGCTGCATAAGTGCATATGGTTGTGTATTCTTAATCTCATACATGTTTTGATTATTCGTAAGAACAAGTTGGGTGTTTACTGCCTTACCTTTGCTTATAATCAAATAGTATAATGCAAGCGGACTATAGCCTGGTTGGCTAGCTCATTATAGCGTGGAGTTAGCAGCCACGGTTCGAATCCTGGTGTGCACAGATTTAAGCCATCTCATATGGCTGGGGTTTATAACCCTTTTTTTATAATCAAATAGCATAAAGCCGTCTTCAGTTTGTTCCTTTGAGCCTTGTTTCGTAGACGACTCTCATGCATTCTTTTGATACACTGCAAATTTATGCTCTCCGTTATACATAATCAGGTCGGAATTCCAATCTGCAAGTCAGAGTGGAGGAGCTTCCATGTTCAATGCGACATCTGCTGCATTGGACATTCAGAAGAAAGGGAAGAAAGGTAAAAGGCTGAGCTCATCAGTTTTGGGGTTCAAGGTTCACAGCAATCGGATCATGATGGGCGAGATAATGCACGCGGAAGATTAGAGAGTCACGAGTAACGACGGCCATCAATTCGTTTACTGATGCCCATAGCTTACACTTCGCATCACCGTTTAAGTATGATCTTTTTGCATAGGAGACGAGTTTTCTACAGGTGATTATTAGTAAAGCAGATCATTCACTGTCATGGTTCACGGCAGAAGCGATGAGATTTGAAGTTGAGCATCTGGCAACAGATGTGGTATTCAATGGTTGTAACTTAAAATTCATGTAATATTTGTTGCCGGGCGAATTTTGCAATCCTAACATATACTGCGAAACTGGAGGCTGGAGCTTCCAGAGTCACGGGACACCATCATCAGGTTCCCCTTGCAGCATGGAATACTGCAATGCTGAGTTTTGACCATTCTGGAAACAGGTTTCTGGTACTCCAAGCTCCAATGCATAACTATTCCTGTTACATTCAAAAAATGCATAACTACTCCTGAAATTTGATGTTTCTGGTCGGACTGTTTTCGCCATTGAATTATGCAATAGCGAGATAGCATGAGCAAGTAGTAAACCATATTATAACACTGATTTGACCAAATATTAGCTCCGACTCCAATTTTTTTTAGGTTACCACCAAGCAATAAGAGCATGTGGACACAACCGAACGGCAAACGTTTGTGCATTCTTCCAGTCCTGTTAACTCTTTTGAGGCGGTCGTTTTAAGCTCCCGAAAGCATCCATGCCACCGGCACACGAGCTACGTCCTCGTTCTCTGAGTGTGCCTTCATGGGGCACGATGGTTATCTGGTTAATGTCAAGTGTAATTTGGACGTTGTGGAAGTTTAAACACATGACCTAACGTAGGATACACGCACTTGCTATCGCGACATGTGTATCTCATAACGTAGATAACTACGTGTGTATTTCATAACGTAGGATGTATCTGATCCAACAAAGAGCATGTATGTGAAGTATGTGATCATACTAGAACATCTACGATGATATATACGTTGGATATGTATGGACATACTAATTTTTATATACTAGTAATAAGGTATAATTATAATATATTTAAAAAGTAGGGGTGCTTTTGAATTATTTTATATCTTTTTGAAGTATCTTAGAATTAGTATATGAACATACTTAAAGTGATAAATGAGTATGCGGACATATACGTACAGTGGTATACTGATGGTGAGAGTAGCTACACGCAAGTGTAGATAAAACTCGTCATATATATATATATATATACACACACACACACCTGTTTGTAGCTACTCTCGGTATCAGTATACCACTATGTATATGTCCACATACTTATTTATCACTTTGAATAGGTTCATATACTAATTGTAACATACTTTAAAAGATATGTACAAAAAATATACGATGGTCTAATATACTCCATGTATGATCACAGATGGTCTAATATCATCTAACTTTCGTTGGATCAGATACATCGTATACACATGTATATAGAGAGAGAGACACGCACATACTAATAAATCAGAAATATACGAGTAAACCAATTATAATAACATACTAGCCCATAAGGCAATAACTGAATCGAACGAGTTACAACTTAATTGATAAGGCAACACTACTAATCCTGCTGACGAACATCAGTTATTTGGACGGCTACCGACTCCGGAGACTACTGAAACAGATCGTCGCAGTCTCAGAAAAAATCAAAACCGCCAGTCGCAAGATAGACCAGCAGGTAAACCATGGCGCACGAGGTGAGGTCGGCCGTCGGCGAGCCCGCGCTGCGTTGGCCGGCATGCTCCTCCTGGACGTGCGCCGCCGGCGGCGGAGCGTCAGATTCGGCCTCGACGCGCCGCGTGACCCGCTGCGTGGCGGCGCGCCCGCCCCCGCCCTGCAGCGCCGACTC
This sequence comes from Panicum hallii, assembly GCF_002211085.1. NCBI lineage: Eukaryota > Viridiplantae > Streptophyta > Magnoliopsida > Poales > Poaceae > Panicum > Panicum hallii. Next base: position 3,870,857 of record NC_038050.1, on the reverse strand, counting down.
GAGCGCCTCGTCCGACGCCGCCGCCTGCCGCATCAGCTGCTCCAGCATCTGCTCCCTCCACCGCGCCGTGAACTGGGCCGTGAACCTTCATGTCGGAACCACTATCAATGTCATCGTAGCTGCGACCAACAAACTCCGGCCGCTGGTTTTCAGCGTTATGGCCATACTCCACATCAGCATCAGTAGCAACCTCATCGTCGCTCTCTTGCACACAATCTTCTTCCTCGGTGCCACTCTCTTCCACCTCCGAACCTTCAACGTCGCCGTCGTCGTCACACTCCCTCGCTTTCGGTGCCGCAACTATCATCAATGCCGTCGTACTCGCGACAAACGGGCTCCGAGCTCCCCTCTTCTTCCATGTCAGAGTCGGTATCGATGTCATCATGTTGATGATCCTCATCAATCCAGAAAAGCAGTGGAGCAGGAACCTCGATGCCTGTGGCTTGCTCAGCATTGTGGGCGGTGCACGTCCTGGAAGAGGGTACCATGTCATCATCGGAATCGTCAATGTCGTCGTACGAGCGGCCAGGGAATCCTGGCTGTTCCCCTTTGTCGTCGGCGTCGATTGCTGTGTATCTGGTCGCCGGGATCTCGAAGCAGTCTTCACGGGAGCTCTCGCCATCGACGTCTTGCTCCTCCTCCTCCTCCTCCTCTGAGATTTCAGAGTCCTCCTCGCCAGAGCTCGCGTCGTCGTTCTCCTCCTCCTCACCAGAGTTCTCCATGTCCTCCTCCTCGCCAGAGCTCTCGGCGTCTTCCTCCTCCACGCCACTGGCCACCTCCGGCAGCGCCTTGCACGGCGAGACACTGGTCCTCGATGCCGAAGACGTACGAGGCGCCTCGACGGAGCTCCCCGTGCCATCGTGCTCGCCAACCTCGGACTCGCGATCCTCTTCGTGTGTCACCGTGCCCCCGTCGTCGATACCGGCGCCTCGGCTGCAGGCGGCGGCGCCGAAGAGGGCTTCCCGGATCGTGGTCTCGTCGAGAAAGTCAGAGCCGCCGTCCGTGGAAGAAGAAGAAGAAGAAGAAGCCGAGAACGGCTCGCCGTAGGATACCACCTTGAAGCAGAACCCTGGCGGCGTCGGTCGTGGCACGGCCACCATCGCCGGCGCGTCGCTGACTACGCCGCCGACCGGGGAGACGGCGGCGCCAGCGGGCCGGTCTGATCTGCGGACGCGCACGATCGCGAACCCGCTGTCGCTGCCGTCCTCGGAGGCGCTGTCGCTGCCGCCGGGGACCCGCACACGGCAGCCGCAATCGTCGCTGTCGCTTCCGCTCCCGTCGCCGTCGCGCAGAAGAACCCAATCCATGGCCGGCCTTGGACAACTCACGATCGAAACACCAACTTGATCGGCGAAGCAAATAGTTGCGTGAATTTGCGTAGAACTTGTTTGATTCAAAAGGGTGCGCATCGCCGTACGTGCATATATATTTGGTGGGCGCCCCGCCGTGGATTTGAGTCGGACCCAGCCAGCAGTTCCTGTCGCCGCCGGCGCGGCTGACACATCCGAGCAGTGATCGGGAAGGTAAGCCCACGAGACGTGTGGGGGAGACCGAATGCAAATCGATCGGAATCGAAGAAATGAGAGGAGAATTTCCACTTGCGCTCGGATTTTTCTATTTTAACCAGAATTCCAAATAACACCCACAGGACTTCTTTTCAATAATCAACTAGTATATAAACCGGGTATTTTCAAATTTACGCAACTTCGTACAAAAATCAAGCTTATCAGCCAGTCTATTTGCGATAGGACCGCATCGGCTAGCAGCAATAAGGGCCTGTTTGGATCCAAGGGCAAATGGCAAAAGGGCAAATAGTAAAATTTTTGCTCCTGTCACATCAGATGTTTGGACGCTAATTAGAAGTATTAAATATAGTTTAATTAAAAAACTAATTACATAGATGAGGACTAAATGACGAGACGAATCTATTAAACCTAATTAATCCATAATTAGCAAAATTACGGTAGCATTTGCCCTTTTGCACTTTAAGTGTTTGGATCCAAAAGTGCAAAAAAAAGTGCAAAAAAGTAAAAATTTTGCACTTTCTCTTTCTCTTTCCATTGGATCCAAACAGGCCTAATATCTAGCTGCCGACTATATTGCGAACACTGATTCGAATGCTGCCAATGAGTCGTCGTTCCGTGTTAGCAACAAACTACTACCGGTTTTACTACTTTATTAGCAGCATGGATGGTTACCATCACAGCTCGCTTTATTCCACTCCCACTTTCATCTCACAGCAGAGTGTGTTACAGATCGGCGCAAGTACACGGCAGCGTGACTCGGAAATTGGAACCGGTCTTTCACGGCACAATGGACCTTTTTGTGAGCTCTCATCAACCATATCGATGTTAGACCAAGAAAGTCGTCACATGGATCTTGTCTCTTTGAACATGGGGAACGACGAACGTCCACAGCCTATGGAGACGACGAAGTTTTAGTAATCACAAAAATCAAGTGTGTAGTTTAACTTTCTTGCGAAGAATTTGCACAAAAATGTCACACATATATATGTAGCACAAGAAGCAGGTTCCGGTTCACTATGTACAACTAGCACCTCAGAGTCTCAGACGACAGTTGATTTCTCCAACGAAATCATGCCCAAGAACAAGCTTGATTATTCTCTAGATCTTAGCATCAGCAAAGCAAACGCACATGAGCTACTGGAAATTCGATCAACAAGCTACGATGCGACCTCCTGATCGTCCGGCGGCTCCATGAGCACCACGCGCGCGACCAGGGCGAGCGTGTTGGTGTGCGCGGCGTACGCCGCCGCGCCCCAGTCCGTGCCGGCCGGCTGTTCCGGCAGGAGGGCCTCGCGCCGCCGCCGCGTCACCATGTCGAACGCCACCACGCGCCTGCCGGCCAGCAGCACCACCTCCACCTCCGCGCCCTGGAACGGCAGCAGCCGCACGTCGTCGCGCGGCATCCGAAACCTGCTCGCCGCGGCGGGGATAGCCCCCGCGCGATCCTGCTCTGCCCGATTCTCCACGTCGTCGTCATCGGACGAGGAGGAGTCGGTCAGCTCGTAAGAGGGCTCCGGTTGCCAGGGTCGCTGCTGCAGTATCTCCGCGACGGGGACCGTCGCGGCCACCTCCCAGCCACCGTTCCCGTCCAGCCGGAACGCCACGACGTCGCCGTCGGCGAGTACGGCGCAGTGGAGCTTGCCCGCGGCGGAGCCGATCTCCCAGTGGGCGCTGTCTCCGGGGCACACCGCCAGCTCGACGCGCCCGGTGACGGGGTTGTACCCGACCGCGGTGCCGATGCTCGTCCGCCACCACGCCACCCCGCCGGCCGCCACCCCCGACGCGGGGATAAGCCCCTCGGCGGGCGCGACCGCGTCGGCGACCCACCACGCGCCGGTCACGGACGTGAACAGCGCGAAGCAGTAGATGCCGGACCCTGGCGCGGACTCGAAGGCGCAGACGAGCGTGAAGTCGCCGCCGAAGTTGTAGACACTGGCGTCGAAGAGGACGACGATCGCGGGGCGCGGCCAGGTGATCCGGCACGGCGGGCACGGGACGCCCTCCCAGGACCCCGTCGCCGGGTTGCACACGAAGTAGGCGTCGTCGGCGGAGGAGAAGCAGCACGCGACCCCGTGCGACGAGGACAGCACGGCGGGGGCCGACCAGGCCGGGAGGAACGCGAGTGGCGGGGACGGCACCGTGTCGGCGGCGTCCAGGGGGAGGAACAGGAGCCCCGGGTCGGGCGCGGCGACGAAGAGCCCCGAGGCCCGGCGCGGCGCTGCGGCGTGCGCGACGGCGAAGAGCGGGGACGCGAGCGCCCGCGCCCAGGACGGGTGCACGAGGCGGAGGCGCGCGGCGGCGGCCGGCGGGAGGTGCACGAGCGCGTGGTCCCGGAGCACGTCGGCCAGCGGCGCCCGGACGGCGCGCACGATCGCGCCCACGCGCTCCCGCAGCCGCCGCCGCGTCGCCTCCCGGCACGCCCGCAGCTGCTCGCCGCCGTCGCTCGGCGCCGCCGCGTCCGCGTCGGGGCCGGACATGACCGGTGGCGACGGATCGCTGGCCGCCTGGAATTAACGCTGCAACCGTCGGCTTGGAAGTGGCCCGGTGTATCGCTCGCTGCTCGTCGCTTCGTCAGTCCACGGGTAGTGGACGCGGACGTGGGCGTGGGGATCCCGGAAGTTTCACGGGCGTTTCCTGGTCTCGTTGCGGCGAAGGTATTCCATCGCGCGTGCAGGCGGGTGCGCGCGGGGCCCGCGTTGACGCGCGCCGGAGGGGTCCGGTCAATGCCGCAGTCTGGAGAGGGGTTAGCTTCCTTGCCTTTGTCGTGGACTGGTGGTTCGGTCTTGACGGTGGTGCCGCGGCATGCGCCGGCGGCCGGCCGGGCGGAGGGAGCGACGGCTGCCATGGTGCGAGGAGGGAGAATCCATCGGATCTATCGCGGCGCGCGTTCGTTCCATCCATTTGTTGGGAGCTTTGGGCCTGTAGGCGGCGGATGGGCTGGTGTGTTGGGCCTACATCTTCCCGGCCACCTCTCCTCTCTGTACTTGCACAGGTCTTGAGCTGCTCATGGCACATTTGAAGTTTTTTGCGGAAACTTCACATTTCACTAGATGAAAGTTTTTTAAATTCCAAAAGAACACTAGAGGGAAGGTTTTAAAAGGGGCATTTGTCTTCTTACTCTTACTTTTAAGTGTAATTGTGACTTCATTCTTGTTTTTATTTTGTGATTTTAACAAAACGATGTTAAAACCACACTTCAAAATATGAGTAAGAACACACACACAAAAAAAAACTTTCAAAAAATCAGCTATAAATCTTTGATGCATGGACGTGGATCCTAGATCAATGATCGAACGGTTGTATTATTTCATCCTCTTTCTACGTAGTACTGTTCTTCTCTGAATCCACAGCGCCGCCATCTGCGCTCCCTCCACCTCGCATTCACCTCGAATATGTTACTGTCACAAACTCCAGCATGGATTTTTTGCGCATAGGGGCCGACGCCCATGCCATGATCGCACCGCACGATTAGATCATTGCCTTGGGATTGGCGCGCAGCTGGAAAGTAACACGGTTGCTAAAGCCGTCCTAGAAACAGTAACCTCGTAGGCTTCAGCCGGTTGAAGTTTGCTTTACTTTGAAACATCGGTAACTTTAGTTTGCAACATTGTGCGCCTTTCTGGCACCCAGCAGCGCTCGGCAGAGCCCCCACCCTGCTGGTGGGAAACGCAATAAGGGCATGTGCCCGCGCAATGAGTGAAAAGCTGTGTAGGAGTTAAAAAAACCTCGGTGCGAACTGATATCAAATGTGAAGCAATTCTTCTTGCTTGGGTGTATAAAAAGGCAAGGAACGCTCATTCAGAGAGCATCGGCGCCGTTTGAACACTTGTGCAAACAATTAGCAGGAAGCAATGGCGGGTGAGATCGTGAGCCGTGGCCAAGCTGCCAGCTTGAGGTACACAGCCGTCTTGTCTACCCGTATCCAATGCCAAAGCGATCATATACTAACCACTGGAAAACCGTACCTACGGTCCTTGGTCGCTTGCAGGGTGCGCGCGTTGTCAGGTCCGAGTAGCCGGCTCCCTCCTTCACCAGCTAGCGCGCTCGAAATCCAAGAAGAAGCCTGCATACTTACATGCATAGCGCAACATTAGAGCAGGTACAATAAGACCTAGTCAGCTGGCTATAAGCCTTATTTTATTATATTTACGCTGAGGTAGAGGAGAGAAGAGAGAAGGAGCTGGCTGTAGGATAGTAGCCAGCTCATAACTGGCTATAGCACAAATTCTCAGACTGAGGTGAGAGAATGAGAGTATGCAAGTGGGTCTAATATTAATTACGCAACACTCTTTTAGCCAACATAATAGCCAATCTATTATATTTGTTGACTATAATATTAACTTTAGATGACATAGCAAACTCTTGTAGTCGGCAGCAGGCTAAACTATTGTTCTTGCTCTTACCTGAAAGCTCTTCCTTCCTCTGTAAACAAAGACAGAAAAAGCCTGAAGATCCATTCAGAACGCAGCTGCTACTTAGATGAGATGAAAGATGACGGTCCATTTGTGCTGCCTGTGATGAGAGTGGACTGCCAGCTGACGGCCGGCGATCAGATATTCAGATTACATAAGGACGTGCAGGGTGGTCAGAACAGAGCCAGCCCAGACCGATTGATCGATCGATCGATCAAGCAGCGAGGAGACATGGTGCCCATGCAGCTGCAAGGCCACCATCCAGATTTGGTGCACATGCAGCCGCAGGGCAGTACGGGCACAGGAGCCCTCTGGACAACCAGTTTGGCTGGCTTGGAATCCGTCCAGATTTCGTTTCACAAAATCTGGATAACGGTACGTGCCCATCTAGATTATTGCCCGTTGGATGGATGCTGGATGATGGAGATTCATTTGAGATGCTAACGGAGACTTAACGGCGTGAGATGAGATAAAAGTATATTCTGCCATTTGATGGGTCTATTCTCTCACAGGTTCATAATTTGTTTGGCATATTCCCCTTCCATCCCATGCTATCCCTCTTCTCCTACCTCCTGCTGCTGCTCCTAGTCCCAGGCAGCCATATGTTTCTCACGGTGAGGCAGCGGCTCCATCCAACATCGCCACCCCAGCCACTCTAGTCCAGGGAGCAGTAGAGTCAGTGTACTAGTCCCGGCGTAGTGGAGTGGGGCGAGCTCCGCGCTGGTTCAGCCATGGAGGAGTTCCGTGTACTAGAGCGCGTGCACGGATGGGCAGCGGAGCCTCCTGCAGTCCTGCATCGCCTACGAGGAGAAGTCAAGGTTCATGCTACTGTTTGAGTGGGCATTGCTGCTGCCGAACGTTGATTTCTTGTCAGATCATTTTTTATCAACTTGGGTTGATTTTTGTTTCTTATTTGTTATCGATTCTTGTCAGATTATTCATGTTCCAATATCATTTGTGTTTCCGAATTCCGATTTCCAAAAAATGCATGTCATGTCTTATTCATTTTTTTCCCCACAATTTGGAATTGGAACATGTATTCAGATTGATCATACATTTTCTCATTGATCACATGTATTCCGACTTGGGATCTGCACTTTCAACGACAGAAAATGCTAGATAGAAGCTATTTTCTAGATAAAAAGGCTAGTGATCAATTTGATTAGAAGTTATTTCCTAGGGGAAAACCATTTACAATGGATGTTGGCTGTTTGTCGGAGATGATAAAGGAACATAAGAGTAATTGGATGAGAGAGAATAAGCAGATGAGTGAAGAACTGAGAGCGTAGAGACAGAATGGCACAACAAGATAAGACAAAAGACATCAAGCACTATGTATTTTTCGTTTCACAAATTCACTCACACACAGCACATCCCAGACAGCCACGGGGAAGGAAAAAACTAGACGCAACCCTTACACCCCACAGGACTCGTACAACGCTGCACATTTCCATCCGGATGCAGGGAAATTATTGCCGAAATCTATCCTCATAAATTGGGAGCGCAGAGGAGACAGGAGAAAGAGAAGCCCTCGCTTGCTGTTCTTCCCCTTCTTCTTCCGGTGCGGCCACGGGCGTTTATGAGAGGGCGAGTGGAGTGGTGGTACCCTTGCCGGCCTGCCCGTGCCGCGAGACATCCTCCACGACGGGCCTGCATCAGCCGCCCTCTGCAATGTATCTTGCCTGGGACAGCCGGCTGGCGTAGGTGGTTACGAGCTGCAGCTGCGCGCTGTCCAGGCCCTCCTGATACGGCAGCAGCGACGGCCCCAGGCCAGCTTCAGGTATGCACACCATCACAGCCTGCAGGGCAGCCGTGCCAATGCAAATGCTGCACAGGGTAAGCGGTTGGATGGAATGGTAGGCATCAGCTCTTCTTTCTTTTTATTTTATACGGGAATGCTAAGATACAGAAGTCCGGACAGGGAAGAAAAATCGGACGCTCAAACATATATTTTAATAGTTGATCTTTGAAGAAATGGCACTGAAATTTCTGGTTCTATGAACACATTGAATAGTGTGTGCTAGCAAGGCTACTGGGAGTTGCACAAGGTTCTAACCATAATTCTTATGTGATGTTTCGCCAGCATAGTTCTAACCACAAATTTATTATAAGCTCAACCTGATGGTTAGTCCAACCTCTAGATATTATGCTCCTTTATGGCCTAAATAATGACCCCTTAATTGTTCCTACGACCTTTTGCTACAGGTAAATTCGAGGAGATGAAGTACAATAAGAACAGGTGCTCAAAAAGATATTGCCTTATTAAAGACGACATCTGTAGAACAAAAAGAAAAATCTGTAGAACAAAGTGGGAGTGGATTAACAACCTTGCGGACATATGGGCTGTGGTTTTCAAAAGCATCCAGAAGTGCAGGAAGAAACGTTGACAAATGAGCCATGAGGTTTTCCTGTGACAATCGATTCACAAGCTGCAAATAAGCAAGAACAAAGATTAGCAATATCCGATATGGGAAAGATAAGGTAGCAGTACGCTTCACCCAACTCATAACACGGGTCGAAGTAAGACAACTAGCTGTACACATGCAGCTAAATCCTACTTGGCTCCCAGTTCTATCCATGAATATACAGATGCCAAACTGAGGCTCGTAGTGCCAGCTTTTGAACTGGTTTGCAGACATGAGAAACGTAGGAAACTTGGTGGGCTGATTACCATGTCGAACGCGTTCGACACATCACATTCGCAACAAGTATATGCCTGCGCTGGCCTTTCCAAACCTGAAACAATGGATTGCATTAGTCCACCTTCACTCATTCAAACATGAATCCTCCATTCCAGAGATGAAGATGTCCGCTGAAAAACTAATTAATTCGGAAAGAAGATGAAATGGACGCCGATTCGTTGCGCATACTACTGGGTCATAGTTGCTTCTGCCGCCGCTGTTTGATCCTTTTACGATGCGCACTACCTAGAGTGCCACGTCAGTTCACTTGAAGAAAAATGGCAATCCATTATTATTTGCGTCCACTTTCCACGTGCCGCCTCATGCGCCTGTGTGCATGTGCCCCTATGCGCAGCGCAGAAAGTGTTCTTCCCGCAAACTCACCATCGATTACGGCTGCCCCAGTTCGTTCCCTGCGTGGATAAGAAATCTAGGTTAAAAAAGCAAACAGCAAGATACGCAGCAAACCGATTCGATTCAACTTATCTCCGAAAAGAAAACGATCCGGCCATGTCGACGAAACGAGAACAAACACGATCTCACGGCGCGCCCGAGCAACCCTGCCGATCCAATCCAACGCATACGTGCGTCTAGCCCACGCTGCTACGGGCCGACGGTACAGCCGCCGCCCCTTCCGGTAGATCTCCAGCTCGAGATCGTCGCGCGCTCGGACGGCGTCACGACCGTGGTCCGCTGCGCCGCCACATCCAAGCCCCTCCGCCGCGCCATTCTCGCCGACCCCCTCGTGGCAGTCTCGTACCGGGTCCGCAAGCACGGCAGCGGCAAGGATCGCACCGTCGCGCTGGTATCGCCGCACCTCCGGTTCGACAGCAGCCTGCTGAAGTCGTTCGAGCCCGCGTCCTCGCGCGACGGGCTCCTCGTCCTGTGGCGGAACCACGCTCCCGAGGATGCCGCGTCCTGCTTCCGGAACAGCATACCGGCCGGCCTTGCTTACCGCCGCCGCCGGCGGCCGCTCCTTCGAGCTGCTCGTCTTGAGCCGGGACCTGCGGACCCAGACTTTCTCGGCGCAGGACGGCAAATGGGGCGCCGTCCGCCAAGTCTCCGGATACCTGTGCCACGGCTGGCAGAGCAGCAAGGAAAGCGCCACCGCTCCCCGTTGTCATTGGGAGAACAATCTACCGGCTCTGCCGCTTGAAACGGACGTCCGAGTTGGACCGCGACGAGGTCGCCATCCTCGACATGGATGCCGACGCGGCGAAGGCTGAATCGATCAAGCTGCGGCTGAGTTGCTTCTGCAGCATGTCGAGACCGGTTGGGGAGCAGCTCATCCTGGGCGCCACCATGGAAGGGACGAAGCTGAGCGTGGTCCTCGCGGAAGACCTGCGGATATCGATGTGGACGCTGTCGCAGCATCGACAGTGGAGCCAGCAGGTTTCGATAAGCAAGGCAGCGATCGACGAGCAGCTGGTCACGGCCGGTCTCGAACTCGAAGCGTACAGCGCGATCCGGTTCGAGAGCTTCCGGAGGAGGAGCGGCATCGTGCTCTTTTGGATGGCGTGGGTGGGTCTCGTCCGCCTCGACCTGCGGACGAAGAAGGCTACCCTGCTCTGCAGGTGCAGCCTCCGTGACACGTGCTGGGCTTGCTTGCAGGAGATAGATCTCGCCTCTTTGTTCCGAGGCATGAAACTTTTCTAACTTCTTTAAATTGGATTCTTCTGCAGCCTGCATATGATTGTGGTAGGTTCTAGTGACGCGTTATATGGCTTGTTTTGGTTCATGTCTCTGATTTCCCAAACTCAAATCTGGGCAGGGTCAAATTGTTTGTTTAAGTCTCGGAGCCAAACCCAAAGATAGAATTTATGTAAAAGAATTTTTTACAACGCTAAAATATCAGAGGATGCCACATGAGAATAGGCACTAGAGCTAGTATTGACTCCAACTATTGAAGGTGAGAGGTGACAAGTGGAAAAACGAATCCCGTGTGCCAAGGGGAAGTGGCCTATTGCATAGGTACGGGCTGCAATTCACTTGGGCCGGGCCTGCCCATGTCGCCGGAATGTGCGGCCCAATCGCCTCGACGGGCATGATCGACATGCAAGCATGGATGGACATCTGCTGCCCTTCCCCCTCTGCAGGCCGCGTGCTCCCGTCATCAACCAGATCAACAGATCACGCCATTTTCCCTGGATGCGTCATGCTTGTGCTTGCTTGGGTATGCAGTTCAGTTCAGTTCAGTACTGCACTACTGCTACTACTGCTACGCTCGGTCTCCCTGCTCTGCGGCCACTCTTTCAGAGCTTCAGTTCAGTACTCGGCCGCCGCACCGCAAGTCGCAGAATTTGGCGCCGGCCTGAATGCATTCTACCAATAATCCGATTACTCAATTCCACACCTCCCCTCGTCAATACTCTATCTGCAGAGCAGGAAGTGCGCCCTTGCATCTGCACCAGGGAAAAGAATCAAAGATCAGAGCAGCTGTCCGTGCGGCCTCTCTTTTCTGATTGCATCCAGCCTAATCTTCCTGTCTCCATGCAGTTATCATGCACGCTCGGCTACCCTCTGGACGAAATGGCGAGACAGTTGTGCTATACTATGCCATCATGCTCAGAACTTTTCAGATGGGGATATCACAATCATAAACACCAGGAGCACGCCTTCATGTCTGGAGCATATTCAACAATCATAACTGGATCCTGTTTCTATGATTGTTTCCTAATAGTTTGCACTTCTGTAATGGTAAAAGTAACCTACAAAGAGCAGAAGGCTTGTGTATGATGGGCAATATACACCGGGCAGCAAGCAAACCTGGTGCCACCTGATAGCCACACAGTAGGGCCCAGAGACACCCTGGCATCTAATATATACCAATCACTAGCCAGGTAGCATACAGGAGGAACAATGCAAGGAGAGCTTAATCATACCTTCTCATGATCTAATCAGCCTCCAGTTCGCACTCACTTTTGGCGACGACAGCGCATTGTGGGGGTCACATCTTGATTGCCTAAATTAGGCTAAGAAGTGTCCTGGCCTAATCTGGCTTAGATGAATAAGCGGACACCAACTACTGAAGAATGATTATTATTATTATTGTTATTTGTTGACATCTTGTCCAGACAAAGCTTGCATATTTGCATGGAGGCTTTCAATACTCGCACCCTTGAGTGCTGGCCTCCCATTTTAAGCATCTCAAAGGTTCACGAACAGGTCGATAGCGGGTTGTGTAGCAGTTGAGCAGCCCGTCATCATTCAGGGCTGCATAAACTACACTGCGGGCAGGGCCCAAAAGCGTAAAGCTATAATAGTACAATTCGAATGTGTTTTTTTGTTCTTTTTTTTTTGCGAGGAATACGGATAATAATATGCTGAACATATAGGCGGATCACATTCTGAACATTGTTTATCGGTCCCTCTACAAAATGAACAATCCGGGGACTGTTGCCTTGGCTATCTGTTTGAGTCTGCATGCCATGTCTTGCAGCTGCTTTGGCCGGCTTTCCTCATGCAGCTGCTTTGGCCGTAGGACCAACACTTTCAGAGTTCATTTTGCTTTCATGCCGAAATGTCTTGCTTGCCTTGTGTAGCTGAGCAGCTATACAGATGTAATTTAGGGAGATTTTCCCTAAAACATGTGCTTTGTTCTTCCTGATAATATTATTACATATATCTATATATGATTTATCAAAAAGAAAAGAGAAAAAGGGGGATGGGGGCATGAAGCCTTGAGTCGTCGAGCAGGCAGAGGCGCAGAGCACGCCCTGCTCCCCAACAGGAGGAACCAACAAACCCTGTCGTCCGCCCCGGCCAAATCCCACTGGCGTGGTATGGATGGCATGGCCGTCAGCAGTTGACAACTCGGACAGAGACCGCGGGGTCCGCTTGTCAATCCGTTTTGGATCGTAGCGACAGCAACACCCACACTGGAGAGAGACAGACAGGAGGTCCACCCCACTCTCGCGGACATGCGGGCCACACCACCGCGGAGACCGGCATGTCAGTGACTGCAGTCAGTTCCGAGCTGAATGTCTGGCATTGAGGCTAGCCGGCTCAGTACTAGTACTAGTGTTGCAGTCAATCTGGAGGTGTGTGCTGCTGCACAGGCGGGACCGCTGCCTGGCCCGGGGCCCACGTAGTTGGCGCTGCCATGCCATAGTGCCATGTGATCAGGGGCCCAGCAGACGCGGACGGGCTCACGGACGGACCCTGCGCTAGTACGCTCACGTACAGATGGGTCCAGTAGGCACGTGGGACCCATGTGGCAGTGAGAAACATCTGGTCAAGATGTTATTATTGCGTGGGCTTGGCGACCATGTATGATGTGAGGTCGAGTGACATGCCGTGTGCCCGCGTCCCCGAGAACTGAACAGAACGGAGCAGAGGCTCCAGCGACCAGCGTCGAACCAAAAACTTTCTTACGGGTACACCAAGGACCAACACGCAGCAACCTTAATTTGGTATACTGATTTTTAATTCGGTTTATACTTAGTTACTTGCTAGCTCCATCCCAAAATATAGCAACTTTTAAAGTTAGTCAAAGTTAAATATATTTATCCTTGATCAATAATATCTTAAAAATAATTACTTTTAAATAGAAAATATTACATGTTATGATAGTTGGTTTCAGTATAAATAAACTAACATCATTTTTAGGTTGTCAATCTTTATACTGTCTTTTACTATCTATATTTAAAGTTTGAAAGGTTTGATTTGAAAAAAATCTAAAAATATCTGTATTCTGGTATGGAGGTATTATTGCTTATAACCAATCCAAAAGAACCCACAAATCGTAAAAAACAATTAATGTATCAAAAGAAGCAATAAAATCAGAAGATAGTGCCATCATCTTTTCTATTTGCGTAGAAAGAAGGAAAAAACCCATGAGGACATTACCTTTTCAATTTGGAGTCTAGAATCCATTCCGTTCATCAACTCTTGTTTATCATGCGTTGGTAAGGCCAAGGTATCTATTAGATGAACGATCCGAGTAAAACTAGGTTGCTGCTAAGGTCCTGTGCTGATCCTAGGATTAAAATGTGGTCATCTTTCAGCTAATTAATGGTTAGTCTATTAATTATAATTAGTTTATACTCAATTTATTTTTATTTACATGTTGTATTAGATTTGTTCTAAATTAAAATTATTTAATTTTAAGAATAATATAACAACACTGTCTAACATATGCATTATCAACGTATACTTCATGATGGATTCAATAAAATAAATTTGGTATTGTAAATATTATTATTATTTTATAAATTTGTTCAAAGTTAGTCCAATTTAACTTAGAATAAATCTAATACGATATATAAATAAAAATAAAGGGAGTATTTCAGTTAGCACAACTTCTATTTTAACTCATCCAAACAGTACCTAGAATATAAAGGAATTAAGCTAAAAATCAGCCGGACACTATTCCACCTTTACTTGTGTTCACCTAGCAATTAGCATAATGGTAGATAAAGTAATACTATTCTGTTTACTGAAATATTGCACCTGCTTACACACCCACATATGTTTCATAGAAGCATGGTTTGCATCTATATTACTAATATCTTCTATTATAAAAAGATTGAATATCCAAAAGTTGTGCCTATATATTTTTCTAAACTGTACGTTATGACGTTATTGATCTATAGAAGACTATAAAAGTAAACATGTATGTTGTGTACCACTAAATAAGCCAAATATACGCACGCATGAGTGATAAATACCCTCTTTTGAAAACCTAGGACGCATGCCCTTTGATTTTAGATTAAGGAGCCTTAAACAGGTGGGAAAGCAGGACTACTAAAGACCAAAGTACAGGTCTGTTGCTCTTGCATGCTCTGGAAGCCGTGTATTCAATGTGCAATCCTGACTTCCTGAGAAGAGGAGAGGACCATTGCCATGCATGCGTCCCATCCCTCAGTCTTTTCCGCTAACTTTTCAATCTGTGCCTTTTTGCCTTTTGAAAATGTCTCCACCGATCCGCTTGATTCGAGGGATAAATTTAACACTATCATATTAAAAGAAATTTTGCTTTGTAAAAGTATTTAATAAAATCTGTTTATAATTTTTCTACGTTGATACTACAATAACCATCCGCTAATTATAGATTAATATATCTTATTAAATTCATCTCACAAATTAGTATAGGATTCTACAATTAGTTTTGTAATTAGACTTTATTTAATACTTCTCAATGACAATTTTTAGGTGACATGGCTAAAGTTCAGTAATCCGGATCCAAACACCTCTAAACAACATATGTAAAACTGCATATATTTCATTTCATCTGACGCCGTCAAATTAAACGCTTCCAAATTTAATTTTAGCCTGAACGTCATTTATATCTTATATAAAAAGTAACCAACAGTTTGTTCTAGGTTTGAGCAAAAATTCCTTGAAAGACTAAAAATCCAGTGATTGCATTAAGGAAACAAAAACAGATGGAAACTGAACTTTCTAGGACAAAAAACAAAACAAAACCATACCATCTGTGCATTGTGTTTGATGCCGCCCCTGATGCGTCTGTGTATGCTATAATTGCTAAACTTTACCTGAGCGCCGGACAGACAGAGCGCGGCGTGCGCTCGTGCAGTCGTGCAATCGTTCATCGTTGCGCTTGTCAGGTGCCAGCCGTGGCAAAGCAACCATGCCATCGCTGGTGAAGCAGTGAGCCATCCACGCTGCCCGACGCCGCGCCGATCGCTGATCCAGTCCTCCCGCTCTCACTTGGACTTTCCTAGGTTCTGCCTCCTTGCGGTTGCCTGCTTGTGTTAGTTTTGAGACGATTACTGCTGGGCTGCTGGCGCAACTGTGATTTGCATTCATCCGAGGCGCACGAGTGCCGTTTCGTGTGCGCAATCTACGTTTGAGCAAACGGACCAAGGCATGGAGGCGATCGAGGCATGATAAGATACTACGGTCCAAGCTGATGAGGACAAGGCAACTTTAATTTGTTTCTTGCAAGGCAGCCCGGCCGCTGGGACACTCCCACTGTCTCACAGTCTCACTGGTTGCTTAGCTTGCGGCTCAATTTTAAGTGTCACCGCGGCCTGCTTCAGTGTTGGTTAGTGCCACTGATGGAAGCTCCCAAGTTTTAACAAAGATCTTGCCGCGGCGTGGCCGTGTAGCAGTGTGCTTTTGCGACTAAGCATGTGAAGGCTCCCATCTGTGTGTAACTACCGATGGATCCGGCGAGAGCGATGCCTCGTGAGATCAAAGCATGCAACGCAACTGACGCTGAGGGCCCCCGATCATGTACGAGTGCGTAGCACGCACAGTAGAATTCAAGATGGGATGGCCTTGCCGGGAAGAAAGGGAACTCGATGCCGTAGCATACTCTTCTGGTGCTTCAGTTTTAATGACATGCCACTGTAGGAACTAGGAAGCTAGGAGCAATGCAATTGCTGCTGTGGCATGCAGATGCGGTGCAGGCTTGCTTTCGCACGAAGGCAGCGAAATAGGGCAATACTCGAATTACGACCATTTGAATCCTAATGCTTGGATCGGCCATTCCAATTCTTGATTTCGACCATTCAACATCAAAACCGGTGTTACAGGAACCAACGCGTGAAAACCTTAAATATACACATCAACCTTTTTTTGCTGGCGCAATACAAGTGCAAATGAGCGTAAAATTTCCTACCTCGGATCCCATTTCACAAAAGAAAACTGCTTTCGCCAAATGCCTAGCATTGCATTTCTTTCATTGAGGTAGCATTTGTACTTTGCATGAAAAAGGGTGCAGGCCACTCGAGCCAAACCGTATACGCCAACAAATTGTCGAGCATGAAAAAGGCTGTATATATTGCTCGGCGCAAGCTGTTTTCACCGGTAACCTCACGTAATGTCGAGTAATCATAATAAGTTCCCGTAAATAAAAAAGTTGGAAGCACCACACCTTAGGTTTTCCACCTTCGGTTCAAATTTCAAATTCCTAATGGTTTTGCGGATTGAGCAACATTACTACACATATTTACATTTCCGAAACTTGACATCATAAAAGTGATAAAAATCAAATTGGGCAAGCAAACTACTCGTACCAAAATTTGAACCGCCCGGTGACCACTCAACCCATGTTTGAAACCAAAGTGGTATCTCTTGGATTGGATCCTTGACTGCTCCTTGTGAGTCACGGCAAGCAAAGCAAAACAACCGCCGAATTCAAATCCCCCACCAAAATTTCCCCGAAGCATTGATGGAGGGAAACTGAACCGAGCGGCCCACTTTTTGGCCTGCAGCGTCTCCAACCCAGCAGCAGCAGGCACCCAGCAAGCACGCTATTTAATTCACCGTGGCGCAGCGCGAGGCATTTTACAACCGTGCCCCCGCTCCCCTCCCTGTAATCCGCCGCTTTTCACCTCCCCCTTTCCCCCTCCTCCCCTTCAAGAAGCGAACCACCTCCTGCGACGGACGGACGCCATGGACGCCTGGGAGGCCACCAAGGTGGTGTTCGACCGGGTGCGCGCGCTGGACCCGGAGAACGCCTCCAAGATCATGGGCCTGCTCCTCATCCAGGACAACAGCGTCAAGGACCTGATCCGCCTCGCCTTCGGCCCCGAGCACCTGCTCCACGCCGTCGTCGCCCGCGCGCGCGCCGACCTCGCCGCCAAGCCCGCGTCCCCGCCGTCGCCCGGGCTCGGCCCGCCCTGGGGGCTCCCGAGCCCTGGAGGAGGAGGCGACAACCTCTCGCCGTTCGCCGCCGACCAGGCGGCGTTTGACGGCGGCGCCGACGCGTTCTACCCCGAGGAGTTCGAGTGCTGGTCGCCGGCGGGCGGCGGCCACCGCCGCAGCTTCTCGCTGAGCGACGACGAGGTGGCCGCGGCCGCCGCGTGGAGGCCCTGCATGTACTTCGCACGCGGGTTCTGCAAGAACGGCTCCTCCTGCCGGTTCTTGCACGGCCTGCCTGAGGACGACGCGGTGGCCGCGGAGCGGGAGATGGTCGTCATGCGCGCCAAGGCCTTGGCCGCCGCCGCGCGGCCGCAGCAGCTCATGGCGTCCGCGTTCCCCTTCTCGCCGTCGCCGCCCAAAGGCTTCGGCCTCAACTCCCTGCTCCAGCAGCAGAACGAGCCCCAAAGGTGCCATTTTTGTACCACCAAATGTTGCATTCTTGTTTCGCTCTTGTGCCCTTTTCGCGCCTTGCTTATTTTGATTGCTGTGTCAGGGCGGCGGCGGCGGCCGCCATGTTGCTTGGCGGCGGCGAGGACATGCACAGGTTCCCGGTGCGCTCACCTCGGATGGACCGGGGCGACCTCATCTCCAGCCCCGCCGCGCGGCAGATCTACCTCACCTTCCCGGCCGACTCCACCTTCAGCGAGGAGGACGTCTCCAACTACTTCAGGTACCAGGCACGCCGCAATTATTGGGGTCTGCTCTGTTTGGACTCCCTCTGACTAGTCCAGTGGACGGAATCGATTGATCGTGATGTGGCTTTGGTTGCGACCGGGCAGCTTGTACGGACCAGTGCAGGACGTGCGCATCCCGTACCAACAGAAGCGCATGTTCGGCTTCGTCACCTTCGTCTATGCAGAGACGGTGAAGATCATCCTGAGCAAGGGGAACCCGCATTTCGTGTGCGACGCGCGCGTGCTCGTCAAGCCCTACAAGGAGAAGGGCAAGGTCCCCGACAGGTTCAGGTCCGTTGCCTTCTACTACATTGCACATTGCTCGTTTTGACAGTTTCTGTTCCTAAAGAGAAACTTTTTTATGCTTTTTTTTTCTTTTTTGTTTGATTGCAGGAAGCTGCAGAACCCGCACCATGGCGACTTCGCCGGCTGCACGTCGCCCACCGGATTGCTTGATTCCAGGGACCCCTTCGACCTGGCTCAGCCGCAGATTGGTGAGTGGTAACCGTTCTCTGCATGCACGTGTTCTTTTCTGGGTGCATCCGTGTTGCAGATCACATGTGTTTGACGGGTTGATTCTGCAATTGTTAGGACCAAGGGTGATGTACGGGAACATTGCTAACCATGAGGCTTTTGTGAGGAGGAAGCTCGAAGAGCAGCAGCAGGCAGTCGAGCTGCAGCAAGCCATCGAGCTGGAGGGCCGCCGGTTCATGGGGCTGCAGCTCCTCGACCTCACGAGCAGGGGTCACCGTCTCGGCTCCCCTGAACCCATGACCCTAGGACAAGCTGACGGCAAAGGCAGCGGCAACGGGAATGGCTATGCCATCATTGTGGAGGACATCACCGTCCAAGGTCCATTCCTTGACCCTAACTAGTTCTTGAGGTGCTTTGAATCCGTGGTTCACATGTTGTGACTCCGAATCCTTTGTTTGTGGTTGCAGATAGCAAGATGAACATTAGTAGCCTTGCAATGAGTGCGCCTGCAGCAGCAGCTGCTACCTCTGCAACTGGTGCGGAAGGCGAGCACGAGGAGCAGCAGGAAGGGGATGGGGATGGTGGTGGCAGTCCCAAGCAGGCAGTCAACCCTGGGGAAGAGGAGAAGAGGGAATCTGTTCCTGTGACAGCAATACCCAATGTTTCTTGTGGATTCCAAGAAAGGTAAGATTGTCGTTATGGGCTAAAATATTTACCAAATGGGCAGTAAGGTATGATTTTCAATTTCGAGTTCATGACCTAGTAATGAAAAACAAAATACACAATTTCAGGCTTGAATCTCGACCACGCATCTCATAGCTTGTAAATAGTTGTAATAAATTGTGCTTGAAAGCTCAAAGGCAACTAGTGACACTCCTTTTGCTTTGCCCTCTGGATCATCTGCTCAATTTCAGCTAATTCAGCAATTAAGTTCTATTTGGACTAGATCTATAAAATTCCCTTGGACCAATCCACTTCTTGTCCTCTCCAATCTGCACAAAATGGGAA
Organism: Panicum hallii; assembly: GCF_002211085.1. NCBI lineage: Eukaryota > Viridiplantae > Streptophyta > Magnoliopsida > Poales > Poaceae > Panicum > Panicum hallii. Next base: position 3,851,469 of record NC_038050.1, on the reverse strand, counting down.
CAATAGAGAGGGTTTTATGACTTGTGGTAGTCAGTATTGGTTCGCCCTGATATTGAGTTACTAATGGGTCAGCACTAGAGTTTATGATGGCTCCTGGAGTAAGTAGGTTACTGGTTTCACACTTTTCGCGTATGCAAATAATCCATTAGTGTTCATCAATGTTTTATATCAATTTCACTTGTCTTGTGGAGTATCAAATATGTTGCTCCCTGATTCCTATATGTTTATAGTAACTTTCTAATGTTTATTTTTTTGGTAATACAGAGGGATAATCAATGAATCCTCCGTGCTGCGAAATGGGTAGATTATGTCATTCCAGACGCACCTCTTGCCATAATCGAAGGATTCATGAACAAGCTATTAAAAGTCTGGGTGATATAACTTAGATTATAACAAGGAACTACTGAAGCATATGCCGTCACTAAAATGGATGGCTGATATAAGCAGATTAAAAGAACTGAGGGAGTGCCAATGACAAGACACTTGTTGATAGTCGTTTCGCCCTCCTTTTTCTTTGCTAGTAATGACATGGAAGTCAATAGGGAATACCTAAGTTCTAGTTCTCAGGTGCTAATCTCTTTGCAACTGATCCTAGATCTACCAGAAACTTCTTTTGCCGACATTTCTAGTGTTGAAAAGATATCCTCAGCTGATTTGTACTGTAGGAAAATATGTGAACCTAGCCTCATATTAACAAATGTTTAATGGTTGAGCAGTCCACTATTGTTCTTGTTCCCAACTTCCCAGGACTGCATGCACCAGAAATCTTCTGGTATACTCATTTCTAGTTCAGAATGGTGTGGAGCTCTGATTTATTCAATGGGGCCAATGAATTGGTCATTTCTAGTGAATAAACCTTTTATGCTGATGAAAGCACATACATATTCTCAGTCACATTGATGTATTGCTTCATGGTTGGGCCAAATGCTTCTTTCTGTTATAGAGAGATCATCTTGATGTCCACAATCACTCTACGGTACAAAGGACGTGGTCCGCATCTGGAAGTGGAACTAGATTATCTTATTGTGGCCCAACATCTAGGCGAGTAGTTCAGTTCTCAAGTAGCAGGGTATGACTTGTACAGTTTCACATGCATTGGTATATCTTTCACTTCTGCTTTGTGAATAATCTGCTGATAATATTAATATAATGTTTTTGTATTACTGACATATGTCGGTGTTATTACAAGAACAGATGCTCAAAGTTGAAGAGGCATAGTATTGTCCAGTACTCCCTCCAAGTCAGCTAACCGTTCCGAAGTTCCTTTTTTTCATTTGGCTTTTGGGCGTGTGGCTATGCGTGTGATTACGTGCACATATCATCGTTGTAAATCGGTAAAATAGCCGAATTCGTCCCTAAACTGTGCACATATTATTGTTATCATCGTTGTAAATTGGTAAAATAGCCAAATTTGTTCCTAAATTATCGCTTGGCTTAATTTCATCCCTCAACTATGAAAATGTTCAATTCAGTTCCTGAACTATCCAAAATCGGTTCAACTTCATATGACACGCCACGTTTGGCTCGTTTCATCACTACCCAATTAGCTTAGGACGTAAAATACCTTTTTACCCTCCATAGGAACGTAACTGCAGGGAGCAAAGGGGATGATAATAACTCAAAAAGAATAAACACCATAGAATAAACACCATAGTCACAGTGTAAGTGTATGTCCTGGAGTTGTGACCATCCCCTCTACATCGACCACATTTGATTTTAGCACCAACTCTTGATGATCTAGTGGTTGATTTCCTTAATTCCCTGCAGTTACATTCCTATGGAGGGTAAAAAGATTATTTTACTTCCTAAGCTAATTAGGCGGTGACGAGGTGAGCCAACATGGCTTGCCATGTCGGTGAATGGATGAAGTTGGGCCGATTTGGATAGTTTAAGAACTGAATTCGATGTTTTCACAGTTGACGGATGAAATTAAGCCAAGTACAATAGTTCAAGAGCAAATTCAACTATTTTGCCTTATAAATTTGAGTCCCTCCGAGAAAAATGAAACATAAGACCTGACACTACAGGGCTGGTTGTTCTTGTTACTTTCCCTTTTTGCATCTCCTTGGCTACCGGCTACGGAGGTTGGGTCAGAGGTTTGCCGATTGGCAATGAAGGGAAAAATAAGGAAACCGTAACACATTAGGTTTCCATAGTCCAAGATGAAATCCAAATACTAGTAGGATGTACTAAGTTGGATGGATGTTAAACTTGGGACTCAACCTTTTGAAGTTCATATCCTGCTTTATTTTGATAACTTAACTAACTTCCGTATTCCGGGCCTCGTACTCGCGCGCGCACCTGAATACCGGCCATGTCGTCCACGGCGCGGCCGCGGCAACCCCTCCCGGTCGACCTCCTCCTCGAGATCGCGGCGCCGCGACATCCTCGACCCGGCCTTCGCCCGCCGCCGCCTCGCCGTCCCCCCCCCGCCGCGGCCCACGGCGGGTTCGACCCCTCCCCTCCTCCTCGGCATCTCCTACTGGCTCGATGCCGGCTACACGTCCGGCGGGGTCGCCAGCACTCACGTCGTCGAGATCCCTCCGTCGCCGCGGCCCCGCGTCGGCGTCCACCCCAGCACCACCAGCCTCCTGGCGTCGCTCGAGCCCCTGGCCGCGCGCGACGGCCTCCTTGTCCTGCGCCACCCTTCCAGCCGAGACATGCTCGGCGCCGTGCTGTGCGTCTTCGACGCCTTAACCGGCGAGGTCACCTGCCTCCCTCCCGTGGGCGTGAGGGTATCCTACCCGCCCGCCTTGCTCGCCGTCGGAGGCGACCGCTCCTTCGAGCTACTTGTCGCGGACGGGCGGCTGAAATGCTAGACCTTCTCGTTCAGCCCCACGAACGGCCAATGGTGGAGCGCCCCGTCCGCGCCGTCCGCGATCCCCCGGGCCTCATTCCGCCGCGTGGCCACCCCGTCGTCCTCGGGCGCACCGTGCACTGGCTTTGCGTGTGGCGCTCGGTGCTCTCCATGCTGTTCTCAGTGATCCGTTACGTCCTCGCCGTCGACGTGGACGCGGCGGTGGCGACAGAGGTGCAGCTCCCTGTGGACTTACGCGACAGTTCCGGGCTCCTCCTGGGCGCGGTGGGAGGCCGGCTCAGCCTGCTCGCCGTGGACGAGCACCTAGAGGTGTCGGTGTGGACGCTGACAGCGACGACGCCGGCGGCGGCCTGGAGCCGGGATTTGGTGATCCGCGCGCTGGAGATGGAGAGGCAGGCAGGGCGGCTGCACTCGCCGGTCAAGATCCAGGGGTTCGGGAGAGGAGCGGCTCCGTGGTACGGAAGACGAGCGACGGCAAGCTCATCCGGCTCGACCTGGGAACCAAAGAGGCGACCACGCTGCACGAGGAGACTAAGAGACGTGTCCAGCACGTGTGCTTGCACGAGATTGATTTGGCGTCATTGCTCCAAGGTTTGAAGGTTTTCTAGAAGGCATTTTCGCCTGCACGACGGCGAGCTGATCAGGCTCGCTTTGGGAACCAATGCAAAGAAGCGACCACGCTGCTCAAGAGCGAGGAACAGGAGCGGGTCTTCCTCTCTTTTTTTTTTCTTCCTCCTCACGTGTCATTACAGTTAAAATTTGGCAGCACTGCTTCAAGCTATGAGATTCTTCTCAATTACTTCGTCTATTTCAAATTAGAGATGTTTTAATTTTTTCTAAATAATATAGTTCTTGTTATGCATTTAGAAATACGCTATGTCAAGATATATAATAAAAATTATGAGGAAGAAAATCTATTAAAAGTGATGTAAACCGACGGTCTTTTGCTTGCTTTACATGGGTCCCTAAAGCTCAAAAAGTTATGTATATATACATTCGTTTTTGTATTCATGGCTTCATGCCATTAAAGCTCGTTTATCATGCAGCTTGGCATCTTGAACATCAAAGACACATGAGCTACATGGGCCGAACCTTTATAGCCCACACAGTAAAACTGGGCCTCGCCATCTTCCCAAAGACAAAAAAAAAAAGTTGGACCGTGCCGACGTGCGGAGTCCACACCCAGCCCGTCTTCTCTAGAATGATCCAGAGAGTCCACACCACACAGGAAGCGAAATTCCACTTCGAATCGTAGTTGGGCCCGCTCCGCTTCTTCCTCTCTCGCCTTTCTTCTTCTTCTTCTTCTTCCTCCCCAAGAAGACGACGACCACGGAACCGACCCCAACTTGCAGCTGGGACCCGCATCGCCCTCCACGCCTCGCCTTTCTTGCCGCGCAAGAAGGCGCGCGGCGCTTTTATCTACCGCCGCCTCCGCCCGCCCGCCCGCAGACCAGTCCGTCCACCGCGCCGCGCGCCGCCACTTCCCTGTTGAGCGTTGGCTCCCTGCGGCCTCCCTTCCCCGCGTCCCGGCGGCATCACAACCACCCGTCAGTCGCTCGCTCCGCGCCTCAGCGAGCTAGAACCGGACACCGGCCGACCCGCGGCTCGATCACTCGAGCTCGACATGGTACGACGCTCTCGCGCTGCGCCGTTCTATTAGCGTTGTTACGGTTTCGATTTTGCGTTGTGCGATTCTTCTACTAGCTAGCGCCGCATGTGTATGTACGGTCGGGATACCGCAACTCGATTCGAAGTAGTAGGCCGGCGTGTCTTCTCGCCCCTGCTATTCCGATAGATGTGTTGCGCTCTGTATGTCTGTGCTTGGTCCCTTTCAAATAGACAAATACTATAGTGGTACAATGGAGGTGCTTGGTCTCTTTCAGATGCTAGTGGTAGTCTGGTAGATTGGGTGTCTGGTCCTAACTCCTAAGTAATACTAACTCAGGATAGGCCTGGTAGATTGGGCCTTGTGGTTGGATTCAATTAATTGTGTCGGTGATTGCGAGAAAGATGGGATCTTGCACTGTTCTCTGCTCAAATGTCTGTTAACCAGGAACCTGAAGATTTCACAGCCTGTTCCCACTCCGCACACAGCTGTGCAATTGTATTCAGAGTCAGATATTGTTCCATTACTTCCTTCTCAAGAGTCTCCCCAACTCCGTGTACCTTTGTTAAAAATTGATTCATTATTGAACTCTGAACTTTGTGCTGTCATCTGACCTTTTCCTGGGAAATAATCTGATACCAACAGGCTACTCCCCTGATTGCTGGGTTGTCAGTGGCTGCTGCTGCGATGAGTGGAAGATACATGATTAGAGCATGGCAAACCTTCCGAACCCGGGCAGCAATGCCGCGAGTGCGCCGGTTCTATCCTGGGGGATTTCAGGGGGAAATGAACAGAAGAGAAGCCGCCTTGATCCTTGGCGTAAGGTGACCTTTTTCGTAAATACCTGCACTTGTCAACTGAATTAACTTTAGTAATTTCTGAAGAGAAAAGGGAGAGGATGAATGCAGTTTTCTATGGTTCGCACTAATTATCTATATCCTTTACTGGTTGTTTCAGGGAACGTGCTACAGTGGACAAGATCAAGGAGGCTCACAGGAGGGTCATGGTAGCTAACCACCCTGATGCTGGTGGCAGCCATTATGTTGCTTCGAAGATAAATGAGGCAAAGGACATACTAATGGGAAAAGGGAAGTCTGGGGCTTCTGTCTTTTAGCTGTTACAAATGAAATCATGCTCATTTTGTGGTGACTGAGATGAGGCTGTAACTTTTTGGAAGGAATGACAGCAGCACGTTTTCACCCTTTTTAACAATGCTGTGCTGATTGTACCATAGATCTGAACAACGATACATGTTACAGAATTAAACTAACTTATTGTCTGGATTACACATTATTGTTTGTGCTGATTGAAAAGAGGAACCATGTTTCCCAGGACCTCAATTGCCTAGTCTTGTATCTTTGTTTCTTGAACCTCTTATAAATAGTTGCGGCAATTGAATTTGCTCCCTTTGAGCTGATACCATCATTAGGTTTTTGACTTACTGTTCTGCATCAATGGTGTTCGGTGACTGTGAGGACACATCTTGATTAATTGATGGGCGTTAGACTATTCAATTCATGGCATGTGGGCACTTGTCTAGGCAGCTAGCAAGCATTTGAAACTGTGTGAATAGAATTTCATGGAATATGACTTTAGAATCTGGATTGTCTTTATGTTTGTTGAAAGATCATTCTTCCGGAATAGAATAGTAATGCATTAAAAAAAAAACTTCCAACACAGGTCTGTCCCAGGAGGAGCAGAATGGCCCCCAGGTGACTGCAGAGCTTCCAATTCAACTTTGAATCATTAACATTGTTGTGGTGTCGAAGCTTCCGGTAGCCATTCGTTGTCGAAGAGCTCGTATTAATTCTCTTCAGTAGGTTTACTCTGAAATTTTAAAGAATCTTGAAAGACTGCAGGTCATCAGCATCCAACCTTCCAACTCATTTGTAACTATTGAGATTTTTGAAGCTTAACTTAACAGGTGCAGTTCTTTTCTTTTCATGAATCGAGATTACAAATTAATTGGTCAATCTTCCAATTATACACATTTAAAATTTTTGAATTCCATGTATATGGTAAAGAAGATGCACCCTTTTCTTGTGGAATCACTGTGAAGACTTTCTTGCATCCTGGTTCCACACGAGTTTGCTATTATCTATAGTTATTATCACTATAACTATAGAGTAGTAACCATACTTCACAAAGTTTGCATTAACTCTGTTCACTAACATCATATCACTGTGAATGAACCTGGAAAGACAGCAAGTGACTCATTCAACCCCTTCCTTATGATAATGTTGAAATGTATACAAAGCTTCTGGTGCCAAATTGGTTTTGTAGCGCAATAAATTTAACATAAAACCTGATAGGAATTTCACAGATCCTGAAGCAATTGCAATGGTTGTCATCAGCTGCATATATCTAGACAAATTGCCCATTCCTGTACCAATTCATGATATGTTTGACACTTATCATGTTGAATTCTTGACCATACATAGGTCTTATGTCTGATGAAATAGATCTTCCATACAGCCTCACAGGTCAAACTGTCCATCAATATGGTGAATTAGACCCAATTCAATTTGTTGTTCAACCACATCAAGCTACCTACCAGGCTCGGAAAACCAGAAGGTGCTAGACTATCAGGATAAATCATCATTGACAACACACAGTCCTATGGTTCAAGCATTCAACTCTTGCCAATTCCAGTCATCGGTAGAACTGTTTCAAGGTCAGCTGCAATCGCAACTCCTAAATACTAGCAGCCATGTGGCCCTGGACCAGCAGAAAAATGCCAACAAAGTGGCCTTTCCTCTAGAACTGTATTTCTTCCAGCCACTGTACTTGGGATGGCTGCGCAGCCCTGCAAGAAATAAGGACACAAGATTCATGCACAATGCAACACCAATCATATTCAGAACTGAGCTAAAGCAGACCTGAAAACAGTCAGTAGAGTAATGTGATATTCACTTGGCTACGTTGTTGCAAGAACTGCACATTGAAAGGTACAGGCGACGCGAAAGAATAATCCTTCTCTGAACTATGAATGGATGCTTCTGCCTCTCTACTGTGAATGTGATGGTTCGATAAACTTGGGCTGCTTGACTTTCATATCAAACAGTGGCCCAAGATATATCTTCCTGTACATAATTAATTCGGATGTTACTTGTGCTGTTGGTGTTGTCTTTGTAGTATTTGTTTCTGCTGACCTAATTTGAGATTCTGCAATGTGACTAGAGGCAAGCATGACAATAAACGTTTTGAACCATTCCAAGGCCAGTCAACACTATACAGCACTTGTCAATGTTCATCTGGACAGTTAGCTGTGTCTTCTGTTGCGAAGCGTCCAATTTGCAAAGTCAAGAATGCTGTTGCACAGGCTACCCTCCCAGGAATTATGTATAGGTACAAAAAGTCGACACTTGTTGCTTTCTGAGTTTAGAATTTTGGGAATGCTTTTGAGCTTGTTTGTTATATGTTGGTTGGACAGAAAGGTTTTAAAGGTTACTAATACATTAGTGTAGTGATATGACTGACTAAAGTGAAGAACAATTCAACTCGTATTGCTGCGTACCTTTGGGTTCAGAGCTGAAAATATGCTTGTCTTCCTGAAAAAAAGGGCTGCATGGAATTTCAGTATAGTAGAATATTTGCCATGTGTTATACACCCTAAAAAAGATCAACCGATATATTTGATTGGTGATTCTACTATCAGATGGAGTTTGAATTGTAATATGGTAGCATTCCTTTCCTGCAACCAAATCTTGAACTTCTATAACTATTTGTCATATTGTGATGACAAATCTTCTCCATAAATCATTGGAATATAAGTTTCAAAATGTGCCAAAGACTTGAAGGCACAATGGTGGGCAATAATCAACACGCCAAAAAGAATTCTTTGAACCATCTGGATCACTTGAGTTATCATTCGAGTTAAGTTTACGATCCGCCCATGAAAACTCCAAAATTTCCACATAGTCCAAAATATGCCTACTTGGTAAAAAGGAATAAAGATTGCTTCAAACCTGACTTCCTTTTTTCCCACATGGAGTCCATCTCTAATACATTTGTCGGGTATCATGTATCTCTTTCTGAAAAGGTATAACTGTAGACCTTGTTGGATAGACAACTGAAGAATATGGTGCATTTAAGCTAACTTAAGTCCTAAGGATGCATTTAGCAGCCAGGTGAGCAGATGTTTATTCATTTTCTGTCAACATGGTTAAGAAATATCACATTTTTGCTTACCTTCAGAAAATGATAAGCGGGAAATTGAATTTAAACTTGATTTGTCCTTAGTAAAGTACGAATTGAGCAACACAAATTCCTTTTCTAATATAGATGTTTATTCATTTTCGGTTTATTATTCATCTCTTCTTCGTGGTGAAGGCATGAATTGGCGCGAACCTTCATTTTATGATGATTCGCAGTTATAACATGTATACAGAATAAAGCAAGATCAATAGTATGGTGACCGTTTGACAAGTATTAGAATGAAGTACAACACTTCATAAATTATAGAATTGAAACAATAGACTTCTGTCATTCAAAAATTAATGACACAATGTATCTTCCTTTTCTCCTGTACCAACTTTCTCTTGGGATGTAAAGCATAATGTCCTCCTGTTGACTAGCGAGCCGTTCAAAGTCTCAGCCAGGTACCATATTTTCTCGAAAGTTTCAAAGGGGATGAGGTTTCTGAAAACAGAAAGCTGAAAGTTCTGATCGATGAAGAAAGGCTTTAGCCATTGCTGCTACTATTAGCAATGTAGTAGCATATGCCGATAGGGACATCAAGCCATGGAGCCATATAGCAGAGCTGGTCTGCTGGTGTTCATGGGAACGGTAGAGATTCCAAGTTCCCAATTGGCTGCCCATTTGTCTTTAAAGAAAGGGTTGCCCATTCCAAGAAGCAAATGGATAGTATCATGCAGCTGTCGGCTAGTAAGAAGCTTACAGCACGCTTGCTTGCGTATAAGTCACAATTAGATTTACCTTTTTGTTTTTAACAGCTCAATTTCATGTGTCACTCTCTTACTATATTTTTCGCTGTTTTAATTGTTGTTTACGAAAGAAACTTTACCTTTTACAGTACTTTTGACGGTGAGTCTAATAATGGCACCTCATGTAAAAAAACAAAAGATTTTGATGCATAATAGTAAAGGGTTTGGAAGTTTGACGCCACATCTAGAATTACACTGGGTTAGGACTGAAAAACAGAACTTCACAATCTCTGAAAGGAAAAGGAAGAGTTAGGTCATTGGAGCCATCATGTCTTTGTAAAATTCTGTACTCTGGAGTCTGGAGGTCATATGTTTGCAAGAGACGTGTAAAGCTATTGCTAAGTGTTAAGAATGTATTTGCTCTTGTACCATGAAGAGTGGAGACTGTAGCAAGGAAATATAAATATCAGTGTCAGTTAGACAATAGACATCCTGTGGAATTTGTGAAGGGGAATGTGAACATGGGAAGGATGCAAATTCTGTTCATACTTATGGTTAAGCTAGTAATGCAAAAAGTTCTGAATATTCAGTTCAGGAGTCAGTGACGTGCTGAAGTGATTAAAATTTGCGAATTTTTTTTTATCATATCACATTTTGTGTCTCAAAACTCAAAAGAATCTACTACTAAGATTTTTCTTACGTTACTTGCGTTGCGTACTTCATTCTCAACGGCTATGACATACTACAAAACAAGAAAGCATGTGTGGATCAGTATCCTGAATCATCGATTGTGAGAAAAGCTGATAAAAGATCAGCAGTTGCATACTAGCGCCCTCTTTAATAATCCAGCCGTTAGCTTCCAAGAAGCATAGCTAACCAGGGTTTCTGCGGCTGCTCGCTGGCAGCCCTCTGCACGTGCATTGACAGTACAAGCCATGGAGAACCGCGTACGCGGCAGCGGGTCCCACTGTTGGGAGGAGACCAAACAGAGCGGCAGCTGACCATGTCCAGTGGTATAGTTGTTTGGAATTCAGTCGCTCTCATACCTGTAAAATTCTTCGGCACAGCGGCTCTTCTGTCTCATCTGGAATCTTGAGCTCATCCCATTTCGCTACTGACAAGTGGGGCCATCATTTTTTTAACTGATCCTCGGCGGCGTTGGAAGAAGAAATCAAGCCATTCTTTCAATCAAAAAAGGAAAAGAAAAAAATTGAGCCGCCATGGCAGGACCACACCTGCATAGCCCCCAAAGAATATCTCGTGTCGGCTACGTAGGGTATCTATACTAGATTCCTACCTCTAACACCCCAATCAAAGCTTTTATTTAAAAAGAAAAGAAAAGGAAAACCCAATTAAAGCTTGTGTAACAGCTGCGTATGTGGATGTTACGTAGAAATCTCTGAGAATTCCTAGTGACACAATCTATTTCTCTCTCTTGTGTTTTTTTTTTGAAAAATAGCAATGTGATCAATCTCTATCCTTTGGGTTTCTATATTGAAACATCAAGCTTGTGGTATTGTTTTGATTAAAGAAATAGGGAGCACATAATTCTATTTTATGCGAAATTATCAGTTCACACAGAATAATTTGGGAGAAGTGCATGCTCATTATCTGAAAAAAAATAGGGAGAAATGCCTGCAATGCCTGCTGCACAAACTCGATCTGGAGCCGTAGCGGCGTAGCGCAGTAAAAATCCCTTTGATATTCACCTGCAGTAAATCCCCTTCCGTTATGCACCTTCTGGAAGATGCATGCGTGCCGCACTACCTGTTATTGTGCTCCGATCTTAGCCATGACTTTCTACACCAAAATGATTCTCTAATCGGTATCAAAATCACTTACTACAATGCTGGTATGGTGTTCCTTTGTCCACTTGTCAGTCTCGCAGCTTGTGTTCAGATTCAATCGAGTTTTAACTCGCTTTAAACAGATTCAGAAACAGTACGATCCCTCCTTAAACTCTCTCTCTCTCTCTCTCTCTCTCTCTCTCTCTCTCTCCCTCTCGTTCAACCTAGCTTAATTTATACTAAAAACAAAGGCCTTTTGTGTTGTGCTAATCTGTAGATACTCCTTTGCCTTCCACAGGGACCTAGTCAAACTATGAGCTCAGCCCCTTTTGATTTCTCAGCAACCTTACACCGAGTGACTTGGACGTGGCACGAACAAGTGCTGCATGGCTACTCTTCTGTTCTGAGGCGCCAAGTCGCCTATAGCTTTCGCACATGTACAAACCACAATCAGCCATCTTTCAGAAGAAAAAAAAACACATCACAACCAACTGGTGAAAAGTAACAGAGACTATAGTAACAAAGTGTCAGTAGTTGCTACTACCCCTGAAGATTTGTCAAGATGGTAACTAATAGAATTCAAACATAGTGACTTGGACCAAAATTGATGACACCACTTTTAAGACCATGTCGACACCCTTTATAAGCCATGGAAGCCCAGCTAATCCATTTGGGAGCATGAACCAGTACTAACTCCTTATCTCCTTGTTGAGTGGTCATCATCTAGAAGATTGCATCAAGAAGCATCCTACATAGATCGAATTCCTAGTAAAAGCTGAAAGCACACACACATCAAGTAGGAAGGAGATCATGGTGGCCAAGGAGTTTGGGAGAGAAGTAATAAGCATGGACAAGGTGAAGACAGACGGAGAAGCGCTGATCGCCGCCGGAGACGAGGAAGAAGACGACGTGGTGCTCCCAGGGTTCCGGTTCCACCCGACCGACGAGGAGCTCGTCACGTTCTACCTCCGCCGGAAGGTGGCGAGGAAGCCGCTCAGCATAGAGATCATCAAGGAGATGGACATCTACAAGCATGATCCATGGGACCTCCCTAGTAAGTGAGCGCACATATGCTAATCGGTCCCGGTTTCTTAGTTTACTTCTCATACATGCATAACCTCATCTTCTTTATGTGATGTCGAATTTAGATTCTTAGCAATCGATGAAGCATCCTAGAGGTTTAGAGTTCAAAAGTAATTTTTGCTCATGCTTATGTATGAAATTGAATTGAAATTTACTCCCAAAAAAGAAGAAATTGAATCGAAATTGTAAACTTCAGAGGCGAGCACGGCTGGTGGAGAGAAGGAATGGTACTTCTTCTGCCTGCGAGGGAGGAAGTACCGGAACAGCATCAGGCCCAACAGGGTCACCGGCTCCGGGTTCTGGAAGGCGACCGGCATCGACCGCCCCATCTACTCCGCCACCAGCTCCGGCGAGTCCATCGGGCTCAAGAAGTCCCTCGTGTACTACCGCGGCAGCGCCGGCAAGGGCACCAAGACCGACTGGATGATGCACGAGTTCCGCCTCCCGCCGGCTGCCACCGCCGCCAATTCCTCCCCGAGCATGCAAGAAGCGGTAAGCTCCGTGCTCATGCACACTCTATTTCCACCAATTCACAATGCATTTTCCAGGCATGCAATGCTACCAGCAGCGATTTTCACTCGTGTGAAATCACAAGTCATCGTGCACTCCCACACGTGTGGAGAGCGTGATGAAATTGTCCGAAGCACGTGCAGTCCAGAAATGTCAACACTGACAAGATATGGTTCTCGTGTGTCTGAAAATGCAGGAGGTGTGGACCATCTGCAGGATCTTCAAGAGGAACATCACCTACAAGAGGCAGCAGCCGCAGCAGGTGTGGAGGCAGCCGGTGGCCACCGGCACCTGTCTGCCGCCGGCGGACTCGAGCTCGAACACGGGGAGCTTCGAGTCCGACGGCGGGGACGAGTACATGAACTGCCTGCCGGCCGCCGCTCCGAGCGTGCCCCGGCAGCATCACTTCAGCAATCAGATCAACATGCTGAACGGAGGCGGCGGCGGCGGCTTCTTCAGGGACAGCGTGCACAGCCACCAGCAGTTTCAGGGGCAGTGGTTCAACTCCCTACCTGCGCCGGCAATAGAGCAGAAGCCGCAGCTGAACTCGCCGGCGACGACCATTGCGTTCCATCAGAACGATCAGAGCCTGGCCGCGAACGATTGCTACAAAGACGGGTACTGGGACGAGATTGCCAGGTTCATGGAGGTCAATGATCCAGCAGTATTTTACGACTGTAGATATGCTTGATCGATAGGGAGATGCCTAGCTTCATCTTCAGAGTTCAGACTCCAAGTTAGGGACTAGATACACAGTAGTATTCACCGATCAGGAGCTCCAGTGTGCAAGACTGACATGCAGGGCCCGTGCCGCAGAGGCCGCTAGTCAGTTAGATTTTGCCTGCAATCTGCTCCAAACAAGACTTGTGTTTTATTTTCCTGATTGAATATACACATCATATCTGCTGTGACCAATCTTAGGTGTGCACTGGCTAGATATAGTGGATGTGGATGTGAGTGGCAAAATAAACAAATGTTTGAGCCAGAAATCATGGATTTGGCAAAGCCTATTTTGTACCATCAACAACTTGTGAGACCTGTTCAGCTCAGATTGATGCATGATAAACACCTGTTACTGACTCAGCAAAGCAACCTAAATGACAGTTTGTAACTTGGCTACGATCTTGGGATGCCAATTGAAGGGCTACAACTCAAGCATTTTGCCAGTAAAGTAACCTACATGCATCGTTTTTTCATACTCCTTGTCACTTTCAGAGATAAGTGATGTTAAGATGCAGACACCCTAGATATCAATTTTGCCACTCCGTAGATTGATTTTGTGCCCACAAGTCACTCAAAGCTGCGCTGGTGATGCATCAGCACTCAACCATGCGTGCTTGCGCCCGCAGTTAGACATTTTGATGAGACACAAATTTGTCACTAGTGGAAAAGTATATCATCTGCGATTTTAATCGCATAAACAAACCATGAGATACATTTCTTGTGCTGATCCCCTACTTTGACCCTTGCAGCACCTTAGTGGGGGGAACAAATCAATTGCTCCCAAGTTGATGCTGCAATTCAATGTTTCTTAACCAGTTACAGCATAACAGGGGGCACAATGTTACATTTTTAATCCATCTAATCTGAAGAAGAAGACGTCTTCCTTAGGTCAGTGATGTGAGAAGTTGTAAGAAAAGAGCTTAAACACCATCCTGGAGGCTGAAGTGACTTCCTAGATGACAAAACAGCCGTCTTTATATTCAACAGACAGTAGCAAGAATATGGCATGCAGGAAACACTCACCAAATGAAGCACTTTTCCCATGGTAATTAACCATTGGGATTATAGTATCGATGAGTTCTTATCACTGTGTCTGGATGGTCAAGAAAACAGACAACCTGATTTTGCGGCTTCTCTGACCAAGGAAGACACATAGTTTTTGTTCAATGATCAAAATACTAAGATAATAAATAAAATGACCGAGCTAGAGGTGTTAGACCAGAAACAGTCCAAACCAGAACTACAGAATCACTGATCAGACAAGGACAAAGAGGTAAATTTCAAGTGTGCAAATAAGACGATAATCAAGAGATAATAATTTCAGGCAGGTTAAGGAGTTCGACAGAGATTATATTCAATTTTTTAAGGCAAACCAGAAACAGCTCATTTCTTGTATATGGGTTAACATGCTATGGGACAACTAGGATTGCAGAGTGAAGCATGACATTCAAGAAGGAAGCCAGGAAAAAATAGATACCACTGCAAGCAAAACAGAACAGCAGAAGCTGCCAGCAATACTTGTGAACCTCAGCAGCAACTATATCATTGTTGATTTTATCTTAAACCACTGAGATAAGCACAAAGCAATCAACTGAAACATCACATCCGGATGCTACCTACTGGAGGACAGAGGGCTGTGCAAATGCCATCAATAAGGAGCATGACAGCAGGAAACGTTATACTTGTACTGAAAGCTTCTGTAACTCGTGGAGCACAGAACTTTTCATGCATAAGCAGTAGCATATAGACGGTTAGATTCAGCGGTATCACTCTCCTCGTCTTCCACTCCCAAAAACTGAGACGTCTTTCCACTCGAGCAGTTCCTGTTGGAGCATTGAAAGGGGGGGAAAAAAGAGTAAGACTACACTATTAAGGGTTTCAACAAACTCATGGCAGAGCTACATGCAATTTGATGATAATGAAATGTACTGCAAAATTCAATGAAAATCTAAAAACCTTTCAGAGAGTATCTTCTCTTCAGACAAAGCCTTCTCAAGCCTCTCCTCAAATGGTGTTGCATGCCAACTCACCTTTTGATCCTGCCCATGTAAACATTGTTTACTCTAGGTAAGTCCATTTTACTTGAGTGTTAGCAGAAATCAAGAGAAATAGAGGCAGACTTTACTTCTTTGTACTTATTTGTTGAATTGGGGATGCCATTTCCATCAAACCATTTAGGAGTGCAATTTACTGGCTCTTTATCTTTCCAGTGTGCTGCAACCATTCCAATAATAGGCCTGTCCTCATCTGAACTCTTAGCTGAATGAGACCTGTTGCCTGTCAAGGCCTCATCTCTGAATGGCTTCTTAGGATTTGGAGGCTTCAACCAATGGGACAAGCTTGGGAGCTCCAGCTCTGAATCATTGTTCTTCAGTACCTTCTTTCTGGTGCCATGAATAGTTGCCTCAGTTTCCAGGGACTTCTCCATAGATGGTGTGGTCACGCTGTCTCTTATCTTGTTAGAGGATGATATAGAATCCTCGGAGCTCTGGAAAAGGGAATATTCATCAGATATTGAAATTTCCATGGCAACCACATTGTCATTCTTTGCACACTTTGGATCCTCCTCCGATTGTCCAGGATGTAAGAAATCTTCTTTTGATACCCCACATTCTTCAAGATCCTTGGCAGGATCTAAAGTTTGGTGTTCTTCATCCTGCGCACAAGCTTCAGTAATGCTCCCATTCATCAACTCTTCCACATTAGTTGCAAGGGAAGTAGCTGAAGACTGCAACTCATCATTTGTTTTTGAAGAACTGCAATAATGAAGCCCAAACATCCAAAATATTAAACTGGTTCGGCTACTACTTTCTACAATAGAGAGAGAGAGGAGAGAGAGCAGCAGCATCTTCAGACGTAAGAACAGTTACATGTCTTATTCAGTAATGTTATCAGTATCACTAGCAGAAGGAACAAAGTTTGCATACCTCATTGCATCTGGTACAGTAGAGCTCTGATGAGACCTAGGAGTTTCACAGTTCTCAACCTTCAGGGCTTCCATGAAATGCACATCATCAGACATGGCAGGAAGACATCCTGAATGTGTTTCCTTCTGATGGACTGAATCCGCATTCTTGGGCGCTCTTTGGGTTTCATTTGTAGTTTCCTGCAATGCACCATAATTCTCTTGGATAATAGCCTACTATCATGGTGAGAAATTAGTCTGCAGCTAAGAACCCAAGACTATGTGGTGTATGCGCTAATAAAAGATAACTGATAGAATTCACCGTTATGAAGCTGATATTTTATAACAACATCACGCATGACAATATATGAGATAAAGTAACATACATAGGTTATCTACAAGAAATAACTAGATTAAAGGAAAGAAGTGTATTGTGTTTATACAACCAAATTGGCTGCTGCATTGTCTTGAACTCTTTACCATTTACCAGCACAAGTTCAATCAAATGAGCAATGAATCAACTTAAAAGTCCGTGCCAACTTATGTCCAGGTAAAGTTGACATGCAAGCATCCACGAGAAATTAGCATGTCAGCGTGTGCAAATTATTTCACTAACACCACAAGCATTATGTATGTAAAACTTTTGAAGGAGCATGTCACATATAACGAGAAATTTATGAAAAAAAGGGAGGTAGCAGGACCTATAATCAACCAAGGATCCCCTACTGTATATGCTGGTCCTAGTCATGTAAATTCAGCTGAACTGAAACCATGAGATACAGTACCGATAACCAAGTGCATGGAGAAAAAAACAATAATTACAATTCACAAACGATAAAGGGGATAAATCAGCGCAGGGCCTGATTTTGAGAATGGCCGCACCTGAGGTTCAAGCTCCTGATCCATCCCCTTCCTCCAATCGCTCTGGTCGGCCCACGAGCTCGCTGTCTGCTCCGCAGCTGCTCCCTCATCTTCAACCGACAACACAAGTCAGCAACATCGAAAACAAACAAAAGCAGAAGCAATCAGCAATCACCACCATCCAACTCGACAGTGACCAAAGGGGAACGAAGTACGGAAGGACAAAACTAAAACAATAAATAAAAGGGCACCTTCTCGCTGGAACACGGCGGAGAGCGCGTTCCTCGACGGCTGCCTCGTCCTCCTCGCCGCAGCATCCTGACGAACAACAGCACAAACCGGCAGAGTTAAGCACGCGCGGCTGCGTTCCCACCCCGCACAAATCTAGGTCTCATTCACCGCGGCGAGGAATAGGACCATCCCCCAAGTGGATTCCGCGCGAGGGCGCAAGAAAACCGACCTTGTAGCTCGTCGCTGGGGCCAGGGACGGAGGCACGAGCAGGCCGCCGTCGCCTCCGCCCTTCACCTCGCCGCCGTCGCCGGACGCGCGGAAGCAGCCGAACAGGCACCCCATCATCCCCCCGCTCCTCCTCCGCCGCCGCCGCCGCACGGCCGGGGTTCCGCCCGCTTCGAGGAGGAGCCGCGCCGCGCCGCGCCTCGTGGCAGCTGGAGAGAGGAGAGGGGGGAGACGCGAGGTTTTAGGGGAGGAGCAGGTGGGTGGGAGGGGTTTGAAATTTAAAACGGTGAGAGAGAGAAGAGAGAGAGAGGAGGCGGAGGTGAGGAAAAAGAGAGAGAAGCACGGCGGAGTCAGCGCAGCAGAGTGGGCGGACGGCCCGGCCCGACTGGGCCCCTGTCTCGCTCTCTGCCTGCGCGGCTGCGCCGCATGCGTGGCCTTTTGACATGGAAATGATTTTAATTTAGGAAAAAATCCTTCAAATTGGGACGAGTTTGTGTTTCCTCCCTAATAATAAAATCGTCCGTCTAAACTTCTAAACTCCTTGAACTCGCGATAATGGACACACGACCTCCCTACCTGGTTTCTCTTAGTGGTTTCTCTATTTCTCTTTTATATTTATTTTGGCTGAATATTTGAAAAATTATAGTAAATAAAAAAATAGAAAATAGAAAATTTAATTTTGTTGGACTCTACGTAAATATACGATATAATATAACTTAGTAAAAATATTTTGATATATACTTTTCTATAATTAATTAATAGCTACAGTTTTTGTGGTCCAATTATGGTGAAATTTTTATGGTGGGTTAACCATTGTATGCTTGAGCTGTTGGCAAAATTTTATGCTCATTGGATCATGTACACTATGGTAAAAAATTCATACAATGGTTTGCCCACCATAAAAATTTCACCATAATTGGACCATAAAAACTGTAGCTATGAATTAATTATAGAAAAATATATATCTAAAAGTACAACAATTTTTTTTCTAAATTATATTATATCATATGTTCACTGCATAGATCTGTTCATTTGGAGTTCAACAAAATTGAATTTTCTATTTTATAATTTTTTTGATTTACTATAATTTTTCAAAGATTTAGCCAAAATAAACATAAAAGAAAAAGAGAGAAACCACTCACTCAGAGAAATCAGCCAGGGAGGTCATATATCCGGTATCGCGAGTTCGAGGAGTCCAGATGGACGGTTTCGTTGTCCAGTGAGGAAATATGGATTCGTCCCAAAGTTTAGGGAGGTAAAAATAATTTTTTCAGAAAAGGCTAGGGAAAAGGCTGGGGGCTAGCACTGAGGGAGGAGTCTGTGTGGCCTGTGGGCTCTATGGCTTTCATTTCCTCATTGGAAGGGAGGGAGCAATTTTAGGAGGCAATAAAATGGTGATGCTGAGAGATGAGTATATATGGTAGCAGTGTGTTAATCCTCATAAATGTTGGTGGATATGCTGGTCTAATGTTCTTAGTTACATTTGGCAAGATGCCTTCCGCAGTTCCGCCCGTATTTTCAAAAATAATATCTTCCACCTCGGGTAGAATTTCACGGGAATTTCAGAAAATGATATCACATGAATTGATAAATTTTAACTGAACGGGCCTAAACCTCAGCCTCATTGTAGCAAGTCAAGCTGGCAGCTTGGCACCAAGGATTTGTGGCTAATGCTTAAGTTCAAAACTACTTTCGATTTCCATGACTGTCTCCTGGGAGTTTTTCTTCCTACTCTGTTTTTACCATGTGAGCATCAGCATTTGAATCCTAGTACAGTCAAGCTTAGCATAACGGTCCGAATCAGATCATGACACACTACTTCCAGTCCTCACGAATGGTAGAGTTTCAAACCACAACTAAACCCATGTAAAAATTGTCCATGGAAATGACGTAAACATGTATACAGAAGAGCTAATGCCATCATGCCTGCATGTATACAACTATCCTGCTAGTAAGATGAAACAACTGCGGACAACTACTTCATTACTACCATCATACAAAGACAATAACTCTTCTTCTTTTCAACATCCAGACAATTTCACCATCCACAAACAGTAACTGTTTCTCTTTAGAACATCTGGGCAATAGCTAATGAAACCTTCATGACATGAATGATTAGTGTCATCCAATGACCATCTTAACACAGGTCTCACAAACAGCAACGGAAATATGGTACAAACTGAATACAAATTTACTATGGACAAGTAAGCCCTTGGCATGAGTCCGCCAACAAGAAACCCATTTTTTACCTCTAGCAACTCAAGCTCTTTGTGGGCTGTATCTGCAACGAGATGCCTGTTGCTACACAAATGTATCCAGAGCCATCCCCCAGTGTATTTGATTTACTACTCTATGTGTGCCTTGTATTATCAGGTTTCCATCCTAGTTCCCGAGCCCTTTGCTCCCACAAAGAAGTCAGTTTCCTTTGTTCAACCAATGCTTCCGCTGATTTCTCCCTAGCTTCTTCACAGGTGTCCATACCTGAGCTGCATTTGTCAGCCTCCTTTTGATACTGTGAAGCTAACTTTTTGGCCTCGAGCAACTTTACATCAGCCTCTTGCTGAGCTTGTGTCGCCTCCTCTTCTCTCTGCCTCAGTTCTTCTATAAGCAGCTCTGTGAAACTCTTTTCTGTTTCCTCACCAGAGGCACGACCCTTAACCCCTTTGAATTGTTTGGCACAATCTGGAAACATGAAAATGAGCCATTATCAGTTAAACCACAGTAACTGGAAAATGGAGGAATACGGTTAAAAATATAAGGCATTCATGTGCTCCAACTTTGTCATGTGTATAAAATCACAGACATAACTAGGCCCCAAAGTTTCTTGACAAGATAGTTCAAATATACCATGGCTCAAGGATAAAAGGATCTACATTGACATATGGGTATATCTTGCTCTCGGCATTACTTGGATATTCTAGTTGAGCGCAAAATTAAAATCCATATAGAATAAAAAGAAACAAAGAAAATTAAAATCCATATAGAACGAACAGAAACAAAGGACCCAGCACTTTCTAGGTGAAACTATTTGGCAACACAGCGACATATAACAGCCCAGATATTGCAGTCCTTTACGGATGAACTGCACCTCTGGCAAGCTGCAGGTGCTAAGGGGGTTAGCGCCCTCGGCTTAGTTCAGGTGGTTTAGGCACCAGTAGGGCGCCAGTTGGTGGTCAGGTCCCTGTTCCCACCCTTTTTGTAAGAGTCCTTCACAGTGTTGTTTTTTCACCATCCCCCATTCTGGTCCACGGTGGAGGATTGGTTTTGTTATTGGATCACATCTTTCTTCTTAATACAAAGATACGCAGCTCTCTTGTGTGTTCGAGAAAAAAAAACAGCCCAGATATTAAACAGAGGAGACAGTAAGCAAGTTTGAGGAAGCTTCTTAAGTTCCACGGTTAGCATCTAGAAATCCTTAATGTAGAGCATCAGAGTTACCGGTTTGGCATGGTTCCCAAGTTCGTGAAAGCCAATATTTCAGTGGACACTTGCGACCTCTTATTCAAGTTCTAGGATAGGTAATAGCCAATTTGACAATTGAGATACTGCACAGTGAAAGCCAGAGAAGGTTGATTCTAATTTTAGTACTGATCAAATCGTAACATTCATAGGTAGGTAATAGAAAGTTAGTAACAATACAACATCTAGTTGGCTGAATCATCTAACTGCCAACAAACTGAGGTCCAACTCCTAGCTCTGTCTTGAATACTAGGTGAAAGAAACATAATCTAATCAGCTAAAATCATTCAATCATCACATGCCCAGCATGTATAGACAATCTCATGCATATGAGTTGGAAATTTGAGCAAGCAAAACAATTTTCTCTGGTGAGACAATAAAAAAAGGATCAAGACTGACAGGTGCCCCCAAGCTAATTGGCAATATACAGAACTCCGGATCTAAACGTGAGTTGCCAACCTATAATCCACTAATCATAAAATGTCTTCGGCCTAGAAAATCTGACAGTAACTCACTACTACCGCAAGCACTGCTCGCCGTGCAGACAACAACAAAACGAAGCACACGGAAGGAAAATCGCATCGCATCGGATCTAAAAGAGCGGCGGGGCCAAGATCTGAGGAAGCAGCGAGGGGCGGCACGGGCACGGACCTTCCGGGAGGTCGAGGAGCGGGCGCGCGTCGCAGTTGCAATCGCAGGCGGGGCACGCCCCGGCCGCCGTGAGCGCCTCCGCGGCGTGCCAGTAGAGCTGCGGCCCCACGATGTAAGCGGCGAGGCCGAGCCCCAGCAGCGCTACCAGCGCGGTCACCAGCGCCGGGCTCGGGCCCCACGCCGACGGCGCCCCGGCTCCCGCCATTGCTTGAGCAGCCGCGCGCGGAGAGCAGTGGATGGGGGGTGGACCGGTGGTGGAGAGGCGAGTCGCCGGCGCGGGGGTTAAAGGAGCAGGAAGGAGTGGGGCGGGCGAGTGAGGTCAGTCAGTGGAGGCGGAACGGACGCGCAAATGGAGACGGGCCCGAACCGGGCAAATGGTGTGCGGCGGTGGGTTTGGCGCGGGGGGGGGGGGGGGGGGGGGTGGGGGTGGGGGTGTGGGGGCTGACCGACACGATTGGTGAAGTAGGATGAACAGCCACCCAAAGTAAAGTGTGCTGGGAAGAGCTGCGGTGTATCTGTATCTACTGCTTGTGAGTTGTGACAAAATGTCTTATATTTGTCATGCACTCATGCTATAAGTTTTAAAAGACTTGCTATGCAATTTTGTGTGGTTGTAATTTTCCTTCGCAGTTAAATTTGTTTTTTACACAATCTAAATGTGGCTCAGTTTATGTTCACCCCAATTTTGAGATTCCGACTTAGAGTGGGTACTCATAATTTTCAAATATTTTTTTCAATAATGAGCATACTCGTGAACAGTGGGGTATGCGTGATCAGTATTTATGGATCAACCCTATTAGACACTTATACATACAGGTGTTCGTGTGCATGCGTCTATAAAATATTTTGTAAGAAAATTTTTTATATAAACAGTTTTATCATCTATAGGCGCGTAGAGCTAAAAAAAATATGACATTTCTTGGAGCTTCTTACAAAATCCACAGCCACGACGTGACCAGTCCCTAGTTTCCGGTTACAATTACAAAATCTATAATAAATTTAAAAAACTTTGATCAAAATTTAGCACGGAAACCATATATGAACGCACTGCTCCCTGCCAAAGTACTATTAGTAGCACTATTTTTATTTATCTATGAACCTTAAGCCAGATGATTTCTTATTTCTGAACTCGGGAGGCCAAATGGATTATTTTTTGTCTCTCCGGTTCCCTTGCCGGGTCAGTACTCGCCAATCCCTATGTCAGGTAGGCCCACCACAGCCGTTCCCCAGAAAAATCCAGAAAAGAAAAGATACGAAAAAGAATGCCGTGCCGGCCGTGCCACGGAGCGGAACGCCCAAAACCCCCAGCATCTCCTCCGCCTAGAAACCCACGTCGACGGGCGACGGCGACGACTTCGATCCATTCCCAGTTCTCACCACCAGTCCACCACCGCCTCCCGTCAACGCCGAATCCGCCACTTACGCATGGACCCAGCACGGGAGCCGCTCGCCGGCGGCCTCCAGCGCCGCCCCGCGGCGGCCGCGAGGGCCGGAGGGGGGCCACAGGAGCCGCCTCCGGGCGGGCAGCGCGCCATCCACGCCGACGTCGACCCGCAGCCGCGGCCGTGGCCCTGGATGCAGAAGGTGGCCATCCTCGCCATCGTGCTGCTCGGGTGCCTCCAGTTCCTGCCGGCCACGCACTTCCGGGACCCCAACGACCCGCACCGCAACTGGATCCCCTTCGACGGCTCGCGCAACCCGACGGTACGGCACCGCGCACCAGGCTTGACTTGCTCTCTGTGCGTGTGGAATTGCGGAAGCTGCTTGCTATGCTGATCAATTTCTCGATTTCCGATCAGCAGACCCTGGTATTGCTAGTAATATGCGAAATACATAACTAATACTATGTAGACTTTCCATTTCTCACGAGATCTACGTGTATTGGTGTAATGTTCCCCCTTCTAAAATGCATTTTTTGATGGTAGCACTGCAGAACTATTACTCACTGTTCTAGAAGAACTAAAACTTCTAGCAAAAGCTGTATCTCTGTG
The DNA here is from genome assembly GCF_002211085.1 of Panicum hallii. Classification (NCBI taxonomy): domain Eukaryota; kingdom Viridiplantae; phylum Streptophyta; class Magnoliopsida; order Poales; family Poaceae; genus Panicum; species Panicum hallii. The sequence goes on along the minus strand of NC_038050.1, from coordinate 3,827,732 downwards.
AGAATGTTGTAGTTCTGTGATATATACATGAAAGTTGTAGTTTGTGGTAATTAAGTCAAAACAGTGGTAATTTTTTTTAATCTACTCGTATATTCCAATATTTGGAGTTTTGGACATTGGGAGATTAAATGAGGAAACAAACTAACAACTTCATTAATAGTCATTGGATCATTGAAGCGTTACAACTAAGTGAATTTCTTGAGCTACTGATTTTTATTGCAGGATTTGTCAAATGTGGTTGGAAGTGTAGATGTCTTCTCTTGGACAAGCTGTCTGGATCTTCGTACTCTTGCTGTGCTGACAAATTCCACGCTGTCCAGCTCAAGGTTCTGCATCGTGTATATTTCAGTAATAATGAGAAATTTGGTCTGATTAAAGTTGCCTCTAACTGTATGAAATCTTCTTGGTTGATATAGAGGAAATTTAGATAGCATAACGACTGCTTTTTTCTGCACAGTTATTTTAAATTAAATGCAACACTGGATAATTTTACTTTTATGTTGGTTACACCAGTAATGATATAGAAATAAAATGCTGAGCGAGTTGTTTCGCCAACATAACTTTTTTTTTCCATCTGTTTGGCAGTGATCGACAGAATATATCTTTCCATTTCTTAATACCTGAAGGAGGCAATGATAAATTGCCCTACCACAAGTTAAAAGTAGTGCTACCTGATTCAGATCTCACTGTTACTAGGTGAGCACACAAACCTAGCTTCCTTGTGTCCTGTCATTGTGGCCATTCACACACTTGTGTCCCCCGCAGTCAGAGGCAAATCAAGGACAAGCTAAATGTTGCTACCCCAGAAGGAAACTTCCTTTGGTCATTCCACAAGGAACTGTCACCCCTCCTTATTGCAAAATCTCAGTTGTCCAAAAAGAGATATCTTCATATCTCTGCAGACTCCATTGTGAAGGTATTGGACATCCACTTTATACATTTACTCAAACCTGCCAAGGGACTCGTCGAAAAACTATAGTTGAACTGGTAAAGGAACATTACAGAAATTTCTCACAAAGTGTTAATACTTTGTTGGGTGGGCACAGCATAGTACAATAAGATAGTCCCATTCCATCACTAATCTTTTGGCCTCCATCTTGCTCATTCAGACAAAGCACTCATGGTCCAACAGACTTCTCCTTGATTCTTTTTTCTGTCCTATGCTGCTTTATGTGCTCAGTTGTTATGGTTGTGACCATGACCAATTTCCTAATAATTTAGAGGAAATTCCAGACATGCACAATCAAGAGATTTTGCAAAAAAAATAAAAAATCTCGTTAGCATGAGTGATACTGACAGATGGTCACTCGTTTCCAATTCATAGCTTTAAAACAATGAGCAAAACAAAATGAAAATCTGGATTACAATAGAAATCCTTCAGGTATATCTAAACAGAAGTTTTAGAAAGTATTGATGTATCCGTATTCAATTTCATGCACTTGACAGCATAATTCCGATGTTGCGTTCATGTGTTGGAAGTGTAGCAAAACAAAGCATTTTATCAACACCTTGGGATTAACTTATTTGAAGCGTTGATTTTTGTCCCCATCCACAGGGCAAAATTGAAGATCTTGGTCGCATGGATTTAGGCACTTATGCCATTGCTGCCACTGAAGATTGCAGCAAGCGCTTTGGTGATTTTGTCAGTATGGACGTTCTAAGTGCCATACAAAGAGCAGCTGCAAAAAGTTGGGTTTCTAAAGAGCCTTACGACAAGGATGCGTGCCTAGTTGACTTTGATGTGCTCTTGGTAGAGCCTCGCAAGCTGGAGAAGAACCTGGTTGATTCCATCATGTGGTGGACCGGAGTTGTTAATGTAGCCAATCCAAGGTAAGAGAAGCTCGTGACATTCTATTTTATGTGTGTAATATGTACTAATATCCACTGCCACCATACCTTATGAAACCACTTTTAAGTTTGCCTACTGTGTATTCAGAACTTTCTTGCTTATGTTAAAAATATATTTGCAGGGACCACATTAGGTTGGCAATTGCTCTTGCCCTCTATGACAAGTATCTGAAGCTACCTTCGACTTGGAAGCGAGCAAATGCTAAGGCAGACATTCTCAACTACGATGGACCGAAAAAAGTTTGCTCCGATGATGGTCGTCAGCACGAGCAATCAAGCTATGGTGACAACTGGAAGGAATACCTTCATCAGAAATCTGAAGCCATACTGAACTCCTAAATAAAGATACTTCATCCTACACAGTTTTTACATTGTCGTGAGTGGCAACTGACCATCTTGAGACATATAATGCGGGCATTTTACTAACTTGTAAAGCCCAGAATAGAATGCATTCCATATTGTTCTCCGTCTGCCATTTAGCCACTTGATGTTGTACTGAACTATTTTTTTTCAGCATAGCAGAAGTTAAGAATGCTTCCATTGTGGTGAAAAATTTAGATATCTGGAAGAATCATGTTTTTGCAACAGACCCATAAAATTCTTTCCATCTTTCTGGTGTCAGTTTAAGTTTCGTTTCTCGCCATTGTAGTCTCACTGAAATGTGGGCCCAAACAGTAGCAAATGGCTAAAGGCAGAGAAGACAAATGTCATTGCCTAGATTTTTGATTGGATTCATTTTGTGCTGACTTGCGCCAAACTCAGAACATCCCGTTCAAATTTTTACCATGCCCAACGATTTCATTGACATAAACATGTTGAGCAACCCAGAGCTGTTTCTACATTATTGGCTACTACACAATTTACAAATACACTGCTACGTTGGCATACATCACATATTATACATCACAGGAAATCCCAGACTGGAATGGTGTACTGGCCTTGATCCGTAGTTTGGTGCCCCAGTTGAGGGTTGCTGCTAAGGAACTGGAGTGATTGTATGTCTGGAGGTGGAGCCTGCAGCAAAACAAGATAACCATGTGACTGTTAATTTCGCCTTCTTAAGCAATTTTTACATGATCTACATGACAGAATACATGGTGCATCACCTACTAGTTACAATAGATATTAATAAGTTCATGTCACGCTTTATGAATCTCAGTTATTTGAGCGACATACAAATAAAAATCGCTCCATGGATACAACTGGTTCTGTAGGGGAGAATGTGTGTACATCGGCTCGATGACCACTTATGGTCATATACACTATCAATTGCTGATAAAACCAGCTAAATCTATCAGTAATTACCTGGGGGATTTGAGGAACATTATGATAGGGTGGTGGTTGCAGATGAGAAGGTTGTTGAAGTGGTGTTGGTTCTTGAAGCTAGCAACATGTTAATTTGCAGCACATGAGAACAAAAGTGTATACTTGTATTTTACTTCAAAAAGTCTGGAAATCCAAGTTACCTGCCCAAATGGTGGCATGGCTGGGAATCCCTGGAGAGAACCAAGACCAAACTGCTGGGCAACATACGGTGCCTATACACCAAACGCATCAACATATCAACTCTTCAGTATGTGCTAGTAACAGCAACCGATGTAATCATCTACCTTCCCGTCTGTTCATCAATTCATATTGAAAATGCATAAAGGGTATAAATTTTACCTGCATTATATGGCTTGGTGCAAGAAATTGACTGGTTGGAGTTCTTAAATGATTTGGAATATCATTTGATACTGTGGGAGGAACGACCCTGAGTGGGATATCGATTTCCTCAGGCTCCAATAGACCTGCAACAGATTAATCAGATCACACATTGATCATATAAAATCAAACACTAAAGCAACATAGCAATGAACAAACCTTGTCTAGCCTTTTTCTTCTTATTTGAATCTAGAGGACTTTGTTGCCGGCGACGTGGCTCTACATTTTTATTTTTCTTAGCAGTTACTCTGCGAGGTTCACTGTTGCTGACTTCGCTCTGATGCAAATGTGGCTGATGGCCTTTCAGGATAGCACTTAAGGAAGATTTATCATGCAACTTTGCTTGCAAAAGTACCTCCACTTGTTCCACAAGCTGTTCATATTGGTTCTCCAGGAATGCATAAGCTTCAATGCTTTCAGAAGCTTTTGCTGCAATTTTGTATAGAGTCCGGCACAATGTATTGTACCGCCTTGACAATGAAAACCTGGGATCTTCATCTATGGCTGCATAGCTATAGCTCTCTCCTGGAGCTTCGCTTTGAGCATCTTTTCTCCATCTTTTCAGAATATAGTGTGGTGGAAGTTCTTTGATATTTCTCAGTTCAAGAATTTTCAATACATGACAACATGGAAGACCTGTGAATTCAAACTTCTTACAACTACAAACAGCCATACATTGTGTCGAATCAAACCTAACAAACCGACCCCGAGGCCTGTCTTTGACAGTTACCTGGTACTCAGATATCGGTCCAATCTCACCACAGCCATAGACTATGCAGTTTGAGATCTGTTCAAATTCCATCCTGAACATCTCAAACAGTGTTGGAGTATATGAATTAGCAGCTTGCCAAAGCAACCGCAGTGGTGCTACCCTTTGTGTCATTTGAGCCCCAAGGTAGTCAGCTTGTTGTTCAGCTAGACGTTTTTCCTCCAAAAATTTATCATAACTGTTGAAGAAGGTTCGAAGATCAACTTCTGGTTTAAGGAGATCTTTCAGGATAGTATCTGTGTTATCACTTCTTAGTGTGGCTGCAATATCTGCACAGAACGTATCACGCCCATATGGCAAAGCCCATCTTTCTCTACCATCATACAATTTACTTAACCACTCATTATCTTTTAAATTGTACTTCTCTGAAAGGATTTCCCAGCTTGAAATGAAGTCCTCCTCCTCATAGTCATACAGCCACCTACTAAAATCAAGTGTAAAAGTTTCTGAATCTTGGAAGTTATCCCTTAATACATTGCTAGCAGTCAGATATAGATGCAACAGTGAGAAGCGATGGGTGGTCCCAGGCCAAACAGAAGAAATTGCATCAATAAGTGCTGTAGACTGATCAGTCAAAACTGTTTTTGGCTGTTTTCCACTCATAGCTGATTTGAAGGTCTCAAACAACCATCTAAAGGATTGAACTGAGTCATCATAAATCAATGCTGTACCGAATATTATTGGCTGCTTATGATGGTTAACACCAATAAACAACAGAAGAGGTCTCCCATATTCACTTGTGCAATATCTTGTGTCAATACACACTACATCGCCAAAGTAATTATAATCCATTATTGATTTAATGTCAGCCCAGAATACATTTGTGAATTGGTCATCTTCATCCACTTGAATGGCATAAAAGAAGGAAGGATTCTCGCCTTTCATCCTTCGTAAATATTCACTGATGGCCTGGGCATCACCTAATTGCATATTTTTTATGCGTTTTGTCCTTGTGTAATTTTTATACTCATTTGGAATCAAAACAACTTTTGGTGGATCAGGAGGCTGTTGTACCTTTGATAACAATTTTTGTGACTTCAAAATCTGAATGTCCACCAAAGGAGCTTCACGATCATGATTATGATCAGACACAAACTCAGTCACTACATATTTTCCACTTGATGTAATTTTAATAGTCATGTGTGCCTGGCAACCGGTTCTTGTTTCTGGTCGTGGCTTCTTGGATTCAGAATAAATATTTTTCGGACGAAATCCCTCCTTGGAACAAACATATGCTCGTGATTTTGTAACATTCTTCGCAGTTTTGTCCAAAAAGCCTTTTCGGACACTGAATCCTTCAGCTCCAGCATACTTCACATAGAATTCATAGGCCTTATCCTCATTCAGGAAAACCATACCTATCTTCGGTTCTCCTCCAGGTCCAGCACCTACTTCATCTTCTGGATCTGGTTCTGCTTCAATTATGTCATCTTCCTTGCCCTCTGCCTGGACAGGGGAAAATTATGAGTGGAGACTGGAGAATTGAATATAAATATGCAATTGCAGCTGTTCATATGTTGTAAAACTCAACAATTACTATTCACCTTTTTTTGTTACTAAACAAAAACTAGACACAGAAAACTTAAGTGATGTGCTATGCAACACTTGCAGAGTTTGTTTTTTCCTTTTTGTTATTTAGGTATGGAATTCAAGGGATCAACCCATCCTAGATGGGATAGTCCATCCTTTTTTTTTATCAAGTATACAGGAGAGTGGCATCATTGCATTAAGAAGAAGAATGTACATAGAGTACAAATAAAACACATCCCACGAGATCAGCGCTTAAAACATTTGTGCCACAAAGAAAAAACTGACCCACAACCAAACCAAGACCAACTAGGTCTCAAACATGAATTTGGTAGAATTACTCAATACGTATAAGTAGTAAATTACACAAACCATGTGCTTGTGAGGAATGAGGTGGTGATAGATCAACCCATTGATTCCTCAAACCAAATAAGTGGGTAGGTCTGGAGTTAGGATTGGATGATCCATCACCATTCCATTACTCAAGCCAAAAGGTCTATACATTTCTGGTGGATCTTACCTTCTCTTCCATTTTGAGATTTTGCTTCTCAAGACGTTTGGAGCGTCTTTCTGAAGGCTGCAGAGCACAAGATTAAGTAAACATAAGAATGAAAAATAAATTAGTAAATTTCTTCATTTGTAGTGGAAATCTAATAAGTAAACGGAAGCACGTTAGTGGCAATTGAATAAGATAATATCATCCAGTTCACCAGAGATCAGATAATAAATACTTGTCAGGTTAGAAAGTTACAGATATGTGAGTTGCCATAGTGCAGTAACTGGTAAGATTAACTATCCAGATTCCAAAATTCACATTTAGTAAGTTAAGCAAATATCAAATGAAGAAGAGTGACCAAATACATTTTTCTAGAAAAAAAAACAGAGTTAAAAGCATGCAAAGGGCCAGGAAAACAACTCCATGTTCCGTTAAAAAAATGGATATGCAAACGAGGTAAAAAAACATATTTTCCAGTAAAAAAACATACCATGAGTTAGTTCATCATTTTTTCCCTTGTGTGAGTATCATTAGACATAAACTTTGTGCTATTTAATCTGTTTAATGGATCAGTAAACCATGTATTAATGTTATGCTAACAATGCAAACCATTCAAAAGTACTAGTTATAGGCAATATGGCCAGAAATTTACCAACTGTCCTTCACTTGACAGGAATCTACCTCCATTGCCGCGCTTGCGCCTTTCAGCCAAAGCTTGTCGTGAGGCAATCTAAAAGGACAAGAGCATATTGCAGCACGTGGGAGTAAGTACTTGTGGGAAAAAAAGTGTACCAACTATCTTAGTATGTGCCTCAACACTTTGAAGCTTCTAATACATCTTTGTGTGTTAATGCTGGTTATTGCTTAAAAAATATTTAGAAGCTCCACAACCTTTCAAAAAGAAATTTGCCATTTTGTCCTTCAATCAGCTGCATTGCAATATTTTGTATGATCTCTTTGTATTTAAATGAGCTCAGATCATTCTTCTACTTTCTAACATCCTGTTTGGCAGGGCTCCATCTTGCAACTCCACCAAGGATCTCACTGATCCGCTGCCAAATACCCCTACCCCATCTCAAAATTTTGTAGAGCAGCCAACTCCTTGGAGTTTAGGCCCTTGCAGTGCAGGATTTTGGAGCTGTTGCAAGGATGTTCCACTGGGGATCCGTGAAACAGGCTTAAGCAGTCTGCCGGTCTCTTTTATTGTTCCGCTAACCAGATCCAGCGATCTATCCCCCTAATCTCTTATCTCTCAGAACTAACATTCATACATACTATGGACAAATTTACCATGCCCTAGGCACAGCCACCATAGCACACATTGGAAAAAATTGTGGAGTGGATTCACTTCCAAACATGATGACTTTCATCAGCAACCAATGACGAGTTAATGACAATTTTCGAGAGGTACTAGAAAAAAGTAAGAATCGCTCCATTCTAATCCAATATCACATAGAGAAAACATACTAACCTTGAGAAAATAAGAGGAACCAAACAAACACATTTCCATACTGTTACTAAGCTTAGAAATAGCTAATTGTGACCTTAATCCCCAGCCCAAATGAGAAGAAAAGTCTACACATGAGATCATCTTGGTGACTCACATATCTATACAATGATCTCTGTCCTCTCATGTCATCAAAATGATTTGTTCGAACAATTGTTGCAGCTAACAGTGATCAGACAGTTATATATGGTGAAAAAAAATTGTATGTTGCATATTGCTTTGCATATGAGAAAGAACAGATAGTTCTGCTCCCAACACTAGAATAGGATAACTTGTTTAAGTTATTTCGCTTCTAGTAAAAAGATGGAAGATGGGCATTACAAATGTCAATGTACCAAGTATCACAATTTCATCATGTTCACAATGCCTACATTCGTTCTACTCTACAGTAGACAGTATCAGTATCATAATTTATAGTATGTCATTCATCACAACTAGTAGCAAAATCTGAGGTGTTTACCTTGGTAGGCCTGCTTGAGGCAGGTCTGCTCTGTCGCTTCGAGAGGTACTTACTGAGTATCTTCTTCCTCTCCTCGAGATTGTACTGCGATGCCCTCACACCGAGCTCCCTCAACACATGTGCCTGCAGGGTGTCATCCTCCGTAACAGCCTTCCTGGGCCTCCCCCTCCCTCTCTTCACTTCCACCTGGACCTCCTCTTCCACTCCCTCCTGATCCTTCCCTTCATCCTCCTCTTCCTCCTTATCGTTAGAAGCAGCAGCAGCAACTTGTACCCCATCCTTCTCCGCCTCCAACCCAGCAACAGACTTCCCATCCTGCTCCACCATACCCTTCTTACTCCTACCCCTCCTGGAACCTCTCCCATTCTGCACCTCAAGCCCATTCTCAGCACCTCCCACCCCAACACCCTTCTCCACCTCAACGACTTCAGCATCCTTCTTCGCAGCATTGCGGCTCCTCGTCTTATAAGGCTCCCTCTTCCTCTTCCCAGCGGCTGCGGCAGCAGCAGCATCCTCCACCATCTCCTCTGCTTCCTTCCCCTCATCCGAATCCTTCCCTTTACCCCTCCTGCTAGAGTAAATGCCCCTCCAGCACTGGAACCGCTGCATGATCTTCTCGCCGTCGCCCACCGAGCGGCGGTTAGAGCCCGTACGCGCCTTGAACCCCACCCGCTCGCCGTATCCGTAGTAGAACTCCTTGGCGGCGTCGGCGGATTCGAACTCCATCCCGAGCGCCGGCACGGTCGCCGCGACCTCGCCGGGGGCGACCTGCAGCTCGTGGTTGTGCTCCACCACCAGCTTGGACACCTTCCACTTGCCCCCGCCGCCGTCCTTTCCCACCACCTCCATCATCGCCCCGCACCGCTCGCCCGGGGGGCCCGCCGGCGAACCCGAAATGTCCTCCCCCTCATCAGCGTCGCCGGCCTGCTGCGGGGGAGGCGGGGGGCCCGCGGCCGCCCCCGCCGGAGCGTCCTCCTGCTCATCGGCGGCACCGGCCTGGCGGGGAGGCGCGTCGGTCTCCGGCGGCGGGTCGCAGCTCGCCGCCTCCGCCGGCGCGGCGGCCCGATCGACCATGCGGGGCGGGGGGCCTAGGGTTTGGGCGGGATTTGAAATGGCGCGGGTTTGCGCGGCAAGCGAGGCGTGGGGAGGGGCGGGAGGAGGTGGGGTTTACGTAGCGATCGGAGGTGGGAGGGGAGATCGGGTGTGGGGAGGAGGCGTCTTGCCTTGGCTGCGGCGGCCGGCGAGCGAGACAGAGTGGGATGCGGGGGAGGGCCGGAAGCGGCGTGGCCTGTGCCCTGTGGGGATCCGGTGGGAGCCCAGGAAGGAGCAGCTCCAGGGCTGCGCGCACCGGAGGTCTTTCACTGGGAGGTGGGCCGAGGAGAGGTATGGCCCACATGTCATCGTCAATGTTCTCGCAAGTGATTGTGACGTTTCGACGGGCTCTCATGGGGGTCGTGGCGGGCACCGGATGAGGGCGACAGTGCGGCGCCAGTGAGCGTGCGGCGCGTGTGCCATGCTGCCATAACGCGCGGGTCGGGGGAGCGCAAGCGGGGCCGGTGTGTCAGTGACACGGTTCGCGCGGTTGGTGACATGTCAAGCCGGCGATGGATGCGATTGTACAGCGTGGCAGTCAGCGGTGTCAACATGCTGTTCGCTCGGTCCACGTAGGAGCCAGCCGATCAGTGATGAACTGATAATTCGCATGCGATCTAGGGAAGTCGGATTGCTGGCAAAAGGCTTTGCGTTTTTAGGCCCTCCACAACGTGTGTCTTGAGTGGTCTTGAGTGGTGCCTAAAGAGGTGAGAGAAGGTTTAAGCATCACTCTTCGCACTGTGAAAGGAGATGCTAATTCCAAGTGACGCTCGAAAAACATGGAGCGATGCTGTTCTTTGCATCGGTGCTTGATCAGTAAACAATGATTCTTCTACTGTTTTGCTCATGAGGACTGACAAGGGGAGGGCAGAGAGAATCTGTTCTCGCACAAGGAATAGAGGAAGAGGATGGTAATGTGGGGCCATGTTCATAGATAGCACTAGTGCTGGTTTTTTCACACGCTGCAGCAATTCTAGCTTCGATGCTTTTTTTTTGTCTCTCTATGGGATCCAATTTTTTTAAGCATCACTGGCACATTGTGGAGGGCTTTATGGTTCCTGTTATGACACTGGGCGACAATTAGCTGGACAAACACTCAGACAGGGTGAAGAACTGAAGCCAGATGCAGGTGGAATAAAATTGCATACTGGCCATTTATGAACTTTGAAGTTGCATATTGAGATCCTTAAATTTGTTAGTTGTGTTACCTGGGTTCATACTGTCTACAATTTTCTTATAATTGCTGATGTAGCGTAGTAGCGTACCACCGTGAAGATTTATATTGTTTAATTGTTTGAGGCGTATTTTATCTTCATAAAGTAAATAAAATTTATGTTTTGAGTTTTTGATTGATAAAACGTATATTTATATTTACCCGCGAAAAATACATTGAGTTTAGACCTATCAAGTTTCGTCTGCGAAATCATTGTTAATTTCTTTATGAATATGTTCTGATTTTATTCATCACCAAAGGCAAAACTTATCCGACATCTCGATGTTTCCCTCTAGTTGAGCACTCAAGCTTCTCTGCTTTTATATGCTCTAGTCACGGAGGACTTGTACCTCGCTCTGCAATGGCGGCTATAACATGCAAATTAAAGTGGAACGCAATGCAAAATGAAATCGTTCTCAAGAATTTTCAAGAAGGTGAATACACACAAGAGAGAGGTACAGTTATACAAGGCTTCATCCAGTTTTTTAAGTACAGCAGAGCTTCCATTCCTCCATCATCCTATCAGCTCCTACACCACAAAGCCATCTTCCCCCGACACAGTCGCTGCGCAACTGCAAAAAAGCAAAGAAGAACACAATATGGCACGTTAGTTAATCTTCCATAAGTTATCATCAACTAAACAAACAAAAGAAGCAACCTGTTCAAGAGCCATATGGATGGGATGCTTACCAGCCATGCAAGTGCGCTTAGTAGTAGCCGATGTCCTTGTCGTCGACGACGAGTTCTCCGTTGATGAGCTCGCGGTAGGCTGCGACGGGCCAGATGAACCCCCTGGGGAGGAGCCTCGTGGCGAGCTCGACGTCGATGATGATCTCCCTCATGGCGGGCTTCTTCTCGCCGCTGATGGCGATGAGGTAGCTCCTGCCGACCCACCCGATCCATCCGGCGATGTAGAGGAAGAGCAGGCCCGGGGTGATGAACTCGCCCCAGTGCCGCTGGTCGCCGCTGACGATGAGGTGCGGCAGGCCGTCGGCGCCGCAGAGCAGGCCGAACTTGCCGTAGTTCTCGAAGCGGCGCTTGGTCTTCTCGATGGTGGCGTTGATGGCGAGCGCGGGGGCGCTGTCGGGGGCGTACTTCTTGAGCGAGGCGGTGAGCTTCTTGATCGAGTTCTTCTCGCGCTTGGCGAACGCCTTGGACTCCTTGCACGGGGTGAGGCCGGCGATGTCGGCGGCCGCGGGCGGAGGGGAGGTGGCCGCCGAGGAGAGGAGCACCGACGACAGCGCCAGCGCGGCCGAGAAGGTCTTGACGGAGGAGGCAAGCGAGACGCTGCTGCTGCTGCTGTCGCCGCCGCCGGTGGCGGAGCAGGCCACGGAGAGGCGCGCGCGCGGGAGGCGCGGCTTGGCGGCGAAGGCGGCCGTGGAGGAGGCGGCGAGGGCGGCCATCACTGCTGGTGGTGGTGCGTCCGGCGCGCGCACGAGCGAGCGAGGCGTGGAGCTGAGGAGAAAGAGGCGACGAGCTCTGGGATCAGGCGGCGCGGGCTGGAGATTTGGGATCAGGAAGAAACGCGCTTGGGATAAGGGGCGCGGCGCGAGTGGGTGAGGCGGGGATAAGAGGGAGTGAGGTGGGCGCCGCGGATTGGCGCGGGAAAATCCGGCGTGGCGCGTGGGCGCGGCCCGGCAGATTTTGTGGGGGCTACGGGGGGTAGGGTGGGGGGCTTGTGCGGTCAGGCTTGCTGCTGCTTGCGCTCGGGAAGGATTGATTTGATCTCGGGGTTGGGCCGTGTGCTTGCCACAGGCAGTTTGGGCCGCACTGCACACGACAAGTGTGGATGAAAAGGAAGGCATGGCTCGAGCTTTTCTTACAGTTCAATTGGGGATGTCTGTTTTGACGACTCCTCTTCTTTTCAGATCTTCTTTGAAAAGAGACTAATACTAGCTATGTTAATCATCGTTTTAGATCCTGAGCTAATTTTTAGTCCTCAAATTTGACTACTAAATAGGAGGATTAAGTACGGGCTAATTTGCACGAATAGTGGCTGACTAATGTTTAGATCCTATTAATCTTAATTAATCCATAATTAGCTAATGTTTAGCCTATTATTATACATAGGGCTAATTTTTAGTCACTTATTTTTAGCCCATCCAAATGAGACTTTAAGCGTCTTGCTCAAAAGCGGCAGCGAGGCTGAACTGCGACCGTTCTTGCAGAAAGGGCTGGTCACAATTGACGAGTAACATTGAACGTCCAGAAGCTCTCTATGGTGTTGGTACCGACCAGCTTGTCCTGCGCTCTTCTAGAGTTGTCATGTCTGGCTTCCATATGTCTCGCATTCCGAATAGCAAGCTGCATCTCATATGTTCATCACGAGTGCCAAAGAGGCTTCTTCACGTGGAGCCACAGGTAGAAATATCCAAGACCGCGGTGGCAAAGAAGAAGAAGCCGGCTGGGATGAATGATCTCAGAGGGAAAAAAGAATATATAGCGGCATGAGATTGCAAGTTGTTAAGACAGATTGGAGGAGCTCGCACGAGGCGGGTGATGCGCATAATAGGGGACAAGTGTAGTGATGCACAGAGGACTACTCTCTCAGGTTTATGCATCATGGAGCTAGTCACGGTGCATGACAGAAGCTGAAGCTCATTCATCAGCAGGCCGGTCTGCTGGCCAAACAGCTTAAATTGGCCAACGCCGTCTGCCGATTTTGGTTTGAGTACGAAACACGTTGTCGTATTCCTAACGCTGAACCGGAGAATTTAATTAACAGTACGGCACTACTAGCGTCAGGACGTCCGATCTGATTTTTTTCATCGAACGGTGTGCTGTAACATTGATAAATAACAGTTGCAACATTAGAAATTAACGCTTGCAACATTAAAAAACATGTATACAAACAATTCTGACATCCGATTCGATGATGAAAATTCCCACCGCAACATTAACACCACATTTCGTGCAACATCCACTACGAAACATTAAGAAACAATAATTGTAATATTGGTGCTTGTCTCTTGCAACATATATCGAGCGTCCGACGGATGGACAAACATCGGACATCTGATTCGTAGCATTACTGTTAAGAATACATAATACATAGATAACAAATAGCGCCGTTTTGAAATTTTTGGGATGTTTCATTCCGTCTCTGTGTGAACTAATCTTTTTTTTTCTGAAAACTTTTCTGGAGCCATGCATTATTTTTTTAATAACAATAGTGGAACTATTCTTGTTATCTTAACTAACTTCTTGACTTCTTGCCATCGTTTGCATGGATATAAGAAAAAGAAACAAAAGGTCTTTCACAAAGAAGAGTATATAACAAAAAGAAATTGATGCAAACCTTTATCAACTACTGTGTTCATAGAACTACAATAGTACAATCTATCCTAGATGATCCCCCGAATTAGCGGAGTAGCACGAGGAAGTCATTTGGATCGTTACCCCACCCAGAGACGAAGGGATATATGCACTTATCTCCTGCCCACTCCACGAGCGTGCCCTAAGAATTTGGCGGCCAAAACCATTCCCTGCAATGGCAGGGTTAGGGGTGTTTGTTCTCTGAAGCTTATTTTAAACTCTGTCGTATTGAATGTTTCAATACTAATTAAAAAGATTAAATATAAGCTTATTATAAAACTAACTGCATAAGCGTAGGGCTTATTTACAAGATGAATCTATTAAACCTAATTAATCTATAATTAACACGTGTTTACTGTAGCATCACATGAGCTAATCATGAACTAATTAGGTATAATAGATTCATCTCGCGAACAAGGCTAGAGATTATAAAATTTATTTTATTATTAATCTATATTTAATATTTCTAATTAGCATCCAAATATCCCATGTGACGGGACTTAAAATAAACCCAGGGAACCAAAATCTCTGGTTGGGCCAGGTTAAATGGATCCTTTGTTGAGCCATGTAAGCCACGTGAAGCGGAGTGATAAAGTACCGGTACAAAATTAAAGTGTCAGGCACTCAATTGACGAGTACGCAATGCTGAACGATCTCTAAGCTGGCAGTCCTGTCACTCATTTCTACAGCGTTGCCATGTCTTAGCTTCCCAATGCCTCACATTCAAAACCAGTTCATGCGTCCATCGCATGAAGCGTGTGTGGATGCACACGTAGAAAACTCCGAAAAACACTGCAAAGAATGAAAAGAAGCCGGCTGGGACGGAAGGTGGCAGAGTGGAGGAACACATTCAGACAGGATGATGTGTGATTGGCCAACCTAACCATCAATCTATCCACATGCGTGCGCTTTTCCATGGAACGGCGGCGCACCACTGAGGTCTTGCAACATCGACATGAGAATGAGATGAACAAGTAAGCAAGATGGACTCGGAGGGGCTCGCGAAAGGCAGTGGTGTATAAATAGGGCACAAGTGTAGCGGTGTAGAGAACTATCTAATAGGGGCATGCGAAAGGTTTATGGAGTCATGGTGCAGCACATGGCAAAAATTCATTCGTCAGAGATAGGGATTAATTGGGTAATGTTTCTTTGAGTAATGTCTTCTTTGATCACAACTTTGTTTCATCTTCCTAAAAATTTCCCCGTGAATAACAACAGATCGAGAGGGAGATCTGAGTTGCAAAGTTCCAGTAGAAAAGGCTCAATCACATATGGCGAATAATTTCGCACGAGGCAGGTGGTGCATAAATAGGGCATTAAATGTAGTGATGCACAGAGGACTACTCTTCTGTCATGTTTTTGCATGGAGTCACTGTAGCAGCACATGGCAGTAGCTGAAGCTCATTCATCAGCAGGACTGAAATTTTTGGGATGTTTCATTCTGACTCTGTATGAACTAATCTTTTTTTTCTGAAAACCTTTCTGGAACTATTATTTTTCTTATGACATATTGGAGCCATTCTTGTTATTTCTGAAGTAACTTCTTGTCATCGTTTGCATGGATATAACAAAAAGAAAGTGATACAAACCTTAATTAACTACTGTGTTCATAGAACTACGATCTATCCTGGATGATCCCCCGATACGGAGTAGCAGAGACAGCTCCGTGCTTTCTAGACTACATGTGCCGAATTCGGTTCTTGATGGTGATGAGGACTGCTAGCACTAGCGTGAGGTCTCCCGCTGACCTTGACCAGCGTCACGTAGGCGTTGGTCCGTTGGTGTAAGCGGGTCAGCAGGAGAACCAAGTGGGTCGGAATGGTCCGTTCGTTTTGGAGGATTCAGATAAACCCGTA
Organism: Panicum hallii; assembly: GCF_002211085.1. NCBI lineage: Eukaryota > Viridiplantae > Streptophyta > Magnoliopsida > Poales > Poaceae > Panicum > Panicum hallii. The sequence continues at coordinate 3,811,945 of NC_038050.1, read as the reverse complement.
TCTTGAAGAAATATTCTCCCGCAGGATAAACCTAACCCATATGCATCTCCAACCAAATACGGGTTCATCTGGGTTCGATCCGTCCCAACCCACTTGAACCTTAAAAGGCTCCAACACATACTAGGTTTCTCGTCGATCCTATCACCGCTGGTTTCCAGAAATGTGATCAGGCTGGCACCTGCTGGAGATGCGATTGGCTGAAGAGAAGTATGTCCAGCACTCATGAAGGTGGACATGTGTCTCTTCCTGAAGCCGCTCAATCTAAAGCACAAAATGTGATAACTGTTCAAGAATGTAATATGCTGGAGATACCATTGGTAGAAGCAACTATATATGTCTGGCTAAGCATATACGTAACATGCATGGACTGCAACTCATCCTTCTAACCGTACATGGATTTGTTCATCTTCGCATGAGTATATGCCTACAGGTTATATTGATGACATTCTCGAAAAGAAAGCAAATTATATTGACGGAGGAAAATGATAAAAAACATGAGGTGGAGGGAGCCAGTAAAGACTTCCAAGTGATAGAGAATGTTATACAAGAATGCTATACAACGTAACCAAATGCTATACAAGAATGTTGTCATCTGCGATTTCCAACTTCTGCAGCTACTACCTAAGTTTTTTCCTTGTAATTTCTTAATTTTTAACCTTTTTCTGTACCATCGACATAATTATCACAGGAAAATAATCATAAATTATTACAAGTGTTCAATGCTGTCTCTCTACATTTTTAATTAATTATTATTCAAGCTGAGGAGGTCAATTAGATCATTACCCCACCCAGAGAAAGGACATGCTCTTACCAGAGACCGTCACTGAAGTATACTCTTAGTCTATTACCATGCGACTTGATCTCCTTCCCTCAACTCATGAGCATCCCCTGAAAATTGGGCGGCCAAAACCATTCTCCGAACTGACAATGCTTGGCTAGATCTCTGGTCCGGCCGGGTTAAATCGATCCTGCTTGTTGAGGAAAGCTTGAATGGCGCGCCAGGTGAAGCTGAGTGATAAGGTTCGAATGAAATTTAAAGGCGCAGTCGCACAATTGACGAGTGCTCGTAATGCTGAATGATCTCTGAGCTGGAGTATCCAAATCGTGGAATGTGGCAGCCCTGTCGGTCGATTCTCCATCGTCGCCATGTCTGATTCATCGCATGAAGCGTGTGTGGATGCACACGTAGAAAACTCCGACAACTGCAAAGAATGAAAAGATCAGAAGCCGGCTGGGACGGAAGGTTGCATAGTGGAGGAGCACATTCAGACAGGATGTGTCATTGGCCAACCTAACCATCAACCTTTCTACATGCATGCGCTCTCCATGAAACGGCTGCGCACCGTTGAGGTCTTGCAACAACGACATGAGAGTGAGATGAACAGGTAGTAAGCAAGATCGTCGGAGGGGCTCGCGAAAGGCAATGGTGTATAAATAGGGCGGAAGTGTAGGGTTGCAGAGGACTATCTAATAAGGGATCAGGGGCCCGCGAAAGGTTTATGGAGTCATGGCACAGCACATGGCAAAAATTCATTCGTCAGAGATAGGGATTGATTGGGCCGTGCAGCTGCTACAGCCTCGATCTTCTGCTGCAGCCATACTGAGACTTACGTTTTGAGTAATGTTTTCTTTGATCACAGCTTTGTTTCATCTTCTTAATTTCCCTGTGAACAACGGAGGGAGATACGAGCTCCAAAGTTCCAGTAGAAAAGGCTCAATCACATATGGCGAATAAGGTCGAACTAACTCTTGATGTCCTTCTGGCTTCTGCGGACTGGCTAACCTGTCCTTTTTGTCACCTTGCGATGCCTGGTTTCCTAATGCCTCGCATTCCAATCCAGTTCATACCTTCATTACATGGAGCGCCAAGATGATCATGTGGAGCGGTGACCCGTGTATAGAAAGCTCCAGCAGCAGCATAGAACTAAAGAAATCGGCAGGGAAGAAGAAAGACCGTAGAGGAAAAAAATACGCTAGATGTGATTGACCAGACTAGCATCAGTCTATCTATCAATATACATGGACTTTCCCATGAAACAGCCCCACTGGTGAAGCCTTCAACAACAACTCAATCACTGGTTCATACGAACTGAATTAAAAGCTAAAACAACTTATAATTTGGAACGTGGAGTAGAAGTTTCTAATGTATACTGGCACTTATAGCACACAGGTTAACATATCATTTTTTTCAACTATTTACTTTAAGATCAAAGTGAGTTTTTTTTTTTGCTAAAGAAAAGATAACATGGTTATTTTCAGGAGGCACATAGCAGAGTTATTGTAGCAGCTTGTGTAGGCAGAGTTTGATCATCATGAAGGGAGTGCATTTATGTGGGCCACTGCTAACCAATAAAGCTAAGCACTAGCCTATTCGAAAAAGAAAAAAAAACTATAGTTCTTCGGGTATATCTTTTTCAAGACCATGATGTGGCTGCGATCACGCTGCTGATTACGACTTTATGAGTCGGTTGGGCCATGCATGCATGTGATTGCCAAATGTTGATGATGCGCCGTTGTCTGTTGAACAGCTGGGTAGAGTCCGGCCGGTACCTCTGCAGACCACCATTTTATTTGACTGCTGTTCATCAAAAACTACGCTTCATTGCGTCTTACCTAGCTTGCCATCTTGCCAGTGCTGAATTACGTGCAGATAGAGCGAGTTCTAGTACAAAAGACTCAACCACAATTGACGGCATATTTTGAACTTTTCAAGAGAATTATCAGCTTGTGTGTCGTGAAAGAAGTGTCGTACGTGCATTATACCGAGTCCGCCATGCCTGGTTTCCCAATGCCACGCATTCCAAACCAGTTCATACGTTCATCACATGGAGCGCCAAGATACCCCATCATGTGGATCTGCCGTGTGGAAAGATCCAATAAATGGAGACAAGCCGGCTGAGACAAAAGATGAGGGGGAACCAAACGTACTAGCTAGATCTGATTTAAACTAAATAGTTATCTAAATAAAAAAAATGAGTGTACGCTTGGCATGCACCACACTGAAGCCTTCAGCAATGGCAAGAGATCGAGTGATGAATGATATATATAAGACAGGATGGACAAGGTCGCAGGAGACAAAAGTATGAATAAATGGTGCGTGAGATGCATGTTTGTGAGAACGCTGACATTTTGCTGGGTTGTGGTGTCATGGTGCAGCACATGCCAGAAGTCCTCTCAGATCAGCTGGTCTAGTCTGACTGGCCACCGGACAATAACTTTCAGTAGTCGAGTGTAAAGTGGTTGTTGTACTCACCACATTAGATGAGATGTCACACAGCTAGTTTTGTTGCTCCATCAATGAACTTACGTAGCTCAGGTTGGCCACATGCACACTATTTTGGAGACACTTGATCTCTGGCAGTTCTATTTTGAGCGACCAGCCAGTACGCAAGGAAGGAAACACGTCCTTGCGTGTATTTCTATGCCAAATTAGAGTACCTGCGAAAACAAAAAACTGCCGTGCCAAAATTCCTGCCATGCTTCATTCTGCCGTAAACTATATATCATCAGCACCTTCTTGTTTTTTAAGGGATTCCTCCTCATCATTTGCAAGCATGGCTCAAGGTACTTATTATGTTTATAAAATTAATTCTATATGGTTTGTTGACTCCATTCTCTGTTCTGATACAAATGATGTGATAGATGCCACAACTAGTTCTCACAAACCCACGTCCGACCATGTAGCGGGGTGAGAGAGACACACCGCGCTCGGCATCTGCTGCTTGTCTTCACCGCGTGAGGCATCTGCTACTTGTCTTCGTAAAGAGGAGGCTAGCTGCCAGTAGCCAATCCTTTCCTTATCATAAGCGTTGTGAGGATCAGACATCACATCTCTCCTCCTGATGCGGCTCATTCCCGAGGACAAATAATGTTATACTGTTCAAGACGCAATCAACCTGCTGGGCATACTCGCATATCAGCGGCAGAAGAAGAATGTCTAACTGCTGAGGACATCCATGCATTGCCACTACAAATCCTTGTAGGCATTTGTGTTTCTCTTCACATAAATATATTGGAATGAGAAACGATATAACAAATCAGATGGAAAGGACAAGCAAGGACTCATAATAGACGCAGCTAAATAAATAGGCCACAAGCAGGACTTGTTCTGCGTGTAATAAGAAAAGAGACATGCACACATATATAGATGCTTATCAGACGAAACTCGAGCCTATTTTTCAAGACAAATTTGACGCACCATATGAAATAATGAAATGTGCAAAAGTATATATATAAAAAAAAATAGTAATCGGTCGTCAAAGTTTAGACAGTTTGACCGGACACAACATAGACACATCACTCTCTGATGACCAATTGAGAGCATAAGTGTAAACATTTGTCACGACACAAATTATCGAAGGAGATGGGCACACCACCAAATGGGTTACCCTAGCCATCAATGATACATACACCATGTGAACTGAAATCGCATAAGGGCAAGACCGCGAGAGCAATGGTTAAGGTGTGTTGTGACCTTAGGAGTGGGGCCCATAAATAGTGGGCCATAGTTAAAGTCATTCACACAATGGTATGACTAGGATTTCAACTGTAAAAGGACGAGGTGATTAGAGAGTGATCAGATCTTAGGCTTAGATGCACCGCAAGCTAAAGCTAATTTCCACAATGTTTATGGCTTACTTTACGGATGCAATTATTCACTTAAGGTCACCTTTTTCGTTGATAGACAATGAAGGCGGCACCTCCTGTACACCGATTGACTGAAACGCTCTCCATCTCATAGGCACCACGGCACCAGCACCACGTGGACGTAGATCAGCCCTGAAAAATCCCACCAATTGGTTTCACTTATTTTCCCAACTCCGCTCATTCCGAATAATTGGGTGTTGGACAGTGCTCCGTTGCCTCCGATCCTCACCCAATAAGACAAGTATCATATATATATAGAGAGAGAGACTGGAGACATCCTATAAGTGGGTACAACACCACAATGAAAGCGGCACCTACTGTAACGCTCTCTATCTCATAGGCACCACCGGCACCATGTGGACGTAGATCAGCCCTGAAGAATCCCACCAATTGGTTTCACTTATTTTCCCAACTCCGCTCATTCCGAATAATTGGGTGTTGGACAGCGCTTCGTTGCCTCCGATCCTCACCCAATAAGACAAGTGTGTATATATATATATAGGCTGGAGACATCCTATAAGTAGGCACACGATGCAAGAGATGTTACAGACGACGTGAAAGTATAAAGCAAAGTTGCTGGCCGGAGTGCGAGAAGTTAGTGTAATATATAGCTACATGTATAGAGGGCACATGGAGGATGTGAAGAAGTGAATGAGTGGGTTGATATGATCTAGTTATTTATGATTGCGGGTGTCCTAGAGTGTAACGCATATCACACGTCATCCATTACTACTTTGCTTGACAATAGAATGCAGCTTTTGTTACGATGACCTGTGTGCTTGTCCTACATACGGGTTTGAAGAGTTTCCTCTAGAATCATCTAACACTTTTAGAAGATGATAAGAGCATGAAACTGTGAGTTGAGTTAAAAGAGCGCTTCTCCTACTTGTCTCTCTAGCAACATTATTAATTAATTGTTATGGTGGAATTACGGGGCCCGATCGCATCCAAGGAAGCATTTCGGTTTTTGGCAACAATTGTTACTCCACAAAGAAGGAATCCACAATCCAGAATCAATAATATATCAAGTTTTTGGCCAACTAAAACTTATATTCTTCTATTGTATTTTCAATACATACATTTCAGGGTGTAAATGAGATGTAAAACCAAATATGGCCATACTATAATCATCCAGAAACTTTTATATAAAGAAAATTCAAGTAAATATATTAATTAACAAAAATATCACTAACATCCAGAAGCTGACCATCCCCACTTAGGCTCAAGACTAATTGGCTTTGCAAATTGCTGTATATCATCCCATAATGGGGTGGACGAGTTGCATGTCCACCGAAATTTACAAGATATACGGGCATCAACGAATTGAGCAATCCGATCAATCTTACTATTACCAACTGGAGGCTTCAATTTTGAAGCCTCCAGGTGAAACCATTTAGGATCCTAGGTGGACATTCTAAAATAGAGAAATTTTAGAAATTCTCACAAAAATTAGAAACATCCGGCCATCAATCCGACAACTCTAATCATATTAATCTTTTCTAATAAATTACCCACCTTTGCTATTATGAAAATAAACTAAAGTAATTCCTAAACATGTATCTAAATTACCCACCCCTGCTATTATAAAAAAAATCTAAAGTAACCCCCTAATCTTCATATAAATTACCCACCTATGCCATTATAAAATATAATGCAAATAATTCCCTAAATTTGTATATAAATTATCCAACTATATCATTATTAAAAGTTAAAGTAACCCCTAAAACTCAAACACACATGGAGGTGTAATGCAAAATAAAATCTATTGCAACTAGATAATGACAAATATGTGAGTATTTGTTAGAAGATAGATGAAAGAGAGCGTGAGATATATAATTAATAATTAAGCTATAAGCTTTATTTCTATATTAATTCTAATTAGTCCGTGCGGAAGCACGGATTTACAAGCTAGTTGACTAAATGGAATTCCACACGACGAAGTGACACAGGATAGATGAGTGGCATGTTCACTGGCTTTGGGGGCCCTCTGTACACCATGTTGAATTGGTACAGCAAGTGAGGAAACCTATATGAGATGTTTGGTTTCCTGCATACTTATCCCGTCACATTGGATGTTTGAATGCTAATTAGAAGTATTAAATATAAACTAATGCAAAATAAATTCTATAAATTCTAGGCTTATTTACGAGATGAATCTATTAAATCTAATTAGTCCATGATTAGCCCATGTGATGCTACAGTAAACATGTGCTAATCATGGATTAATTAGGCTTAATAGATTCATCTCGTGAATAAACCCTAGACTTATGCGGTTAGTTTTATAATTCTCTTATGTTTAATCTTTCTAATTGGTATTGAAATATTCGATGTGATAGGGTTTAAAATAAGCCCCAGAGAATCAAACACCCCTACACTACACAAACACAAGTACCTCTCGTGTAGACGCTATCATTGTAACAAGCACAAGGACGCTAGTCATTTTCATCTTCTGGATGCAGCTCATTCCGATTTCTAAAGTAGCACACGTACTCCTAATGCTGCGGACCCATCGCGTCGAAAGTTGACCAGTCATAAGTTTCGTCGATGTAGAGCTAGAAATCAAAGAGGGGAGTGGCTAATCCTTTTAGGTGCGTGTGGACTTCGCATATCTTATCTTAAGGGAAAAAAGGTATCGAAGTGAGATGCCGCAAAATCATTGTCATGCATCTCTTGTAAGTTGTAATCCCACCCACCACCTCTTTTCCATTAATTCTACTCGATGCAGATGTGCTGCTGCAGGTTGAGAAGGTGTGGAGGGTTATAATACATATATAGTGCCTTCATAAGGTGTACGGAGGGAAGAGCTAGCACTTTTCAAGAGGTGGGGCTGTGGAGAGGTGTATGGAACTTACTATTTACTAATAATTGAAGACTCATTTTTAAAACATCCACATTAATTCTTATACGACACGTTAGAACGTAAATAAGCTACAGAAATCCTCATAAAATAAGTTAGAAACAAATGACCATCCAGTCGGTAGACTCACCCTAATAATCATCACAGACCATAATAGCCATCAGATCTATTCTTTTTTCCTAAAAAAATACCCACTCATACCATTATGAAAAATAATCTAACACAACCAACTATATTTGCTCTTCCATTATTAAAACAGCCTTATGTATACCTCTACCTAAGCCATTATGTGAAATACTAGTTCAAAGTAACCCTAAAATTTGCATATAAAGTAACCACATCCATCATTATCAAAAAATAACCTAGGATAATCCCAAATAGTCTTCATTAATTAACCCTCTACCTAAGTCATCATGAAAAACATTATAAAGTAAGCCCTCATATTTTCATATAATATACCACATTTTCTTTATTAAAAATAACCTAAAATAAAACCTAGATATGCATATAACTTACCTATAATATCATTATATTAAATAAATGCTCCTAATTATGCTCCTCTGTCATTGTTAATTATTCTGGTAGCATAAAAAATTCTCCTTGCTGATAACTTAAAAGTAATAGAAGGACGCTACAACCTGTTGGACCGTGATCGGTCCGGATTACGGGGCAACTCTACACGATGAGAATGGGGTTTGAGAATTTTCTCGGCTGGGCTTAGTTGAGATCTTCTCTCAGTTATAAATGCAACGGGAGCGGCGGGAAGGCATGTTACCCGAGAAGCGGTTAGGCAAGCCGGTGCACGGGGAGTCGTTGGAGCTCTCTCGACCACGCTTGCGCCATGGACGGGGAGAGACACGACAGCCACACATGCCGTACAGATGGATGTTCGCGTCACAATTACAACGCTGGAGAGGTGACGCGAAGTCGCAGCGCGGCACCTTGGCTTCACGTCCACGGCGATGGAACGCCGTACGTTACCCTTGCTGGTGGCGCCGCTAAACCGAGACGACATGTTGCCGCCTTTGCTTGGATTTGCCGCGAGGTTCCCTCCGCCATGCACTGAATCGGTGACATTCTCAGGTCCGACCAGCTGATGACGTCTTGTTTGTTTTCCGGATGCCGCTCATTCCAAACCGGCAAACCCAGATCGAACACATCCCTCTCATACATCCAATCTAAATATCTAATAGATGTGGACCAATTGTTGAACTCTACGAGGCATGTAAACTTCAATGGCGCACAAACTAACTGAGAGGGGAAGAAATGGGCAAATGGCCAGGTCCAGCTCCCGCCGTGAACTATATAGATGCTGGCAACTGCCTTTTTTCTAGACCTGGAGCTACTGTGAACTCTAAATATACTTACCAACAGCCCCACAGATGAAAATATTTAAAAACGTCTGCAATTATTCTTCCTTTTTCTTTATTTTTATTTTTGCGTTTGTCCTGTGTTCTTCTACAAAAATATCTCTACATGGTGTCAACCAAGCAAGAGGAGAATGTGAGTGCTTCACAAAGCCCATGCAAACGTACGTGTTCT